>NC_091464.1:19848133-20175633 GCF_027789765.1 Dendropsophus ebraccatus
TCAGCACTTTCCAAAGCTATATGAGAGAAGCCACCATTTTCCAGTCCACACTGTGTGAATAAGGTCTATATTTTACATCCTTCTCTTGTAGTCCAGGGGAGTGCTTATCTGCACCTCTGTTCTGTGAGTGAGAATGTTACTTCTTAACCATAGTCAGACAAACTGTGAAGATCCTTGTAAAATAAAATCTAGTCTAATTGGACTGAGTTCCCTTTTAGTAGACTGGTCACTAACAGCAACAAAAGTGCTATGAAGCCAGTAACCTTTGCAGTAACCTTAAATTGGCAGTGTGGGACCAGCCATTTAAAGGGGTTGTCCGGCGATAAAAAATTATTCACAGAATAACACACATTACAAAGTTATACAACTTTGTAATGTATGTTATGTCTGTGAATGGCCCCCTTCCCCGTGTTTCCCCCCACCCACGCTAGACCCGGAAGTGTGGTGCGCTATACTCACCGCATCTCGTGTCGTCCACGGTCTCCGATCGTCAGCAGTGACGTCTTCTTCGGGAGACCGGCGGATCTTCCCGAGTGCCGGCCGCCCTCTGCAGCGTCATCCGAAGACGTCACTGCTGAGGATCGGAGACCGTGGTCGGCACGTGACAGGTAATGTATAGCGCACCACACTTCCGGGTACACGGGTGGGGGTGGTGGGACACGGGGAAGGGGGCCATTCACAGACATAACATACATTACAAAGTTGTATAACTTTGTAATGTGTGTTATTCTGTGAATAATTTTTTATCGCCGGACAACCCCTTTAAACAAGCACCATGCTCCACTCCTACACAGACAGCGCAAACTTTGCTCTTTGCGCACCCCTGTTACTAGCCTCAGCAGTGAAAAAGGGCCCTGACATGGCAAAAACGTATGCTGTATCTTGTTCAAATCTTATCCTCATTATATATTACTGCAATAATATCTTATTACTAGTGTTAAGTGGACTTGCCGAATATTTGGATTTTGCGATGTTCTCTGAACACTCGTCATTTGACTATCGGCGGCTGGAGAAGTTGGATGCCACCTTAGGTCTGCCAGGAAAATATGGATACAGTGTTAGGCCATGTGCACACTGCGTATGAGACCGGCCGTTCCGTGACCCGGCCGGGTCACGGAACGGCCGGTCTCTAAAAAGATCATCCCGGCCGCTACTGCAGTACCAGCTGGATGATGTTTCGGGAGCGCCCGCATCAGAACTTTACACTGCACGCTATGGAGTGAGCGGCCGTATCCGCTGACTCCACAGAAAACTGACATGTCAGCTGTTTGCGGTGTCGCTAGGGATCCCGGCCGGAGTATATACTATGTGTATATGCTCCGTCCGGGATCCCATAGACAGCAATGCAATGTATATTTTCGTAATAATCACGGACGTTGTACAATACCCTATGGCTTTATCCATGTTTTCAAGGGCGACATCCAACTTCTCCAGCCCCAGAGAGTCACTTACCGAGCATTGGGCTTCGAAGAACGTTGTTGAACCCAAACAGTTCAGTAAGTCCGCTCAACAATAATTATGACTTATCTGCTGTTACAAAGCATTGTACATGAAATACAAATTATTCACAACAAATATAAATATTTCCTAATAAACATATCACTTTCTAATTATAAATGGCTACGGACTTTTTAATTAGAAAAAGATGATATTAGCGGTTTCCGCATTTACCCAATAGTCATCTGCCCACATCAGGCCTTTCAAATGGAACCTTTGTAGAACAAAGCAGGTAGTTCAGGAGCAAAGTACATTAAAGGACATCTACGGAATAGAGAATAGTTGGTGTGTTTGGAGAGAACAAAATCGAAACATGAAAATCCGCTGAACTTTGCAACATAATGGCAGCCCGGCTTATTCACTTGGAAAAGACAATTTGTTAAACCGCTATAACAAAGCTTACATTGAACTGGTGCCTTGTCAAACAGGACGCTTGATTCATGCACAGTATCGTCATATCACAAGAGTCCAGCAGTGTTACAGGAAAAGGTTGACTAGGTGCTCCGCTGACTTCTCTCCTTTTGTGCACCCGGTTGACCTTCAGCTACAGTACTTTTAGATCTTTGTACAGCCTAATTCAACAGCAGCTTGTTATTTTTTAGTGATGTCCGCAGCTATAATTACACATTAAATCTGTGCAAAAAGTTGTACTTTTGCCTTTGTTGGATGCATGCTATAATAAACTTTATTAGACTTTAAGTGTACCTGTCGTTTCAGAAAAATTTTGACATGTTATAGAGTTTAAATAAGTCCAGGTCTGAGTGTTTAGACCCGAACTGATACAGAGATAGAGCATGGAGAAGACCATGCTAAGCATGGTCCTCTCCAAGCTCTGTGTCACGTGATCAGTCAGACTTATCAGTCAGGCTCCTCTATAAGTCCAACTGATCACATGACACACAGCCGAGATAGGACCGCACTTAGTGCGGTCTTCTCCCGGCTCTATCTCCCGATCAGTACGGGTCTGAACACTCAGACCCAGACCCATCACAATTTTTGACATGTCTCTTTGACACGACAGTGACACTTTAAAGAGTGCTTTATAATTACAGTGGTACCTTGGTTTAAGAGTAACTTGGATTAAGAGCATTTTGCAAGAAAAACTCACAGGTTTTTTGAAAATTGTGACTTAGTTTAAGAGCATTGCTTTGGTTTAAGGGCTCCCTGTACTGGGTGGGAGGGCGAGTAGGGGAGGGGAATGGTCTGCATAGTGGGGTCTACAGCCCTGTACTCTGACCCAGGAAGTCTTCCTCACCTTCCAAATCATAGCAGATCCACTTCAGGCTGGGGCTTCCATCAGGGGACAGGACTGTGGAGGTTATCTCTTCATAGCTGTAACCCCTCTCTCCCCAGACAAAGAGTGCCGCATGTATGTGCCCACATCTGCCCTGCTCATTCCTTCATGCTCACTGTAGTCTGTCATCCCTTGTGTTTCCCACCCTCTCCATTCCTGCTATAATGTGCCTGCAATCACACTCAGCTATATACACTGCTGCTATACTGTGCCTGCACTCACACTCAGCTATACATACTACTGCTATAATGTTCCTGCACTTACACTCAGCTATACACACTGCTGCTATAATGTGCCTGCACTTACACTCAGTTATACACACTGCTGCTATAATGTGCCTGCACTTACACTCAGCTATACACACTGCTGCTATAATGTGCCTGCACTTACACTCAGCTATACACACTGCTGCTATAATGTGCCTGCACTTACACTCAGCTATACACAATGCTGCTATAATGCGCCTGTACTCACACTTAGCTATACACACTACTGCTATAATGTGCCTGCACTTACACTCAGCTATACACACTGCTGCTATAATGTGCCTGCACTTACACTCAGCTATACACACTGCTGCTATAATGTGCATGCACTTACACTCAGCTATACACACTGATGCTATAATGTGCCTGAACTCACACTGAGCCATTCAAACTGCTGTATATAAAGTTTCTGTCTCTGTCCTCCTGCACAGCTCTGTGATTCTCACTCCCTGATTGGTCCATGCTGAACACACCCCCTTCCCCATTGCTGTCATTGGATCACACAGACCTCTGACATCAGCCCTGCTTCTCTATTCTAGCCTGTTGTACTACACTACTGCATTATGGGGATCTGCATCTCCATATGCTGCTGTTTTTTCAGGTTTATGCAGTTACTATGCTATACTGTATTGTAACTTATAATATGACATATTCTGCTTCTCATTGTTAATTTTATTTGTTTTACATATTATTCAGAATAAGAAATTATTTTTGGGTTGTGGAACCAATTGTCTGCATTTCTATGATTTGTTATAGAAACATTTGCTTTGGTTTAAGAGTGATTTGAATTACAAGCACAGTCCCGGAACAAATTATGCTCGAAATCCAAGGCACCACTGTACATACTAAGGTTCCAAGGCACAGTGAAAAAATCCTTTGAGGGGTATTCCCATGTAGAGTAGTAATACCCTGTCCACAGTATCCACAGGATAGGGCATAAGTAAGAAATCGCAGGGGGCCCAAGCAGTTTAAAAAATGGACTCCAAAATCCCTGTAACATAGCCTAAAACAGTGCTATAGCCCTTTTAATCTCAGGATTGGGAAAGGGATGGCATATGCTAGTTATCTTCCATCACTTTGTGTGATAGGAATAACCCATGAAACAATTTTGCACCACTAGGTATTAGTTTATGCCTGGCATGGACTTCAAAAGCAGCAGTCTGACAAGCAGATTGCCGAGCTAATGAAGCGGTTTGCTTAGTTTTTACTGTAAATTTGCTCATCCCTAGTTGTAATGAAATTATTTTAGTGACACAAACTTATGTTATACTACCAATGTGATGAAACCTAACCTTTTAAATGGTATTCCGCTCAAACATAACTTTTCATGCTGCCCATGGTGAGACTAACTATTCCTTCCATACTTATATTATTATTAGAGATGAGCGAACCGGGTTCGGGTTCGAGTCGATCCGAACCCGAACGTTCGGTATTTGATTAGCTGGGGCTGCTGAACTTGGATAAAGCTCTAAGGTTGTCTGGAAAACATGGATACAGCCAACGACTATATTCATGTTTCCCACATAGCCTTAGGGCTTTATCCAACTTCAGCAGCCACCGCTAATCAAATGCCGAAAGTTCGGGTTCGGATCGACTCGAGCATGCTCCAGGTTCGCTCATCTCTAATTATTATGTTATTATTTATTCAGTCTTCTCCCCCCTCCGTTCTGAGATGGCTGATGTAAACAAGTGCCTGGCAGGCTTTATCTACAACTTTGTAGCTTTTGTTAAATGCTGGGAAGGTTAAATCTGAGGTCAAGTTGCTGATAAACTCACTGGGGGAGATTTACAAAGTACTTGTACGCCGTTCTTATATAAGGCCCTGCCCCCTTTTCCCTGGCAGGATTCACTAAGTGGCGCACGCCTCTTAGTGAATCCGGACGGCTATTTGCCCAAATCTGCACCCGGCGTATAAAATCTACTCCTGCTTCCAGCCTCTCCGCCTTATCACGCCACCGCAAGCTCCGCCAGCCCACCCATTGGGCAAGCGGGGCGTACGAGAGGCGTACACCAGGGAGAAGGGGCAAATCTGCACCTTCTCCCAGGCATATGTCTCGGGCGTATGTTTCATAAGTGTCCCCCATTGTGATTAATCTTCCTGGCATTACAAAGTTCCTACAAAGTTGCAGATAGGGACTTGTTTACATCAGCCGCCTCGGAAAGGCGGGGGGGAGGGGTTGAGAACAGAGATAGATTTAACAGCTCAGAAACAGTTTATTGTGTCTTCAGCAGAAAGCAGCAACTCAAAACCAAGGGAAGGAGACTAAATATATAACAACAGGTATGGAAGAAATTGTTAGTCTCACCATAGGCAGCAACATATGGAAAATTATATTTGAGCGAAATACCTCTTTAAATGCTATGGATACCTTTGCCAGCAATGAATGGATCCATTAGTTAGACCACTCTAACAATACCTAAAATGACTTGTAGTTTTGAATGTAATTTTCATGCTCACATTTTCTTCATACAATCAAGCGTGGGTCGTTTTCCTATTTTTATAGCGCTGTACATACACTGCCATTGTGAATATATTGCCAATAGTCGGATTTTGTTAGACCTTTGTGTAATGCATGATATATTTCACTGCTTCAGAGAGGGCAAGCAATTTCCTACAGCTGGTAAACAGGTTACCACTTAAAAGAGCATTTTACTTCTGCGTACATTTGTACTTGACCTGCGGCATGTACTCTAGAATAGACATTCATTCTGTATATTTATATGTCCTTTGTTCCCTCTTTGAACTTCTTTTTTTCCAGCAGTTCTCTTGCCCGCGTCGCACGCTTTCCACAGAAATCACTCATGAGCGTGACTCAAAGGCAGGGTTGTAATTGGTCCTTAAATATACCTTTGAAATCACCCATCGTGAAGACTTTTTGCTATCTCTGTATTTTCAATGGCTCTAACAATCACAAGAACATAGCCGCAGGAGCGAAACTGGGAATCTAAAGAGGAAAACATTACGTAAAATGGAGAGGTTTTAGTTAAGATCAATGCTTCATATTGGTGTTTGCAATCAATGATCAAGACTGACAAAAAAGCAATTTGTATTCTTTGACGACAGATATTTTTAACTCATTCAAAAAATTGGATACTGAATTAGTTGTTACATCAAACACGAACTGTGTTATGAATCAATCAAACTAAAAAAATATTAGTATAAGGCTATGTTCACACATAGTATCTCTGTCTTTTTCCAACCAAAATCAGGAGTTGAACTTACACTGCTAAATTATAATGGAAAGACTGTGTTTTCAAAAAAAAAAAAAACTTACGGAAATGCTGTGTGTGAACCTAATACCCATATTGAGAACTCCCCGCGAATTCCGACGCTCATCCCCACAGGTCTCCCGCTTCGATCTCCCTATGTCCAATAAACTCCACTTTTAGGCTATGTTCACACTACGTATATTTCAGTCAGTATATGTATATTTCAGTCAGTATATTTCAGTCAGTATTGCAACCAAAACCAGGAGTGGATTGAAAACACAGAAAGGATCTGTTCACACAATGTTGAAATTCAGTGGAGAGCCGCCATTTAATGGCAAATATTTGCTGTTATTTTAAAACAACGGCTGTTGTATTGAAATAATGGCCGTTATTTACTGTTATATGGCGGCCATCCACTCAATTTCAACATTGTGTGAACATAGCCTTTCTGTGTTTTTAATCCACTCCTGGTTTTGGTAGCAATACTGACTGAAATATACGTCGTGTGAACCCAGCCTTATGGTCAGGCAGATTCCACCATCCACCCAAAGAATAAACAGGTACATTCTCCGGGAAGACGGCAGAATCCACCTGACTGTAAAATAGAGTCTATGGGACCAGCTGAACTTCAAGTGGGAGCGCGCAGCAAATTATCCGTGTGATTTCCTTTTAATAAAGCCGTCAGAGACATTACTGACCTTGGAAAGGCAAGTTATAACTGGACTACCAAAAGCTGTGAAACACTGAGGGGTCCCGCCCCAGTCTCTGATTGGCCAAGTGGGCAATTACTCAGCCGGGTATCTTATGTTGCAGGTGGAAAAGCTGCAGGTCACTGGTGGCTGTCAATGGGACCTTGGAGTGGCGCTACAAGGCACAAGGATGGGTAAAGGCCCTATTACACAAAGCGATTACACAAAGCGGCCGTATTTGGCCGGTATCGGTTGTTAAGGACGATAATCGTCTTGTGTAATAGAAGACAGCGATCAGCCGACATGCACAATGCTGGCAGATTGTTGTCTTTCAAACATCAACGATAGCACAAATATGCTGGCGTTGCTCCGTGGAATAGGAGCGGTGGCAACGGACAGCCACTATCTTCTATGGGCTGCCCGGACAATCTAGCAATCAGCCAGGCAGCCACCCCCCCCCCCCCCCTACTGCAGCTCCCCTTCCGGCTTTTACCCGCTCACTGCCAGTGCATGTAATAGCGCCGGCAGCGAGCGGGGAACAAGGAGCAAACGAGCGCTAAGCGCTGACAGGTCGATGCTCGTTTGCTCCTCTATATTGCCCCGTGTAATAGGGGCTTATGTTTACTTAGTTTAATATTTTTCCACACTTGCCCTGTGCCACTGCATGGTAGTCACACACATACTAAATGAAAGTGCCCCATTTAATAGGTAATAATACATTAACCTGAGCCCATTGACTTTTGATATTACTCCACCTAGAGAACCCAAGTGGAGTTTGTATTGAATGTGTTTGAAAAACAACCTAAAGATCCCATTATGATGTTTTTTATCTTGACTAGAGATGAGTACAACTCAAGCATGTCCGGTCGTTCGGCATTTGAACACTAGTGGCTGAAGAAGTGGGATGGACCCCTAAGGAGTTCTGAAAAACATGGATACAAACTGTGGCTTATGACTGTATTCATGTTTTCCAGGTGTACCTAGGGCTGCATCCAACTTCTTCAGTCACTGGTAATCAAATCCTGAACAATCGGACTTCGAGCATGCTCAAGTTGCGCTCATACTACTATAGGATGCGAATAGACCTAGGGTGCCTTTAAAATTTTACTGTATGGGGCCCAGATATTAAGCTAAAAGAAATTTAAATGCAACACTTTAATAGCAAGGAGAGAAACCTATTTAAGACTTCCAGCCAAAATTCTATTGAAAAGTGGTCTTCTAGGGGGTTAATCTCAGGTCTGCACTAACAATCTGCCGGGTCAGGCAGATTTTTGCCCATTAGAGAGCGTTTATTCACAATTCTTTGAAATTCCATCACATGTAACTCTACAAGCAAGAATACAGACATATACACGATCTGACACGTTTCTGGCCAGGTGGCCCTTAATCACAGATCTACCTGGCCAGAAACGCGTCAAATCATTGGTCTGGATATGGATGGTTTTCTGAAGATGTGTTTTTCTAGAGGCCTTTTATTATATGTGCTTTCTCTAGAACTAAGAATACATTATATGAATATGTAGGTAAACTTTTTTTTTCCTCTGCCATTTGCCGCCAGCTTCCCCTTTTGTATAGTTACATGGATACAGTACCTTAGTTTTTATACACCTGCCATGTTCCACTACCCAGTTAAGCAGACTTTCTTCTATATGCTTTAGGGAAGCCTGCTCTGTCATACAAATTTGCATCTTGACTTATGTATCCCTACTGACCCTTTGTCGTCTTCCTCTTGAGTTCCCTCTCTACATAATCTTCTAACAACACCTGCTAGCGCTAGCACAGCTAAGTCACAAATGATTTCCCTAATGATATTCGGTGTGTGCAAATGAGTCTATTGTGAGCTCTTGGTATCCCATCTATAGCTAGCCGAAAAAAGTAAAAACCGCTACTTTCCAATTATCCACTGTGACTGCGACTTCCCCATACTAACTAGAGGAATGACACCTTGTAAAGCTGGATGAGTAGCACTGCAATGTCAGCATGAAGTTAAATCCACAGAGAGCCACCGACTCACAGATGTCTGACAAGGTGAGGTCAATAAAGCTAGTATCACCTTGGAGCTATTTAAAGTTGTGATAGCCTTGGTGTGTTTCATATTTCACGGTTGAAACTGCGCTAATTCCACATTTCAGAGATTTGCTGCAGTATGTTGACAGTGTTATTCTGTGACTAAACTGACAGAGAATATGACATCCTGATATTAAAGGGGGATTCTTACCTTAAGTAACATAGTAATACTTGTAGGGATCGTTAATAGAGATGAGAGAATCAGATTTAATGACTGCCTGTGCCTGTGCTTCCTCTGTGTCCTTTTCCATCTCTTCAGCCACCTCTGTGAAGGTGACCATAAAGGTGATGTTACCTTGGGTAAAAACATTGTCATCCTTAAAATAGCTTCAGCCTTGTATCTGCTTCTGGAAGAAGGAAAGGAATGCTGGCAGCAGGCCTGGTAGGAGAGCAGCCACAACAAAGACAAAAGAGAGAGACACTGTTATATAAACAATTTAAGGTAAACAACATGTTGTGCCAGCTTGACTGCACGGGACAGGAAACTACTAACCATCTTTGGATTGACCTATCAGAGTGTGATATGTATGTGTCTTGTGAAACCTGCCTGTGATAAATGTTTATATATTCTTTGTGAAACTAAATAAAGTAAGAGTATATACTTCTATCTCAGCTGAGAGAGAAGGCAATACCAACTACTGGTGTTTGGTGTTATCTCCTCGTCACTGGCACTTTGCTTTATTCAATTTGGACAGGGATAGTCACTTGGGAAGAAAGCAGATACAAAGGTAAATCCCACCTTATTACCTCCAGCCACCTTCAGCCACCTTTACAAGTTTGGAGCACGTTCACATTAGAAAAGGTCAGGATAATAACAAGCTTCTGCTACAAAAGGAAGCAAGATATATATTAGCTACGAATAATAATGTAATGTAATTTATAGTTTGTCACTTGTATTGTTTTAACCTTTGTCAAGCGGAGGGTATTTTCCCAGTGACAGTCAAGAAAAGTTGAGGTCTGAAGAAGCACACATGCACTTGAAATAGCCGCCACCTGTGTCTGTGGCCTGCATCCTCTCTTAGGGTGGCTTCAGACTACGGATTACACGTGGATAAATCCCGGCGGATTCCAACGCTAGTACACGCTCATGGCCGCATGCCTTTCCGCATGCTTCACACCATTCTATGGGAGGGCTGATTCCGCTATCTGCTGAAAGAATTGATGTCTCAGTTCTTTTGGTGGAATGCAGAATTGGCCGCCCATAGAATGGTGTCTATGGAGCCGGCGGAAAGGCGCACGGCCGTGAGTGCGTACTAGCGACAGAATCCACAGGAATTTATCTGTGCGGATTCCGTAGTCTGAACCCACCCTGACTCAGTAGTTGACAGACCACCGCTCTCTGCTCTCTATATATATTTATATACACACAATCTTGCTATATGTCTACAGCTATATATACACCAGCCAGATCACTGTTATTAGAGCAGAGTGGTTGTCTGTAATGAGTCTGTAATGCCTAGACAATGAGCTGCCAACAATAGGAGGAACAGAGCAGCGTATCAGGAGAAGGGGACAAGTTTGCTAAATAAATGGATTTGCAAAACTATTTTACTTGATGCCCCTATAAGTATAACTATGTTAGTTGAGATGAGAATATCCCCTTTAAGAAGGGGCATTTATCAAGACCGGTCTTACATTATGCCCCAGCCCCATGCCGGATTTACTGAGAGGCACATCTAGTAATAAGGATTTTTAACCAGACGTTTGACTGTTTTGACAAAGGTTAAATCTACATGAAATTTGACCCATTAATTTATGCTAAAAATATCCTTAAAATGCTAAAAAAAATAATTAAAAAAAACATACTGTACTATGCTGGTTGCCTGTCTTTGAACCCTCTTTAACTCCCCTATATCTTTCTTGTACACTGGTGTCCAAAACTCTACGCAATATTATATGTGTGGTCTTTATATTTGTACAAACCCATTGTTTTCCCATTTACTATGTAATCCCTGCCTTGATTCGCCCCCACCACTCACCACCATGCGCATAACCTTATATTTACTAATGTTGAACCTCATCTGCCACTTCTCAACCCAAGCCACCAACCTATTCAGATCCATTTATACCAGTGCATTGTCCTTTATTGTATTAACCACTTTACATAGTTTATGGCCAACTGCAAAAATATGCAATCTCTCTGAAAGGTCATTAATAAATATATTATATTAGATATATTATATTAGGGATGAGCGAAGAAAATCTAGCGAAGCAGATTCGCTGCGAATTGCGCTGTCAATTTGCTTCATTCTGTGAAGCGAATTCACACGGATGTGTTAAGGAAATTCAAAAAAATTGCAGGTCCAGTGCCATCTGCTAGGCAACTGCTCCTCGGCAAGTTTCTCCTGAAAGTCTTTAGTATGAAATCAGCATGTCGCTACGCAGGCGAGGACGCTGAAACGCATGCTCACAAACCTACCTGTGAGCATGTGCTTCAGCGTCCTCGCCTGCGCAGTGACATGTTGATTTTATACTGAATTAAAGAAAGAAATAAAGTATCACTGGAAGATTTTGGTGAGTGCCAACCATCAGTTCTTTCTATCACAAAGTCAGTTGCTTACCCCCACAGTCCCAGCAAGGAAAACAACTGTCCCCAGTGTCGGACTGGCCCACTAGAGGACTGGAGAATCCCCCGGTGGGCCCCTAGCTTTAGAACCTGCACAAACACTGACTGACATGTTGTTTCTCACTGGTTCTTCATTGGTGGGCCCCCAGGATCATTTTCTTTGGTGGGCCCCAGATACTGAAGTCCCACACTGACTGTCCCAACCTATTGGTTGGAGACAGCATCTCCTAGTACTTCACTCAAATAAATGATCAAGTTCAAACAGCCAAGATACCAATATAGTCTCCCCTAAATAACATATGAGCCCATATAGCCGCACTTTGTGTTGCGCTCTCTTTGGGTGTTCAGGCTCATTGGCTTCCATTACGAATGATTTTCAGTTGAAGTGTGCTGAATGACTGTGTTCTTTAAGAAACTCTTGTACAATCACAGAGACTAATACCATCAGCAGTAATACAGTGACTCACGGCCATTTAGAAAAGCAATGTACGGTAAAGTTAACTGTGCTATAAAGCTCTCTAAAATCAGAGTGGCCAATAACACTTTATTACCACTTTATTTTTTCACATCTGAATCTGGTATCACGCTGCCAGATTATAGGGTGCACTATGCTGAACATTGCGTTTTATGGGTGAAAGAATTGCAAATTTAAGGTATAGTGACTGCTGAGTAAAGTTAGCCATAAATGTGTCTGCTACACCACAGACAAAATGCAGGGTGCCTAGCATCAGACATGGGGCTTTATAATGCCTTGGTTTACCTATGATTTCTATAGCTCCGCATTCAGAATCATCCAACTCCACTAATTTTCCATACTCCAACTTATAAATGACTCATATATCGTACTGTATAATAATTAGTAATATAATTTATTGTAGTAATATGGTAATATTTTGCTTTCCAAAATGGCTAAACCTTTCAGAATTCCTATAGAAGTAAATTTGCAGCAAGCTATACATTTAAATGGGCGCTATTGTTCTAAAAAACATACTTCTATTTGTTAGCCTAGGTGATTTTTAATATATTTTTATGTTATTTACAAAAAGTGACTCCTTATCCCAGAACAAACACCATCTGGAGCAGTAGAGACAAAGACTAAATACAAGAAGTGGGGATAGGGCATAGAACTGAGTGCATGCATGAAGGTCCACACTGTGACAAAAAGGTAAATCAAGGTTTTCCTTTTATGTCTGACCTAAAAGTGCTAGACAAGACCTAAAGTTGTAGACAACTGCCCCATGTGTAAAATCCTGTCTAAATATATAATCCCCTCTACCCCCTTCTCTTTAGTTATTATCATTATTATCATTATCATTTACTGCAAGGCTATGGGCACACTGAGGAATTAGGTGAGGAATTTGAAGCGTTATCCGCTCTTAATTTCAGCCTGAAATTCCTCCAGTAGAATATAAACAGAGCAATATCCCATTGTGTTCAACTGGATTTCCACTCTGTAGTTCACACGGCAGAATTTTATAGCAGAATTTTCTGCTTTCCACCCAAAGAATTTACATGTCAATTCTTTGGCCCCGTTCACACCGAGCAAGAATGGCGGAATCCCGCTGTGCTTAGTGTCCTGCTTTGAGTGAATCAGAGGGCCTTGCTCCTCCGCTGCCGCCACTCTCCGCTCAAAGAAGTGACAGGTCATTTCTTTGAGCGGAGAGCGGAGGCAGCGGAGGATCGCGCGCCCTCTCATTAACTCAAAGCCGGACACTGAGCACGGCGAAATTCCACGGCGGAGAGCTCTGCAGCAGAATTCCGCCGTTCTTGCTCGGTGTGAACGGGGCCATAGGGCGGATTTCGCTAGAGGAATCCTATAAATATCAAAGGGGCTTGAATTCTGCTTGCATTCAGCTCAAATTTCTGCTCACATTCTGCTTCTATTGTGCCAGCGGCAAATAGTAGAGACGAGCGAACCTGCCGAGGTTCGGGTTCGTATGAACCTGAACTCTCGGCTTATGACTGCCGCTCTTTGCCCGCTCTGTGGAGAGGGTGGATACAGCCGGAGGACCGCCTGGGCCATAGGCTGTATCCCAGTTTTCCAGGCGTTCCACAGGCTGTATCCACCCTCTCCACGGAGCGGGCAGACAGCGGGAGTCAGGAGCTGAGAGTTCAGGTTCATACGAACCCTAAACTCATCAGGTTCGTTCATCTCTAGCGAATAGGTGAGGAATTTCAAGCAGAAAACTTTCCTCTTCAATTCCTCAATTCCTAAGGCTATATCCATACGTCCAGTAGTTTTTCATGACCGTATATAATGTCTGCAATTTTCTCAATCTTCATCCGCAATCATCACAAAAATTTGTCTGTACTGCATGTATAATCCATATTTTTTACGGATCAGCAAAAAAAAAAACAGCGAAGGTGATACATAAATAAATCTGAATGGTTTAAATTGATTCCTCAAGTATATTTTTTTAACGTACGTTTACGTTACGTATGTTTCTTCCGTAAAAAATCACAGATCCGCAAAATTTACAGATGTTCCAATAGACTTCTATGGCACAGTCTGTGCCATAATTATACTCTGTACAGTAATTTTTGCGTCAGGCAGCAATATTTGCAGCTTGGGCCCTAAATTTGTCTCTAACTACGGAACATGTAAATGTAGCCTAAATCAACCTGGAGCAAAGAGAGGAGGAGGGTTTGTGAGTAGATGCCGTCCTAAACTGTGTTATCTGGTACAATATTCCTCCGGCAGGATGACCTCTGCTAAACCCCTCTACTTGCCAAGGATTTTCCCCCTATTCTTTTCCATCACTACCATGTGCATTGAACAGTACATTACAACTCTATGCAACCTCGGAGTCATGTAGGCTTCTCTGTAAGTTACTGTCCCTCCGAGAATACCTCTGTAATACAATGTTGTACAGACGCATCATACAATGTTCACTTTACAGCCTAAAGGCCCAACAACCCAGGCCTATTATGGTTTTGTACAACCTGTGTTCTGTGAAGAATCTACGGCACCCGACTGCACCTCCATATGCTGGCAATTTCAAATGAAATGGGATATCAGATGATATTATGGAGTTATTCTCCTCCAGTGAGCAACATAGCATGGAGTCAGAGGGCCACTGCGTATTTCTTTGTATCCTCTACATAGGCTACAAATCATCAGATTGTTTGAGATGGAACAAGTTTTTACCAATCTCCTTAAAGAAAACTAAGATGAAACTTACGAGAACACAGTTTTTTCTGCAGATTTATTTCTTTTTGACGACAAATTGCTGACTTTGAGTTTTCAGGTGGGAAGAAGAGTTAAAGGAGAAGTCCTGTGAAAATCTTTATTAAAGTATTGTACTGCCCAACAAAAGTTATTCAAATCCCCAATATACACTTATTACAAGAAATGCTTATAAAGTGTTTTTTTCCCTGCACGTACTACTGCATCAAGGCTTCACTTCCTGGATAACATGGTGATGTCACTTCCTGGATAACACGATGATGTCACTTCCTGGATAACATGGTGATGACACTTCCTGGATAACATGGTGATGTCACTTCCTGGATAAAATGGTGATATCACTTCCTAGATAAAATGGTGATGTCACTTCCTGGATAAAATGGTGATGTCACTTCCTGGATAACATGGTAATGTCATGACCGATCTCCCAGACCTGTGGCGGCTAAAGAGGATGATGGCAGGGGGACACTGAGGGACACAGGGCACTGGAGGGACACTGATCATCCCTCTGCCATCATCCTCTCCAGCAGCCACAGCCCACACAGCTCTGGGAGTCGGGTCATGACATCACCATGTTATCCAGGAAGTGACATCACCATGTTATCCAGGAAGTGACATCACCATGTTATCCAGGAAGTGACATCACCATGTTATCCAGGAAGTGACATCACCATGTTATCCAGGAAGTGACATCACCATGTTATCCAGGAAGTGAAGCCTTGATGCAGTAGTGAGTGCAGGGAAAAAAGCACTTTATAAGCATTTCCCGTAACAAGTGTATATTGGTGATTGGTATAACTTTTGTGGGGCAGTACAATACTTTAATAAAAAAATTCACTAGACTTCTCCTTTAATTAACTGAGTGTAGCTTTTCCTAGGATAATCACCTACTTTTATAGTTATTGCTATTGACAATCACTTGGTAATGCCATTAAGCATTCCACTGCTTGTGGGCAGTGCCGTCATATATCAGAAATTGCTAAAGCTACAACTCACATAGCCCTCAACTAAAAGACTTAGAAAAAATAGCCGCTAATTTTTCATCTCAATATCTCATGACCGGCTGATAAGTAAACGGCTGAGGTGTATGGCGAATGCTGCTGTAATCTGTTCTGCAGTCACAGAGGCAGAATTGCTGAACTATGCTGTGACTAATTTTAATACACAGCCCCTAAAATTTGATGGGAGAGTCTTTACGGCTTGAAAGCAAAGCAATTAATAGCGTGTAATTGCCAAACACTAATGGCCTAGAACAACTCCTCGTAGACTCCACATTCATTTTATGTCCAAATAGGTGGCATTCTGTTCATGGTTATAAAACGTAAAAAGAAAACATGCCAAATGTAGGGGTTCAATACTCAAAATACAATAAATTGACTTGTAATTGAAATCAGTTTGATATTAATTGTTTAATGATTATTGATTAAGGTTCAGATTATAGTTTAGCTCATACCGAGCTTCATTGAGTTTTTCCGGCCATGTCCATGGGACGAATACAATTTATATAGCAATAATATAATGAAAAAATATTAAATGCCAGCTCAACTTTTAATTACAGCATTACTGCCCCACCAAGGCCCATTACTTACACTATCTGCTCCTTTTTATAGGGTTGCAAGCACATTAGGTATCTGAAAATATCTTATAATATCTATAATATGGCAGGTCTCCTGGCAGCAATGGATGAGTGCAGACGTAAGGCAGCAGTACATAGTAACTTAGCCTATATTAGACGTATATGTGTTTAAATAAAAAAATAGGACATCCTGGGCCGAGGGGACCATCTGCTGTAAAACAGATGGAAGGGAAGATATTAATGGCATATTATAAGGAGGAAGGAGAGGTCATGGACAGTGTTAATAGGGAGCAGGAAAGGCACAGGTGAGCTGCAATGATGGAGTGAAGTACATGAGAAGAACCGGTATCAAGGCGATAAAAAATGAGTTTTCATATGTTGCCATTTTTCTAAAGACCTGTTTTACTTTGGAATATGTCGAAAAGTTAATCAAGCGTGATCAGTAAAATTTATCATTGTATCTGCTACATCAGACATATGAATAAAACATAAATGAGAACAGCTCAACGTGGCCTACAGACCGATGGTAGCTGGTAGAGATGAGCTAAGCGAATCAGGCGAATCAAAATTCGCTGTGAATCAGGCCTTTAAATCGCCTCATTCTGCAAAGCAGATTCATTTATTAAGGAAATTCACACAAAAAAATGGGGGCTACACATGCTGTCTGGAGCATCATTGGGCAGGAGAAAGGGATTAACCATAAACCCTAGCGCCCTACCAATCAGCTGCAGGCCCCTCTGTGATGTCAGCACCTCCCCCTCTATATAAGGAGGTTCGGTAACGGAGGTGGCCAGTTGGCTGTGTGTGGAAGAGAGAGCAGGATGGCAGCAGGCAGTTAGAGCAGAGCAGGGAGAGACTAACAGAGTGATATAGGGACAGAGAGAAGAGGATAGAGGACTGATTGTGGTTGATTGGTTGTTGTAGCTGCCAACCAAGTGTCCAGTTTACCAACTAACTGGGTGCCTATAGGAATTCACTGGGATCAGTGAAGACACCATCCATATTAATCATTCACTGGGCACTGTAATCTCCTATTGAGTTATACTGGGATTAGTGAATTGAGCACGCTCCTTACATAATCAGTGGTCGCACTCAACTCTTACTGTGTTAAACAAATTTGGTTTCATTACTGAACTGGAAATGCGCCTTACATAATCAGTGCTTGCACTCAGGGGCGGATTAACTTTACCATAGGCCCCGGGCTGTTCACCAAGCCTGGGCCCCCCCCTCCGCACTGTAACTGAGGCAGCACTAGCCTGGCGTTCATAGTACAGGACAGATAATGTCATGATGCCCTGATTTGTGCAAAATTGTCATAAAAAAACTGTGATTTTTTGCAAATCATGGCAGAAGTGTAGCCAGGAGACAGTACACCACTGAAAGTATAAGTCTTTTTGGGTGGTCATGGGCCCCCCAGGAGCTCAGGGCCCCGGGCTGCCGCCCGAAACGCCCCTGTAATAGTCCACTACTGCTTGCCCTTCACTCCTACTGTGTGGTACAAGTTGGGTTTCATTACTGAACTGAGTGTGCGCTTTACATAATCAGTTTTCGCAGTCCACTCTTACTGTGTTGTACAAGTTGAGTTTTATTAGATTGGATGATTGACTTGCTGATTTACAATTTTTGACACTTTTACAAGAACATGCTTTAACAAATTCGACCTTCTGTAATAATCTCAGTACTGTAGCTACTATAGTTTGGCTATTTTATTGAAATTTTTTAACATGTGATATTAATGAATTTGACCCAAAATTTGCAAAGCTCGTGAAATGAATTTCAGGCTGCTTTGCTCATCTCTAATGGTCTGCTCTTCCCAGTTCCCCTCTGGCGGTGGGTACTGGGGTAATATTGTATATGATTAGTGTTAGCTGTATTATGGGTGCAAAGCTTTCACTACTAGCAAAATATAAGAAAACCAAAAAACACCAGAGACATTTTCTATTGCAACAAAATCACCTCCACACCCCTCTTACTATTTTTATTAGAAAAATCATCAAAAAAAAAGTTCACAGAATCAGATATAGTCCTCAGGAAACAGTTAACTAAAAAAAACAAACTATCAAGGCAGTGGGTGCCTTATGCTTCTTGCCAAAGGTGATGGTTACTGCTCTGGGAGCACTATGCTTGTTGATAAGGGTGATAGTAGCAGCGCTAGGTGCATTATCTTTGTTGCCAAGGGTGATATTTACTACTGTAGGTGCGTTATACTCATAGCCAATGGAGATAGTTACTGATCTAGGTACCTTATGTAGGTGCACTCTAAACTGTGTTTACATATTGTGTATTCTTCATTTGTTCTGTTTTTTTGCATGTAACACTGCTACACACAGCTTAACCCCTTAACTACACATGACGAGTATACTCTTCATGCCACCGTTAAAGTGATACTGTCACCATACCTTATTTCAGATGTTTAATCATGGTGCTGGTTGATGAAAAAAGTGAACTTTTATCAGGGCTTTGTCTCTGAAGTGCCACATCGCTCCGCCCACTACACCGCCGTCGGCCCCCGTCCCCTTTGTTACGCCATCTCTCCAGGCCGCCGCTCCCACTTGTTTGGCCCTCCCAGCCTTTGCTTGGATGTTGGGACGTGCGTGGCCCCGTCATATTCCGCGCAGGCGCACTGAGTGAGTTCTGGGTCTCTCCACAGCCGGGCTGTGCGTGCGGTTGCACATCCTGTGGATTTTAGCAGGCGCAAGCATGGTGGGGCTGTCTGAAGGTCCATCGGCGTTATTGCGCAGGCGCAGTGCGTCCGTCCTACTTGCACTGCGCCAGCGCAATAACTCAGCGAATCACGGCTGGCTGTGAGGACACTTTCACAGCCGCAGCGAGAGCTCTGGGGGGCATCAGGATGCCGATGGACCTTCAGACAGCCCCACCATGCTTGCACCTGCTAAAATCTGCGGGCTGTGTGACCGCACGCACAGCCCGGCTGTGGATAGAGCCAGTACTCACCCAGTGCGCCTGTGCAAAATATGATGGGGCCGCACGCGCATTACGCTGGGTGATGTGACCATGCACGTCCCGACATCCAAGCAAAGGCTGGGAGGGCCAAACAAGTGGGAGCGGCCCTTAGCCTTAAACCTGCTACAAGCAAGTCACTATTCAAGTCCACACTATGAGAATGGTATACATTCTGCAACAAACATCTTCTTGTCCAGGGTTGGAGATCTGCTTTTAATAGGCTTCTGGTAGGAGACAGAGCTGACTGGCTTTCAAATTGGTAATCATGCTCCAGCATGCAACCCTCCAGGTATCGTATGACAGATCTACAAAATGTGGGTGAACTTCCTCATGGTGCAGGGATTTCATTATTTTGTCCAGGAGTTGCAGGTTCTTGGTACGTATTTGGGGTTGTTTCTACACAATTGTAAACTGAGCTGTAAGTGCTGTGTGTCAGTGTCTGAGTGTTCAGTGTCAGTCAGTCAGTGTCTGTGTCAGTCAGTCAGTGTCAGTCAGTCGGTAAGTGTCTGTGTCAATAATGTGTGTCTGTGTATGTTAGTGATGTCTCAAGTGATTGTGCATAGTGTGTGGATGATGGGTGCATAATGGATGGCCTACAAAAACCTGGAGCCGGCCTTGATTGAGGGCCCCTAGTTCTTACTAAAGTTGGACCTATCTAAAAGTTATAAAGATTAAAAAAGGAAAAGTGTTGTCTTGAGACAACTCTATAAAACTACAAATTGAGTGCGTTTAATGCATGAAGGTTATATATACACCTTAAACTTATAAGAGTTTATGTAGGTAAAAGAGTATAGTCGTATGGTAATTTTTATCGATTCTTAAAGATCATCACTTGAATGTCCATTAAGAATCAATAATGGCGATTGGACACCACTGAACAAACCCCACAGCGAAGTCAAATAAAACCATTGATTTGCTGTTCTCTTTCTGAATACAATTCCCTCACCACTGTGGCTGCTACAAAGAAATAAATAACATGTAGCTCAGTGGGGGTAGCGGTTGTCAAACAGAGTCTAGGCCGAAATCAATCTAAAGAGAATGGGAAAGCCAGCTAGAAAACACTTGTTAGAAGACTTTAATTAAAATGCCAACAAAGCCTGGCCTCGGAGAACAGATGAAATAGATTACGAAGGTTATAGCAAACAGGGAACATATTTTGCCTCTTTGAACCCCTTCAACGCCAGATAAATAAGTGATAGGTGCAAGTGTAAAGCATTTTTTATACTGTACTCACCTGAAACATGTAAAAACCAATAAAAGTTTACTGAGAAAAATGTGTTCATTCTCCTTCACTGATCTCAAGGAAAGGTATATTAATGATATCTGATGATGCGGAAAAGAAACAGCCGTCGGGCACTCGCCATTTGTGCAATGGTCAGACCTCCTTTATTCACACAAGACAAACAATAGTGAGGTGGGAAAACTTGTAAAATTAGCGGTTTATCAAATACAGTGGTACCTTGGTTTAAGAGTAACTTAGATTGAGAGCGTTTTACGAAAAGAGCTTACAGTTTTTCAAAATTGTAACTTGGTTTAAGAGCATTGATTTGGTTTAAGAGCTCCCTGTACTGGGTGGGAGGGGGGAGGGGTATGGTCTGCATAGCGGGGTCTACAGCCCTGTTCTCTGATCCAGGAAGTCTCCCTCACCTTCCAAATCATAGCGGATCCACTTCAGGCTGGGGCTTACATTAGGGGACAGGACTGTGGAGGTAATCTCTACATAGCTGTAACCCCTCTCTCCCCGGAAAGAGAGTGCTGCAGTTATGCGCCCACATCTGCCCTGCTCATTCCTTCCTGCTCCCTGCAGTCTCTGTCAGCCCTTGTGTTTCCCATCCTCTCCATTCCTGCTATAATGTGCCTGCACTTACACTCAGCTATACACACTGCTGCTATAATGTGCCTGCACTTACACTCAGCAATACACACTGCTGCTATAATGTGCCTGCACTTACACTCAGCCATTCACACTGCTGTATAGAAAAGTTTCTGTTACTGTCCTCCTGCACAGCTCCGTGATTCTCACTTCCTGATTGGTCTATGCTGGATACATGCCCCTTCCCCATTGCTGTCATGTGACAACACAGACCTCTGACATCAGCCCTGCTTCTCTATTCTAGCCTGTTGTACTACACTACTGCATTATGGGGATCTGCAGCTCCATCCTGTATCTACAAACTGCTGCTGTGTTATCAGGTTTATGCCCTTACTATACATTATACTCCACATGCTGATTCCTATACTGTACAGTAACTGATAATATCACATATTCAGCTGTTTCTCATTGTTTGTTTCATTTGTTTTACATATTATTTAGAATATGAAATTATTTTTGGGGTGTGGAACCAATTGTCTGCATTTCAGTGATTTCTTATGGAAAAATTTGCTTTGGTTTAAGAGTGATTTGCATTACAAGCACGGTACCGGAATGAATTATGGTCGTAATCCAAGGCACCACTGTACTTAAGTCTTTTCATCTTTTCATCTTTTTTTTTTTTAACCCCTAGGCGACCCTGGATCCAGCGCCGCCTCCATGTGTTCAGAGCCGGTCTGCGCTCTGAACAGCCACAGTCTCGGGGGGACCCTATGCGTTTTTTTTTAAATAAATAATTAATTAAAAAAACGCATAGGGTCCCCCCTATTTTTATAACCAGCCGGGTTAAAAACCAAACGACAGCAGCCTGGTAACACCAGGGTGGGAAGAGCCATTGGTTTAGGCCCTCCCCAGCCTAAATCTTACCAGCCTGCTGCCGCCCGGTCCAGGAGCGCCAATTTTGACGCTCCGGGACCACTGGCACCCGGCTCTTCCCAGTACCCCTGGTGGCATTGGGTACTGGGGTAATAATGGGGGGTTAGTGTTAGCCATTTTATACCGGCTAACACTAGGCCCCAACTTAGTAATGGATTCCGTCTATTAGACGGCTTCCACTACTAAGTCTATAAAGTAAAGAAATAAAGACAAGACACAAGTTAAAAAAAATTTTTATTCAAATAAAAACACCCCCACACCCCTCATTGACCATTTTATAAAAAAAAAAACAACTGCTGGTCATCGACGTAGTCCACGGAATCCGACGTAATCCCCAGGATACCGATATCTGAAAAACAAAAAGGGAGAAACACACAAAAAACACACAAACAGGAGCACAACACCCATCATTGTGAGCGGTGTTGTGCTCCTTACAGTATGCAGCATCTTTACAGATCGCTGCTTACAGTCTGGCCCCCAAGGGGTTAAGGGAGGATGTATTGCATCCCCCTTAACCCCTTGGGGGCCAGACTGATGTCAGACTGCACCCATCCCAGCAAGGAAGGGGTTAAGTGACCCCCCTTCCTTGCTGGGAGGGGTGCAGTGCTGGGGAGGGGGTGGGGAGAGCTCTATACTCACCCCGATGTGTCCTCTTCGCTGGTCCGCAGCACAATGAAGTCACTGTACTGCGGACCGGCTCATTATATGTGCGCTGAGCCGATCAGCCAATCAGCTGAGCGCACATATAATTCTAAATGTTTCTTCTAATATTGCTATTGTGATAACATAATTAGAAGAAACATTTGATGTTTTCATTAAAGTAAAGTGATGATTAGTACAGAAAGCTCTATTGCCGGCAATATGAATTAACGGCTTATGGAGCTTCCTGTACTAATTAATATTTAATTAATAAAACACATTTTCGTTGAAATAAAATCAGTTTCGTTGTTCAATAATTTTATTCTAACGAATCCATCATTGTGCAATTAAATATACTGTCAAAAAATAAATATATATATAAATATACATTTATTTATATATATATTTATTTTAACAGTATATTTAATTGCAAAATGATGGATTCGTTAGAATTAAATTATTGAACAACGAAAGGGACTTTATTACAAAGAAAATGTGTTTTATTCATTTAATATATTAACTATTAGAGGCATCGGCATTCGGCATCATTGCCGGCTATTTTTGAAGTACTCCGTACGGACCGCCTGTCAATCCACGGCCGCATTTCCAGCCGCAAACAATGGTTTTGTTCATTTTTTACGGGTCCGTTTACGATAGGGCCGTAGATTCATACATAGTGTGCACTGTGCAGCCGTATATCCTATACTTTCCAGCGTACGCATGAACCACCAAAAATACCGCTGCACAATTACAGCCGCAAATACAGCCGCACAGTTACATAGTGTGAACCTAGCCACATAGTGTAAACCTAGCCCTAATCTGTATGAGACATCAGTGCACTTATACTAGAAGTCCCCCAGAGGGAATAACCCTAACCCCAGGGGGGCTTCTAGTATAAGTAAAAAAATACAAATAAAAGTGTTGTTGTTAATAAATAACCCCCTCCCCTAATAAAAGTTTGAATCACCCCCCTTTTCCCATGTTATAAATAAAAATAAATAAATAAACATGTTTGCTATCGCCGCGTGCGTAATCGCCCAAACTAATAATTAATCACATTCCTGATCTCGCACAGTAAATGGCGTAAGCGCAAAAAAATCCCAAAGTGCAAAATTGCGTATTTTTGGTCGCATCAAATCCAGAAAAATCGTAATAAAAAGCAATCAAAAAGTTTCATATACACAATCAAGGTACCGATAGAAAGAACACATCATGGCGCAAAAAATGACACCTGACACAGCTCCATAGACCAAAGAATAAAAGCGCTATAAGCCTGGGAATGGAGCGATTTTTAGGAACATATATTTGTAAATTTTTTACAGGCTATCAGATACAATGAAAGTTATACATGTTATATATCATTGTAATCGTAACGACTTGAGGAATATATATAACAAGTCAGTTTTACCCCAGGGTGAACGTTGTAAAAAAAAAAAAAGAAATGCATTTTTTTTTTTTCAATCTCACCACACTTTGAATTTTATTCTGGTTTCGCAGTGAACTTTATGAAAAAATTCAGCCTGTCATTGCAAAGTACAATTAGAGGCGCACAAAATAAGGGCTCATGTGGGTCTCTAGGTGGAAAAATGCAAGTGCTATGGCCTTTTAAGCACAAGGAGGAAAAAACAAAAACGCTAAAATTTAAGTTGGCCCGGTCCTTTAAGGGGTTTGAAAAAAGAAACTATGCAAATCTTTCCATTGTAATTTTGCCTTTATAGTTCCACTCCTGTTTCTGGTTGAAAAAAATACTGACCAAAACACTGATGGAAACACTATGGCCCAGATTTATCAAAGGGTGTAAAATCACAGCAACCAATCACAGCTCAGCCTCCAGCTCTGGTGAAAGGAAAGAGGAGCTGTGATTGGTTGCTGTGGGCAGTTTGCACCAGTCTAATTTTTACACCCTTTGATAAATCTTGTATACTTATTTTTCCACAGGTTATGTGCACTATTGCAGTTCATACTAAACTGAGACTTCCTGTTTTCTACAGATCAGTTCCAGGCAGCGCTTTC
Source organism: Dendropsophus ebraccatus (assembly GCF_027789765.1). NCBI lineage: Eukaryota > Metazoa > Chordata > Amphibia > Anura > Hylidae > Dendropsophus > Dendropsophus ebraccatus. Next base: position 19,872,848 of record NC_091464.1, read on the forward strand.
TTATCAACACAGACAGGAGTAGAATGATAGGTGGAACTCAGCCCTCTTCTCCTACAGAACGAGCCCACAGAGCATGCTCACAAATGTGTCCCTTACAAAAAAAATAGCTGTTTAAAGTGTCTCTGTGAATGAGGCTTGCTGTAAAGCATGTCACTAACTGCTGTTAAAACACTAGTAAGCCAAACCCACCACTAACATCACTGCTGCCTCATCTCAGGGGCGGGGATGAGCGAACCTTGAGCATGCTCGAGTCGATCCGAACCCGAACGTTCGGCATTTGATTAGCGTTGGCTGCTGAGGTTGGATAAAGCCCTAAGGCTATGTGGAAAACATGGATATAGTCATTGGCTGTATCCATGTTTTCCAGACAACCTTAGAGCTTTATCCAAGTTCTGCAGCCACTGCTAAAATGCCAAACGTTCGGGTTCAGAACCCAAACCCGGTTCACTCATCTCTAGTGGGTATGCCTCAAAACAATAAGGAGGAGCATGGCATGATGGGAAATGTAGTTTCCCGGCTGGCACCATATTATAAAATAGTCCTGAGTTTGAAAAAAGATGGACCAGAGAAATGGTGGGAAAGATGGGAGAGGTCTCAAAATTTTCACGGAGGAGCAGTGAGCAATAAGGGCAGAGTTTGGGAGCTTTTAGGGGGGGGAGGCTTGGGCGGAATATCCCTTTAAGGCTATGTTCACACTCAAAATGATAATATTTTATAGTAGAAACATCGCCTTAGCCGAAACATTGCACTGACGTTGTCTAAAGAATCTTAAATTTTTCATCAAGTTTTGAAGTGCTGCCTCAATCTTTATAATTGTAGATAGATGAAAGATGAATAGAGAGATGAATAGACACATAAATTGCTATACACATTCCATTAGAATTTTCCATACTCCTATGAAACATCTTCTGTACATTCTCATCTCATTTGAATAAACCATATGAATCATATGCATCCAATAGAACGTATTGTAGCTTGAATCGGAAATAATTATTTGACTTCTGTATAGTTAAATTGTTTTTCGAATTCCAGAAGACGCGTCTATTTCTTTGATCAAGGTCCTTGCGCACTTTCATTTTGTACAAGAGCGGCGTCAGGCCACCTGCACTCAATCTACACAGGTCATTCCCAATTTAAGCTGCCTGCTCATGATTCAATATCAATTCCTCACAGCAATGCTTCTGAGGCATCATATCCCTTCTACAAAGTAGGAGAACAAAGTTCTTTTATGCAACATGGTTCCGCCTGATATAGGACTGACACACTACATTAGCTAGGAAATTGAAATGTAACAATTCATATTTTGTACAACAAACAACACTTTTATTTTACAATGGGAAACTTCAGATAATTCTAAAGAAATTCAAAGTTATGCTGCATTAAATAACCATTTCCCTTTCCTATGTTTAAATGTGACTGCTTTACATTGTCTACTGGAAAATAAAAGTCAACTTAAAGGTGCCCTTGTACAATTATAAATAATAAACCACACTAATGATGGGTTTACACGGAGCGACAATTCGCCCGATCGTACGATTAACGATTTCAAAGTAACAATTTGTTTTTATAACGATCAGCGTTTAGATGGTATGATATATCGTACAGAAAATTCGTTTTGCAAACATTTTGCGATCGCTTAAGCCTATCTCACACAAAATAGGTAAAATAGGTGAATGACTGTTTACACGGAACGATCTGCGAATTTTTTGCGAACGACGATTCAAGAACATGTTGAAAGATCAAAACGAACGATTTCTCGCTCGTCATTTGATCGTTGCGCTTACACGTACGATTATCATTCGAATTCGATCGTTATCGTGCAAATTCGCATGATAATCGTTCTGTGTAAACGCAGCATTAGGGTCCTATTACACAGCCCAATAATCATTTAGCAAGGGCTGTACGGACATCATTAGCGATGTCTGTGCAGCCTTTACCCAAACAGTTTACGTTACCCGTCCACAATCCCGGTCTCCTCCTGCACGCTGCTTCCTCCCCGGTCCCGTGCGCTGTGGGCTCCAGAGAGGCCTGTCTGAGCTGACAGGCCACTCTGAAGCTGCAGTGCGTGGGATCAGTAAGGGAGCAGCGTGTAGGAGAAGACCGGGATTGTGGGCAGGTAACATAAACTGTTTGTTGAATCGTCAGCCGCGCATCGCTTTTATATGTAGTGATGCACGGTCAGCAACTGATTATTTTAGGTCTGGGTCTAAAGAAATGATCAGCCAATAACCGATTCATTGGCTATAATCAGGCCAATTTGGCCGATTATCGCTCCGTCTAATAGGGCCCTTAGTGCCAACTACCAGCCATGTCGTGCAACCTCTTAGAGCGTATCAGTCTATATAGTTGCCTATATTTACTATCTTTCCTCCCCCCAAGGATAACAGGGTTCCCAGGTGCTGTAAGTAATAGCCCCTGATTCCAAATTCAGTCAATGGGAACCTTTTCTAATCTCTAATGACTACATTGTCACTTTTGGGTGCTTTAACCATTTCACTTCTTTAAACTAGCATGTGTGTACGTCTAAAACTTTTATTTGTATCAAATTTTTATATTTAACATATTTTTAAAGATTTTCCTTTCCTTTTCCTTTTATTATCCTTATTTATACAATAATCCTGATATACACATCACAGAGCATGCCTAGAAACCTTTCCCATACAAGAAATTAGTATCTGCTCCACACTATTGTGCCTCTGTCCATTGGAGCCTGCTGTAAAGCATATCTGTAAATGCTCTTTAAAATTTCTCAAGATGGATGCTCTAATAATAATAATAATAATAAAGAAGAAGAAGTAAAAAAAAGCACCAGAGACGCATTTGTCCATTCCAGTACGGGCTTGGCTGCCATTCTGGAAGCTAAACTTCTGTTATCTTCCCGCACAGGGGACCCCATGGCACCTTTTTCTAGGCCAGTCATATAATGTGGAGCCCTAGAATAAGTACCCTTAATGGGGGTGGCCACTTTATAGTAAAATTGCTCAGTATACAGTATTAGTAAGTGTACTTACTGTATATACTGACAGCAGCTCCCTGTGTACCTCATAAAGCTAAAATCAGACTCCCTTCCTTAGGCTGTCCTGCACTTTGGCAAGTCTGTCCATAAGATGGCTGACATGGAGGAGCATGTGACCATGCCCTGCCCCCCGTGTCCACCGTGGGCATATACAGGCTCAGTGTTGGACACTTGGGGGCATGGTCATAGGCTCCTCCATGTCAGCCATCTTATTGACAGACTCCCCACAGAGGACAGCACAGCCTGGAGGAGGGGAGTGTGATTTTAGCTCTATGAGGTACACAAGGAGCTGCTGTCATTAAGCGCAGCAAGTACACTCATAAAAAGGCATATCGGCGGTCATTAAGAAGTTAATTTCTGGAAAACCCCTTTATGTACTTGCACCACATTATGAATCCATTAATATTTCATGGACATGACCATCCCATCAGGATGGTAGCAGCAGGAAAAATCTGTTATTATACATATGACCGTAAAGAGAAATCCCAGAGAGATTCCAGCAGAATAGCGGGATTATTCTAAAAGATCTGGTAATTTCCGAAAAACTATTTCATGCTAACAATGGCTTGACAAACAGCTGCTTCCCTTTCAATTACAAGGTGCCCTAAGGGAAGAGATTTTTCCTTAAATCAAATTAAAAAGCTAGTTTCCAAAGTCAGATTATTCTTTTAAGAAGAAACAAACACCACTTGCATGTAAAATAGTCTTTATGTATATAGTTTATGTGCTCTCTATCTGTCGGCTCCATAACTTTGCAAAAGTGTTTTTAAAAAATGTGTAAAAACAACCCAGTAATCTAAACTATTCCTGAGCTGCTGCAACCGAATGCACCGCTACCCCCCCCCCCCCCCCCACACACACACACACACACACACACCTAAAATTCATTGACTGTTCTGGAATCAAGGTCTCTGTCACTCATTATCAGACTGGAGTAGCTTGACCCCAACAGAGTAAGTCATTATTGGGGCCCACCATTAAGCCCCTACACTTCACCACTACGACACTGTTAGAAAGTGTCCACAGGAGCATTAACTTGTAGTTAACGCATGCCAATTTCCATTTCAAAAACTACACAAATTCACTTAAAAAATGACCTAATTGAAGTCAACTATGTGAAAAAGGACCTAATACTACGATACTGATAGTGAAAAAAATCCACTCTACAGCTCACACAGGCTCTGCAGACCACATTAGTAATCACAGTGCAGCTACATTCAGTGACTCAGATGGGGTCACTGATTTACTTTGCAACACATATAGGCTGCCCACTTCAGCACCATCCTTGCCTTTATTCATACTTCCCATCTGTACTGCTTCTTCTGTGCCCTCATATAGTGGTTGGGCACACCTAGGTGTCCCCGTAAAGTATTAGGCCCCACTGTGCAGCCCCCATACAGAATTAGGCCCCACTATATCCTCACATATTATTAGGCCCCCTCTGTGCACCCATATATAATATTAGGCTTCATCTGTGCACCCCCACATGGTATTAGGCACCTCTGTGCAGCCCCCATATATTATGCTCCATTTATGCAGCCTTTATATAGTATTAGGCTCCCTTAGTACAGCCCTGTATAGTAAAACAAAGCTCTATGCAGCCCCCATATTGTACTAGGCCTCATCTATACTCTCATATAGTATTAGGCCCCTGTGTGCGGTTTACACATAATACATAGCCCCCTATGTGCAACCTCATATAGTATTAGGCCTCTCTGTGTAGCTTCCATATAGTTTTAGGCTCCTTTGTGCCCTCATAAAAAAATTTAAAAAACTTCACCAGTTGCATTGCTCCACCACTGTACCTTATCTGGTATGCGCTCTTCTCTCTTCCAGCACTGTCTTCTTGTTATAGAGATGCTGCATGTAAAACACAACAATCATTGACCTCAGGGAGATCAGCAAAAAAAATCCTATGGAGTACCCTTTCTAGAGTCTCCATGGATACATTGCCCCCTAAAAATTTGAATATGCAAAAAAGACTCAGTGGTGCCTCAGTTACAAGTATCAAAGTGTCGTAAAGTGACTCTGTACCCAAAATCTGACCCTCCCCCCCAAACTGCTTGTACCTTCGGATAGCTGCTTTTAATCCAAGATCCTGGGTCCATTCGGCGGGTGATGCAGTTATTGTCCTTAAAAAAACAACTTTTAAACTTACAGTCCTGTGCAGGGGCGTAGCTAAAGGCTGATGGGCTCTGGTGCAAAATTTTAGCTTGGGGCCCCCCATCTCACCCGATCAGGCAAAGTCCTATCTAACGTTATATCCAATTACTCTAATGTGCCACCATGTTCTAATGCACTGTCACTGCCTCCACCTCATGTACTGCACTACTGCCCCCTATAATTAATGGACTGTACTGTGTCATTGTCTAATCATTGTATTCCAATCTTTGACTCTACAGCTAAAAAAACTACAAATCTCATCATGAACTGCCAGTTGGAAACGATGGGGGTTGTAGTGCTGCAACCTGAAGAGCCACATGCTGCAAAACTACAACTCCCATTATAAACTGTCAGCAGGGCATGATGAAGTTTGAACTTCTGCAACCTGGAGAAGTCACCTGATATCACCTGCAGTCCTATGTAACACCACAGATAACAGTGATATCCCTCTGAGTACAGATAATGTAGTAGTCATCTGCAGTCCTATGTAACACCACAGATAACACAGTGATATCTCTGAGTACAGATAATGTAGTAGATGTCACCTGCAGTCCTATGTAACACCACAGATAACACAGTGATATCTCTGAGTACAGATCATGTAGTAGATGTCCCCTGCAGTCCTATGTAACACCACAGATAACGCAGTGATATCTCTGAGTACAGATAATGTAGTAGATGTCCCCTGCAGTCCTATGTAACACCACAGATAACACAGTGATATCTCTGAGTACAGATAATGTAGATGCAGCACAAGCTGGAGCTCAACGCGGTAAAGATACGGCCATAGGACATAGCTTGGGCCGCCAAGGCAGATGTCTGGAGGAGGGGGCGCTGGTACTTGCTGTCATCTGATTAGGTAAGAGGCCCAATCAGATGACAGCATGTGCCAGCGGGCGCAGCGGGACAGAATAGCAGAGTGCTTCCCAACCTTTTCCACCTCGGGGCGCCCCTACTAAATGATGTTCTACAAAATAAGAAAACCGTCATACAGTGACTCACAGGTGACGTCTTCTTTGATCTGAGGAGTCACTTTCCCTTTTCCTCTTCATCCGGCCCAGTCCTCCATGATGATTCCTTCCAGATACGTTTCATCCCCTTAGAACCTGCAAGACAAACAATTTAGGCTCCGCACATTTCTAGCAACTTCCTTCCCTTCCTCCCTCCTGTAGGCTCCCATAGAAACTGCACTGTTTGGTGTTATGTGCAGTAAAGTGAGTAGGAATGTGGGATGCCCCCTGTATGTAGGATTCCCTGCTGTGCCCTCATGAGCTAATAATGCCCCCCGAGGTGCCCTCATGAGCTAATAATGCCCCCAGAGGTGCCCCCATGAGCTAATAATGCCCCCAGAGGTGCCCCCATGGACTAATAATGCCCCCAGAGGTGCCCCCATGAACTAATAATGCCCCCAGAGGTGCCCCCATCAACTAATAATGCCCCCAGAGGTGCCCCCATGAGCTAAAAATGCCCCCAGAGGTGCCCCCATGAACTAATAATGCCCCCAGAGGTGCCCCCATGAACTAATAATGCCCCCAGAGTTGCCCCCTATGAACTAATAACGCCCCCAGAGGTGCCCCCATGAGCTAATAATGCCCCCAGAGGTGCCCCCATGGACTAATAATGCCCCCAGAGGTGCCCCCATGAACTAATAATGCCCCCAGAGGTGCCCCCATCAACTAATAATGCCCCCAGAGGTGCCCCCATGAGCTAATAATGCCCCCAGAGGTGCCCCCATGAGCTAATAATGCCCCCAGAGGTGGCCCCCATGAGCTAAAAATGCCCCCAGAGGTGCCCCCATGAACTAATAATGCCCCCAGAGGTGCCCCCATGAACTAATAATGCCCCCAGAGTTGCCCCCTATGAACTAATAACGCCCCCAGAGGTGCCCCCATGAGCTAATAGTGCCCGCAGAGGTGCCCCCATGAACTAATAATGCCCCCAGAGGTGCCCCCATGAGCTAATAGTGCCCCCAGAGGTGCCTCCATGAACTAATAATGCCCCCAGAGGTGCCCCCATATACTTATAATGCCCCCAGAGGTGCCCCCATACAATAATAATGCCCCCAGAGGTGCCCCCATATACTAATAATGCCCCCAGAGGTGCAACCATACAATAATGATGCCCCCAGAGGTGCCCACATGAGCTAATAATGCCCCCAGAGGTGCCCCCAAGAACTAATAATGCCCCCAGAGGTGCCACCATACAATAATAATGCCCCCAGAGGTGCCCCCAAAAACTAATAATGCCCCCAGAGGTGCCACAATATACTAATAATGCCCACAGAGGTGACCCCAAGAACTAATAATGCCCTCAGAGGTGCCCCCATATACTAATAATGCCCCCAGAGGTGCCCCTAAAAAAACAAACATCCTACTCAGCTAATCGGCGCTGTGTAGCTGCAGGCAGCAGCTCTCCTCCTCCTCTTCTGGCTCCATCTTGCGAGCTGCAGGGACGGGATTTCCGGCAGACGTGTAGAAGTCACATCCTCACGCCTGCCGGAGAGGTCACGGCCCGGCCTCCCATAGGCTGCTGGTATGAAGTGCCGGCAGCCTATGGGAGAGAATACAGGAGGAGGACGCTGACAGGTCCTTCTCCTGTATTCTGATCACTTTAATGTTCCGCCCGCTCAATGTGCTCACTGTGCGGGCGGAACATCAAAGCGATCTGTGCATCCCGAGAAGCTGCGCGGCCGCAGCTTCTCGGGATGCTTAAAGTGACACTGTCACAAGTGGCAAGGGGGGGCCGTGCGGGCCCCCCTAGCATAGGGGCTCGGTCGCCATGGCGACCCCTATAGCTACGCCACTGGTCCTGTGTCAAATTGGCGTGGCCTAGAGCGTGTGTGCCCAAGCCTTGCACAGCCTTGCCTTGTCCCGCCTCCCCGCCCTCCTCATTATTAGGCAGCCCTGGGCAGGTTTTTTCCTATTCATCACCTGTCTGAACACTGCACATGTGCTGCATCGTTAAGGCACCTGTGCAGTGTTCACACAAGTGATGAATAGGAAAACCACTGCCCAGGGAATTTCTAATGAAGAGGAGGTTGGGGAGGAGGGACGTAGAGAAGGTACAAGGCTTAGGCACACTACTCTAGGCTACGCCAATTTGACACAGCGCTGCAATTTTAAAAGTTGGTTTTTTAGGACAATGACTGCATCACCTGCCAAACGGACCCTAGGACAGATCTTGGATTAAAAGCAGCTGACGGTACAAGCGGTTTATGGGGGGAAGAAGGGGGTCAGATTGTGGGTACAGAGTCACTTTAAGTCCCACTCGGTTGCAAGTATTAGGGCACAAATAGGGAAATAACAGGGTGGCCCCTTTAACATCACAGTCTATGGAGTCAGGCTTTGATCCACAGACAGCTGTTTCAGAGTATTGCCCCTTATCAGTGTCGAGTAGGATTCTGGCTAATGGGGGCAACACTAGTTGTACACCAGTATATATTTATAAAGAATAATCACCATTACAACCAGACAGAATGTATCCCTTACTGTTTAGGCTGAGTTCACATATGATTTGATGCATATTTTGTAGTATACTGTAACGCCTGGAGTAGTGGATCCACTGGACCGTCACCAGCGATGGCACTATCCTCACCAGGGAGCGGAGTCTAAGGGGCCGCTGGTTTTCACCAGAGCCCGCCGCAAGGCGGGATGGACTTGCTGCGGCAGGCGACTCCCAGGTCGCTACCCCTGGCTTGGTTGCTGGTGACGGCAGGCGAGGCGTGGCAGGAGCAGTAGGCAGGAGATCGCGCAGGCAGAGGACAGAAGGCGTGCTCGCAGGTGGCGGACAGGACTCAGGAACAATGGAAAGGCAGCGGGCAAGGATAGGGACAAGGACTAAGGACAGGAACCAGGGACAAGGACTAAGGTCAGGAACAACAGGGAGCTGGGCCAAACACTATGGGAAGCATGTAGAGGCTCCAACACAAGGGACAGGGCATGCTGGGATTTATAGGGGAGTGATTGGTGCAACTAACCAATTAAGGGCGGACTGGCCCTTTAAATCTGAGACAGCCGGCGTGCGCGCGCCCTAGGAGGCGGGGACGCGCACGCCGGCCGGCACAGACCGAGACAGGAGACAGGAACGGAGGAGAGGTGAGGCGCCCCAGGGGCCGAACTAGCAGCAGCGCCGGGTGCCTACACAAGGACCCCGGCGGCTGCATGGGACAGGAGGCGGTCTCGGCGGCGACCCGGAACGCGGGAAGCCGCCGCGGCCGTGACATATACATTGGCAAGCTGGTAGAATAGTAGGATTACATTCAGTCCAATAGATCTGGCAGGAATGAGTGGTATTATATGAATCAAATAAAATTTGAACAAGCCCATTGGCACCACTTTCTTGCTGGCACATTTTTATGGGTACTATGTAGCTGCCCCCTATGCATCAGCATTGCTGTTATTATGTGGGCACAGTGATAGCAATCCTGAACCACAAGGACATTTACTTATTCAGATACAGACATTGCCCAAATCTAAAAATGCTGAGCTGATGTGAACTTACTGGATAGGTCTGAAAGCTGCCCTTCAGTCCTGCCTGCATGGTATTGCTGGTAGCGGACAAAATAATAAAAACAAAATACTATTCACAACCAGTGTCGGACTGGGGTACCTTGGGCCCACCAGGGAATTTAATTCTAGGGGCCCACCCTAAAAATACGAGATATAACCAAACCTTTCACGATATTATAGGGACTTTGCACAGCGCTGTGTGTGTGACCAGCAATGCTGGCTCGCTGCTGGTAACTTGTCAGTCACTCTATGCAAACAGTACAGGGTGCCACATAAGTATCTTGAAAGAAGAAGTCCCATTAAACTGACAAATCTCAGGCAGGCAAGAACATAATAACGAAAGTATACTTAGCCGTACCCGTGCCCTCGTATTTTTTTGCACTTAGGCTGGGTTCACACTGCGTTTTTGCAATCCGTTTTTTTCATCCGTTTTTTGCCAAAAAATGGATGAAAAAAACGTATGCACTTGTGTCCATCCGTTTTGATCCGTTTTTCCATTGATTTTCATTGTAAAGAAGACGGATCAAAACGGATCCGTTTTTTTTTACGGAGGCAAAAACGTAGCTGACACTACTTTTGTGTCCGTTAAAAAAAATGGATCCGTCTTTTTTTTTACAATGGAAGTCAATGTAAAAGCGGATCAAAACGGATGCACACTAATGCATACGTTTTCTCCATCCGTTTTTTGCAAAAAAAGGATGAAAAAAACAGATTGCGAAAACGCTGTGTGAACCTAGCCTTACGCTGTTTACTGTGCATGATCAGGAATGTGATTGTTTGATAGTTCGGGAGAATATGCAAACGGCGATACCAAATATGATTATTTATTTATTTTTATTCATAAAATAGGAAAAGGGGGGGGGCTGGTTAAAAAAAAACAAGAATGAGAGGTATTGCAGTATGAATTTTGAGACTCTAAGTAGAACAGATGGTATAAAAAGTGGCCTCCATCATAACTATATGGAAAGGTATGGAGGTCATGGAGCAAAAAGAATAAAAACGTGGTGTGAACGAGACCTTAATATGGTGCATTTTTACACTGGCTAGTTTAAGTTTCCACGATCAAGCTAATTGACTTTTTTATTTAATTTAAAGAGGTACTCTGGCAAAAAAAAAATTCTTCTCAAACTAACTGGAGTCTGAAAGTTTTATAGATTTGTAAATTACTTACTACTATTTAAAAGTCTTCCGGTACTTATCAGCTTCTTTCCAGGCTGAAACAGTGCCACCTCTGTCAATGTCAGGAACTGTCCAGAGCAGTAGAAAATCCCCATAGAAAACCTCTTTTGCTCTGGACAGTTCTTGTCATGGACAGAGGTGGCAGCAGAGAGCAGTGTGTCAGACTGGAAAGAATACACCACTTACTGCAGGACATACAGCAGCTGATAAGTACTGTTTTTTTATATAAAAGTTGAATACAAATCTTTATACACATATATAGTTGATTTGAAAGAAAAAAAATTACCAATTTTATTCAACTGAATTAACTACAAATGTGAACCAAGATTAAGACTGTTGCACATCTTCCTGTTTTTTGGTGTGTTTTTTTTCTGGCACTTTTTCTGCCATGTTCTCATTTTAGTGTAAAGTACTATTAGCATTTTATCCCCTGTGGGGTTTTTTTCAGTACAAGTCATGTGATTCTTTATCATGTGATTCCAGGTTTTATGTTGAAGAACTGGGGAAAAAACACTAATTTCCATATAGACATGACAATATTCCCCCCTATCTGTGGCAAAACACAAAAAAACACCATAGCAAAAAAATGCCCTATGGGTATTGTGTTTCACTTTTCCACACTGACTATCAGCTAACATTTGGTCTTTGCGTTTTTGACCCCCCCCCCCCCAATAATGCCATATGCCATATTTCTGAAAAACGCCTAGACCGAATCCAGCCATATATTACATGAGTACATACCCCTTTCCCAAAGTTATTCACAGGATAAGGGGTAACAAGACCTAAAGAAAATTAATGGAGCACTGTTCCCACTGTGTATTTGAGGGGGACACGTTCCCCACATTCTCGTGACCACTGGGACCCCCACCAATCAGCTTGATATCCCCTATCCTGTGGATTTTGCAAGGGGAGGGGGCAGCTACCTAGCCCACACCTGGATGTATGTGTGTGGGGGCACAATACTCTGCCTTGCCCCTGATGCTGCCCACACACACAAGAGCCACTGGGTTATGTATATATGATGTATATTTATGGTGGTGTACATGTTGCTATGATATGATATTATTGCCCTGTCACTTGAGAAAACCTTTTGACAAGTGCAGATGTAGGTATAAACCTTGTGATGCTTGTTTTTTCTTCAAGATTTCAGTGTCCCTTTAATCCAGGCATTCGCACCTACATGCAGGAGTTCTACTATTCACTGCTCCATCCTACTTGCTCTCATTGTGCAGGTGATGGATCTGTGCAGCAGGCAGATGTCCAGCTTTATGACTCTGCAATGTTATGGTTATGGTCCCCCAACTCCCCCAAGTTGAACCAAAGAACACAAAATAAAGACACAACACATTGTAATCAGGTGTCAAATGGGCCCATTTTTATTTAAAATTACATGACACTGAAAATGGCAGACCCCTGACTTACGAAGAGTCACCCTCCAGCACTCAGGCGAGGAAAAACCCCCTGTGGGGGAAACCTTGAGGGAGCCATGGCTGGAGAGTTGCCCCTCCCCTGGGCTTAGAGGGTAATACCATACTATAAGTATAATAAACTGGATGTGAAAGAGATCTGGCTGCAATACCTGTCACCTTATTGATGGCTGGCAGAAGTATCTCTTCTCCTACACAGATCCAGGTCCACTTCTCAAGAAGGTGGAGACTTGATGAAGGGGTAATCTAAAGCACAGACCACCCCTATTACCCTACTAGAACCTCAAAAGGGTAGGGGGCAGTATAGTAGTCAAGCTCAAGGTCCTCTGGCACATCCAAGATGGCACTGATGAGGGCGCGGTGCACTGCTTTATGGAACCTTCTTTATGACATAAGCGCTTGTCATCACACTGCATGGTTGCCATGGTTACTGCAGGTAAACACATCTGAAGCATTAACCCATTAATGACTGGCGATGCACTTTACTGCAGAGGTCATTAAACACACCTGTAACCAAGCAAACAGCTTATGGTTAGGCCACACTAAGAACACTAAATAATATGGTTTGGCCCATAGCAACCAATCACAGCTCAGCTTTTGTTTCTCAAATTACTCTGGTAAAATAAAAACTGAATTGTGATTGGTTGACATGCGCAACTTATACAGTCTATAGCAGCCAATAGCAACCAATCAAAGCTAAGCTTTAATTTTATAAGAGCTTGTTAAGATATTAAGGTGAGCTGTGATTGGTTGCTAGGGGCAAATCAGACTGTGTTTTGTCTCTAACAGATTGATAAAGCTTCTTCATTGCTGTAAGGTTTATGATGATGATGACTGAAAACACAGGATATCAAGCTTCCCCATAATGCTTTGCAGTCAGCCCTTCCTCCATACCTCAAAACTTTTTGGAGGGACCCTTGTGGTTCACAGATATTTCTATACACAGTTTAGCATCCACTGGTATACGGTTATATACGGTTATATACGATTTGTTGAACATGAAGGAGACGGCTGACAATCTGATTTCGTTGTATGTTGAAAGGGGCGGCCAATGAGTATTATACATAAAGCTGCTGAAATGAATAGAGAAGGAGGGCATGTAAGACAAGCAGTATGGGTGGCATGTAACTACATTTCCCAGGTTTTCATAGGAAATCGGTGATCACCCGATTAGTCGATCAATGGAGAAACTGCACTGACTGCACATAAGGGGTCATCTAGTTGTTTAAAAGTAAAATAGTCCACAGGATTAAAGAGGGACTCCAGCAAAAAATTATTTCAAATAAACTGGTGCCAAAAATTTGTACTTTATTTCTATCAAAAAAATCTCCAGTCTTCCAGTACTTATTAGCTACTGTATGTTCAGCAGGAAGTGGTGAATTCTTTCCAGTCTGACACATTAATATCTGCTTCCACCTCTATCCATGTCAGGAACTGTCCAAAGTAAGTTCCTGGCATGGACAGAGGTGGCAGCAGAGAGCAATGTGTCAGACTGGAAAGAATACGCCACTTCCTGCAGGACATACAGCTGCTGATAAGCACTGGAAGGCTTGAGGGTTTTTAGTAGAAGTAAATTTAAAATCTATATAACTTTCTGACACCAGTTGTTTTGAAAGATTTTTTTTTCAGCTTGATATCCCCTATCCTATGGATTTTAGGGGGAGCACCACCTTGGGCCCACCTGGGAATTGGATTCTTGGGGCCCACCATACGTTACACCAGATATAACAAGCACCAAATCTTTCACATTACTATAGCTTTGCACAGTGCTGTGTATGTGACTAGCGATGCTATCTCACTACTAGTAAATTGTCAGTCACTCTATGCAGACAGCTTAACATGTCACTTAAAGGGGTTATCCAGCGCTACAAAAACATGGCCACTTTCCCCCGTAATGTTGTCTCCAGTACAGGTGCGGCTTGCAATTAAGCTCCATTTACTTCAATGGAACTGAGTTTCAAACCCCCACCCAATCTGGAGACAACAGTAGGGGGAAAGTGGCCATGTTTTTGTAGCGCTGGATGACCCCTTTAAGTTTCTTGAAAGGAGAAGTCCCATGAAACTAACAAATCTCAGGTAGGCTGTGGAGGGGGGGGGGGGGGTGGTAGGAACATAATAAAGAAAGTATATTTACCCCTCCCTGCGCCCCCAAAGCTCTTTCTTAATGTGCCCGCTCAGCCAATCACTGACTGGGGATGGACACCGCTGCAGTTATTGACTGGCTGAGCAGGCAATCCATCAGCCAAGTATGTGACATTGAGCTGGGGCCGTGACATACACAGAATCTATTCGAAAATTACTGAAAAACTTCCAGCAGCTGTGGGAGAGAGCGCGGTCCAGGGGCACGGGGACTGGTGAGTATAGTTTTTTATTATCTTCCCACACTCCACTGCCTGCCTATCATTGTTAAGAGACTTCTGTCAGCTGTAATTCGTGTTCCAAACTGCTGACACTGTTAGATGCTGTTAGGTCAAGAAGACACATGGTACCTTACATATATTTGTCTATGCTTCTATAGCATAGAAATTGTTTTTATTCACTGGTAGAGTCAGACAGGGAGGCCCACCTCCTTCCGGGGTCCCACCAAGAAGTAGGGCCCACCGGGGAATTCACCTGTGGACCGAGCCTGTTCACAACTCAATATCATCAATCCCACCTCTGATATGAAGAATTATTTTTGTGTACAGATACAAAGAGAATGTTGGCACCATGCAAATAATGGAAAATAAATACTACCATTACTAAGCTCCAATAAGTAATATGTTTCTTTGTTAACTATTGCTATTGCTGCTATAATCAATGTGTCCATTAGATGGCACTGTTTGAATACAATTCTCATATGTAGTTTATTTTCTTGTTAAGCTTTTCAGATGTCAATTTTTACTAATATTCATGCATAATAGAAGCTACAAAAAAAGGAAGGGGCTGCATCCATGTTTTCCAGGACTCTCTAGGGCTGCATCCAACTTCTTCAGCCACCGGTAATCAAATGCCACATGCTCGTGTTCGAAAGAACCCAAGCGTGTTAGAGGTTCGCTCATATCTAATATTTATACTTTTTTTTTTTTACAATCCACTATTGGCTTTGCCTAAAAAAAAAAAAAAACATGAAATTCTGCACCAAAAACGGTATGTGTGACTTTAGACTTAACCTTAACATGACTTGCGTCTTCTGGTCTTAGATCCTCTTGCTTGTACAACTAAATAATGTAAGGGTATATATTCAACAGAAATCACACAAAGACACATGAACATACCCTAAGTAAGACTGTATTCATGAATTGCAGTCATTTCTCATGGTTTTCACAAATTGCCACTAAACCACAGCAGTTAATGTGATTTGACCATGCTGTGTAAATACAGTCTATTAATTTTTGTTGTTTTGGGGGAGAAACTTACAAACTGACACAAAAGACATTGATTTTCTATAACAGATATGACAGGGATGAGAATACTTTTTTGCCCTGCTTTTCTATGTATTATATTTATGTCCAGGCAGATTTGTCTGTAGCTTCTATTGGGTTTTGAGAATACCTGCAACACCCACTTTTAACCACTAGATGTCAGCAACATATAAGATAAAATAAACTGCATCTGTAAATTTGTCAATAGCTATATATGTAAGAACTAAAGTTGACCGAACTTCGAGCATGCTCCGGTTTGTCCGAACCCGTGTGAATGTAGCCCTAGGGAGTTCTGGAAAACATGGATACAACCTATGGCCATAGGCTGTATTCAGAGGGCAAGCTTAGGTATTCACAGTGTTCATGCCTGCTCTACCATATGACCTGTCTTCATAAATACCT
Source organism: Dendropsophus ebraccatus (assembly GCF_027789765.1). Classification (NCBI taxonomy): domain Eukaryota; kingdom Metazoa; phylum Chordata; class Amphibia; order Anura; family Hylidae; genus Dendropsophus; species Dendropsophus ebraccatus. The sequence continues at coordinate 19,888,947 of NC_091464.1, forward strand.
AATATGTTTCAGAGATTCAGCTACAAACACATTCGATTACAGTATGCAAGAAAAAAAACTATAATATTTTTTTTTCACCTTTTTTTATTACATTGTAATAAAAACTCTTTGGTATATAAGGTGTTGCACAACAATTCTCTTCAGATATTTTTGATCATCTTAAAATCTTAAAGGGAATCTGTCAGCTGCTATTCATATTCAAAACTGTTGATACTGTTACATAGCTGTTAAGACAAGGCGACACGTTACCTTTAATATATCCAGCTGTGCCCCCAGGATGTAGAAGGAGTCTGGTACAAGGAGTCAAAGATGCTTTCCCAACCCCTGAATAACTGCAAGCTGGAATCTCTGCCCTCTTCCCCCTCTGACTCTTTGTACTATAGACTATGCTATAGAAAGTCCCATATAGTAAAAGTTCACCTCTGTGCCACCCCCCTATAGTGGATGGCCCCCTGTGTAGTTCCCTTATAGTAAATAGCCCCCGGTGTAGTCCTTCTATATTAGATGGACCCATCTGTGCAATCTCCATATAGTAGCTGGCCCCCTCTGTGCCATCCCATAGAGTAGATGGCACCCTGTGTAGTTCCCCTATAGTAGGTGCCCCCCTATGTAGTGTCCTTTTAGTAGATGGCTCCCTATGTAATCCCTTATAGTAAATGTCCCCCTGTGTAGTCCCATAATAGTAGATGCCCCCCTGTGTGGTGCCTTTATAATAGATTACCCCCTGTGTAGTCCCTTTATAGTAGATGGCCCCATCTGGGCAATTTCTATATGGTGGCTGGCCCCCTCTGTGCCATCCCCTAGAGTAGATGGCACCCTGTGTAGTTCCCCTATAGTTGATGGCCCCCTATGTAGTGTCCATTTAGTAGATGGCTCCCTATGTAATGCTTTATAGTAGATGGCCCTCTGTGTAGTCCCCTAATAGTAGATGGCCCCCTGTGTAGTCTTTTGAAAGTAGATGGTCCCTTGTGTGGTGCCTTTATAATAGATTGCCCCCTGTGTAGTCCCTCTATAGTAGATGGCCCCATCTGTGCAATTTCTATATGGTGGCTGGCCCCCTCTGCGCTGTCCCCCTGTGACCCCCTGTGTAGCTCCCTTTTAGTAGATGACTCCATGTGTAGTCTCTCTATAGTAAATGGATCCCTGTGTAGCCCCCTTATAGTAGATGGCCCCCTGTGTAGTCCCCCTTAGTAGATGGCCCCCTGTGTGTGGTGGTGCACCACTGGTTGATGGATGTTATCAGTGATGTTGTACAGCTTGGCCAAAGGTGTAATTGTCGTGACACCAATGCTAGTCCAGCACACAGGTGTGATGTTAGTACCTGCTTTTAGTGTTGTGGCTGGCTGCACTCCCTAAAATGGTCAGTGACCTGGTGGGTTGTTATGGATCCCTTGGGCTCTTGTCACGGTAGTCCTGAGTGGCAAAACGACCCACCCGGACTATCGGTACTGGCACCCACAAAAAGTGGAAAAATTGACCCAAGGAGTGTGGCGGATGTGTATAGGTGCTGGTGCGGACTGAACACCTATACACATGAGATGACTGTCCCAGTGATAAAAAAAAATAAACAGCTTTACTGTACAGTCTCCGAATAACATAAAACACTTTGGCAGCAAATAGATAATCTTCATATAGACTTAAGTGCTTAACTTGATCTGCACTGCGGAGATACTTTAAAGTGTAGAATATAGTAGAGGTAGCTGTAGCGGTGCTTGTAGAGTATAGAGTAGAGTGGAGCAGCGTAGAGGAGAGGAGTTTGTCAAGGGAGTCCCAACCCAAATTAGTAATGTGCTCTGCTGGAACTTGAGAGAAATACTTGAGAGTGACAATGTTACTTGTACCCGTGTTTAGACTATAGTTTGTCCACCCTCTGCCCTACAGTGTCGAGCTTCCCGTCCTAATAGGGTGATACAAGCCCCAGTCGTGGTTACCTGGGTGAAGCTAAGAGTCCGAGGATGTCCCAGTTGCACCTGCACTGCGAGATAGTGTGGCATCTCGACCAGTCACTTGCTAGATGGTTATGAGTGACGCCACTTCTATGGTGGATGGTCAGTGGAATATAGCTCAGCCAGGAAGTTGATATGACACCAGTGCTACCTCAGCACACAGGTGTGATGGTATAACTGCTTTTAGTGTGTGGCTGGTTATATTGCTCCCCAATGGTCGGTGACCTGCCGGGCTGTGAGGGGTCCCTTGGGCTCTTATCACGGTGGTCCGGAGTGGAGAGATGACCCACCTGGACTGTGGGTACCGCCAGTCACAGAAAGGGTAAATGACCCAAAGACGGTGTACAGAAGCTTGTGTGTAGGTGCTGGTGCAATGATCACTGAATCCCAGTAGAATAAATTAATTTTTCTTTACTAGCAAGTCTCTGATAATACAGGATAAAAAGTGACTGTTGAAATACAAACTTGCGCTCACTGAGTCTGTGCTGAGAGATACTGAAGCAGTGAGGAGAATAGCAGTGCGGTCTTGGTTGCGTGCTGAGAAGAGTAGAGAGTTCAGAGGAGTGGAGAGGAGTTTGTCGTGAGAGTCCCAACCCAATTTAGTACTGTGCTCTGCCGGAACTTTGGAAGAAGAGATACTTGAGAAGTAAATACTTAAGAGAAGAAGAATACTTGTGCCCGTGTTTCGACCTTTGTCGATATAACCACCTTTTGCCCTGTAGTGTCAAGTTACCCATCCTAGATGGGTGACACAAGCCCCAGTCTTGGTTACCTGAGTTGAGCTAAGTGTCCGAGCATGTCCCAGTGTCACCTGCGATGCAAGATAGAGTAAGTAGACCTTTGTGGTAGCTTTGCTCTATCCGTTTCAGTTCCTCAGTTTAGGATACTGTCCTGCACTTTTAGAGATGTTCACGGAATGGGTTGGCGTGTTCTCTGACTTAAGTCCTGCTTAAGTGTTTAGCACTGCATCTTGACTATACGTGTTGCTTCAAGAAACAAAGTCTCTGCATTCTCCATGTGTGTCTGTACACTACAGCTGGTCTGTCCTGGACAGGGAACCTGGCTGAGCCAAGCTCTTGGCTAAGTTCAACAGGGATGCCTGATCTGTGTGTCTTGCTCCACTGAGAATCAAAGAAAAACTGACTTAAGTCTGGACCTACACTTCCTCTCCCCTTATTACTACTTCATACAGGGTGCATGTAACAACCTCTGTGAGTGGTGGAGAAGAGAGTGTGAGAAGGAAAGAGAATAAAGGCGAAAGAGAAGAGTCTCTCTTATTGGTGCACAAAATCACAAAATACAATACAGTAACCCTTAGATGACTACAGCTGTGCAATAGTATATACAGAAATATACATACTACTAACATCTAGTGGCAAAACTTATACATAACTTCATCACCACTTTACTTTTGAAGTACAAGGCTTTTGCGAGGGGTGTTCAAAGCAGAAACACTGCTGGTGGGACACCACAATAGAACATGTAGACCTTCTGGTATCTTTGTTCTATCCAGGCTAGTTCCTCTGTGTATCAGGATACTGCGCTACACATTGTAGAGTGGTTCTTGGCCTGGGCTGGGTGTATCCCCAATTTTCTCCCTTTTGTAGTGTCTAGCACTGCATAGTAGCTACAGTAGATAGACTAGAAGAGCTGAGTGTCTCTAGTTGCTTCTGCATACACGTGAGTCTTAACCAACTCACTAACACACTGTCTAGACTAGACTTGTCCCAGACAAGGGTCAGGGCAGAGCCAGGCCCTGGCTTGGCTTCAGCAGGGACATCTGCTCTTTGTGCCCTTTTCCCATGAGAATCTGAGTAAGACTGAAGCTTCACTTCCTCCCACCAAGTGACTACTTCCTACAGGGGTATGTAAGAGACCCTGTGAGTGGTGGAAAAGAATGTGTGCAAAGAAAAGGAGAGGGACAGGTCATAAAGAAAGAGCATCTCCATTGGACAAGAAAAGTGCATAATAAATAAGAAACAGTAACCCCTTCTTAGCTTCAGCTGTACAATACATAAGAGTATACATATAAAATACTGACATCTAGTGGTGAAACTATAAAATACCTTCATTACCAATTAACCTAGAGGAGAAACTTTTGCGATAGGTGTAACACACGAAACACTCGTGGTGGGACACCACATGTGTAGTACCACTATAGTAGATGTCCCCCTATAGTAGATGGCTCCCTGTATAGCCCCCTTGGGCCGTCACTCAAACCACCCTCATTATTGACCCACCACTGGTAGCATTGGCATGCTCCAGCACAGAAATGCAACATTTCTTCATATATGGCCCAGTGCAAGTAGGGTTGAAACTGAATTCACTATCAAATTGACAGTCAATATGTAGTGAATCCTCCCAATATTAAACAGGTAGTCCAGTAAAAATTAACTTTCCCCCCATCTGCAATAGAATTTATGAGAATTGACAATCAAAGAAGTAACACTGTATCCAGAAAAAGACACATTTACACAAGGAATGCAGCCACCTTTAAGGTGCCTTACGGATTTTGATGAGGTTTTCTTCAGATTTTGAGATGTCATTTTGATGCTATGACCAGTGATTTAATAGCAAAGGGCATAAATGGGATTTTAATATAAAGTAAGCTATTTGTTCCGTGTGTGTTCCATAATGTATAGACATTTTCTGACCATCCCCCACTCACTTTCGCCATCTATTTCAGCCTGAGGCAGTCCATGTTATATTGCACAGGTCTGCAGATCTGTCCTCCCAATCCCTAGAGAAAATCTTTTACATCCGGCAAAGGCAAAGTTACAGATTGTGCTGCCAAATCTCTAGGTTGAATGGGGAGTGTAGTGATCTGCCACAGATCAACCCAGGTCACATATTCTTATCCAAAAGCTATAGGACTAATGTAATGGTAAAATAACTACCGTATATCGTTTTATATTGTTTAACTTAACAATAAAGTTTGATAACAAAACATTAATATATTTCTGCTATTCTGAAGTACAAGTAGCTGTATAGTTACAGAACAATAGATACTATACTGTAGTATCATAATAGAAGTAATACAGAGTCTGCCGCGTGTGCAAACACCTTATGAGCCAGTGCTAAAATCTTTTATTTGGGGCTCTTATTGTATTTAGAGTAAAAACATAAAATAGAATTTTGCCTTCGTGATATTTTTTTTACTTACATTTTCATTAAAATTGCAGAATTTTTTTACAAAAAATTTATGGTATGGTCATATGTTTATGTTGATGCATAATATGGCCCAGATAAAGGATATGTGTTGGGGTTAGAGGCAAAGGTTTTATATATTATTATTATTATTATTATTATTATTATTATTATTCCCAGCAAAGTGTTAGTCTGTATGTATGTGTGTACAATAAACTTGTTCTTAGGGTACCAAGGAGGTACCAAAGAGTTTAAAGGCACACCTGGGTACTGCACCATCTGTTTTGAACCTATTGGGGGAGATTTATCAAACATGGTATAAAGTAGAATTGTCTTAGTTGTCAGATCTCACCTTTCATTCCTCTCAGACTCTTTGGAAAATGAAAGGTGGAATCTGATTGGTTGCTAGGGGCAACTGAGCCAGTTTCACTTTACACCATGTTTGATAAATCTCCTCCATTGTCTATGGATAGTGTCTGTCTGAAGTCACCTGCAAATCAAGGCCCCGTCCATAAGATGGGTTTTGTTTCTTAAAGGGGTTATCCAGCACTACAAAAACTTTTGCACCACTCTTGTCTCCAGTTCAGGTGTGGTTTGCAATTAAGCTCCATTTACTTTCATATAACTGAGTTTCAAAATCTTGGAGACAAGAGTGGTGCAAAAGTGGCCATGTTTTTGTAGCGCTGGATAACCCCTTTGAGGGTGGTATTACATGGTCTGATTATTGTTGTAAGCGAGCCCAAACTGCTAGACCGCTCGCTTACAAAGTCTATTACACGGCTCAAGAATTGTGCGGCAAGGGCTGTATATATATATATATATATATATATTTTCCGGCGTATAAGACGACTGGGCGTATAAGACGACCCCAAACTTTTCCAGTTAAAATATAGAATTTGAGATATACTCTCCGTATAAGACTACCCCTCTTCCACCAAATAAAAATTATTAAAAAACAGACAGCAGCAAGATCTGAGAGGCAGAGGACGTATAGTGATACCGGAAGGGTTCAAGGGTGGGCCAGATGGGTGAGAGAGATGTTTTGCCAGGCGGCACAGCGCCACTCTACCGTAACTCTTTTTCCAATACCTCAGACCCTTGCAGCTTGCTCTGCCCCTCATACTGGTGCTGCATACAACAGGGATGTGGTTGTTTTTGAGCTTCCCCCACCATATGCGGCGATCGCAAATTCTCTACTCTTGTTCCGAAGTTTTTCAGGACGCGCCTATAAGATGACATCTGACATATAAGACGACCCCTGACTTTTGAGAAGATTTTCCTGGGTTAAAAAGTAGTCTTATATGCAGGAAAATACTGTCATATATATATATATATATATATATATATATATATATATTGTTAGCGGATTGTTGTGTGACCAGCCTAAGTGCATAGCTGTATAAGTCCCCGTTTTGCCAATGATCTGCTATACAATACTGTCTGGAGCGCACATTTTGCTGTAAACAGGACATTGTTACAGATCTGACATTTTTCTACATCTCATAGGTCAAGGTAAGATCATAAGATCAGATTCTGCTTCCTATAAAAACAAGCAGCATTTGGACTAGTATTTTTAATGCTTCCTGGGAATGCACTTACACCAGTCAGACAAGCATTCCCTTGTGTTTTATATGTGTGTAGAAGTTCACAGTAACTGGTGGTTAGACCTATAAAGGTAATATATATGGCAGCATGGTCAATCAAAGAACAATGAGAAGTATTTTTTTGAATAATTTACCATTGTAAAGACACTAGACTGCAGAACCTTCACTTTTTTTATGATATCATTCCTGATTCCGCATGGTCAGTAGCGTAAATGCAAAAAAATAAATAAATAAATTGGTCACATCACAGAAAATTTTTAAACAATCGCAAGAAGTAAGGCAAAGTTGAAAATTGGAAGGGAAAACTAATGAACAATACTTTATGACTTCTAAATACTAATATTAGGAAGACACCAAGATACAAGCAATGTAATAAGACAAGAAGAGGGAACTAAACAGAACTAGAGATGATTCCAATCATTCAGGATTTGAATACCAGTGGCTGGCAAAGTTGGATGCAGCCCTAGGGAGCCCAGAAAGCATGGATACAGTCATAGGCCATAGACTGTATCCATGTTTTCCCAAACTCCCTAGGGCTGCATCCAACTTTGTCAGACACCCGTATTTATATCCTACTTGAGCATGGTCAAGTCACATTCATCTCGGTGGGGGTCCCGAGGCCGGTCTGACCGCTAAGAGGTAATTTCAGTGGCGTAGCTACCATAGAGGCAGGGTAGGCAGTTGCTATGAAGCCAGTGCAGGAGGGGGGCCCGGGGGAGGAGGGGGGAACATGTGTCCTTCTGCTTAACCCCTTATGTACTGCAGTGTATAAATGTCCCAATGTTTACAAAAAAGGGTTAACAAGCAGAAGACAGAGATCTCTGCTTCCCTGCACTAATAACCTCTGACCTCTGTTCTCTAGCTGCAAGTAGGAAAGAAAAATGAGCACAGCTCTGTGCAGAGGTCAGGGGCTATTAGTGCACCAGCAGTAAAGCAGATATATATATATCTGCAGTGCTTTCTGTTGTGCATAGGGGAGGGGCCCCTTAAAATTTTGTGCTATGGGGACCAGTGAATCTTAGCTACGCCCCTGGGTAAGTTTGTACTTGTTATCAAATTCCCCCCTGCCCCTGCTGTATTTTCAAAATCCCTGGACTTCTACTTTAACCACACTTTTTAATTTTTGCGGATCAGCAAACAATATGTATGCAATACGGATGGAAATTGGCAGATTGCTAATGAATAATAGCATATAAAAATACACTGACGTGTGAATAGACCCTAAGTCAGCATCACACGGACAATTAGCCAGGCCATGGATGTACCTTAATCTGCAGTTAAGGCTTCATTGACAGTAAATGTAAATGTATTCCCAGGCTTGGGCCTGGCTAGGATTCACGCAGACTACCACAAAAGAACAAGATCTCTGCTTCATTGCTTGTGCACTAATAACCCCCAACCTCCTGCATGGAGCTATTGTAACTCCATGTCAGGGTCAGGGGTTATCAGAGCAGTGAAGCAGAGATCTGGTCTTGTGCATTTTAACCCTTTTTTATGCTACAGCATGTAGGTGAACACTGGATCACTTACACACTGCAGTACATAAGGGGTTAAGCAGAAGGTCACAGGACAGCTCTTTTCTTCCCTGTGCATCCCTGGGCCCCTCTCCCCCAAGGGCCCCATAGCAGCTGCCTACCCTGCCTCTACGGTAGTTATGTCACTGCTCCCAGGCCTGGCATCATTAGTGGCTACAAGCTGCCACAGGAAAACAATGGGGGCGCAGCCAAGAGGGAGCAACGTCCAGTAGAGTTATGTTCTCTTTATGAATACCTCCATTATAAAAATACTGTAACTATTTTGGTGTGTAATAGATGAAATATGGCTGCTGTCATACAATCACTTAATTCCCTTAAAATATCTTATTTAGTATCAAAGTAAGTCACGCTTAACTTGAAAAAAGCAAAACCTTTTACAGACCAAACAAGCGGCTGGTATGCGGCTATCTTCATATTCTAGCATGTTATGACTTCATTATCTATCATGCATTTGATCATAAAAAAAAAAACATTATAAATACAGTGAAATCTCTCTTATTCCTTTGACAACTTTTCACTTCCACCAAATATTTTGCATACTTACCATCTTATTAATAAAGGTCGAAGACCCCCTAGAAAATCACTTTTCAAACCAGTTTTGGATCCTTGCAGTTTAATAAGGACTTGTGAGTTATCATCATCTGATCAGGAGCCACATTATCCTCAGAAATGGAGGATAGGCCATATGTAGTTGGAAGACTTTATTATTATTATTATTATTATTATTATTATTATTATTATTTTTGCTATTTGCTTACTATTTTGGTTAACCTTTTGCATTCATTCCTGAATAGTTACTTGGTTGTGAACGTAATTACGGAAAGGGATGTGAATGTCTAAATCCCCTCAGCCTCATATTTACACCCCCAGAGCCTGATACATGTTTCTCAGCCCCATATTCTCACCCCCCTGAGCCTGCTCATGTCCCCTTCACCTCATATTTACCCCCTCAAGCCTAATTCACACCCCTCTGCCTCATATTCAATGCCCCCTCCCCAGCCTGATTTACATCCTCTAAGCCTCACATTCACCCTTCCCAGCCTCAGTCACACCCACAGAGCCTGGTTTATGCCCTTCAGTCTCATACTAACCCTCCTGAAACTATTCACAACTATTTTAAAAATAAAATTCAGGGAGAAATGCAGATATACAGCCCTAGGTCAAAAATAAATAGAAATAAAATATAAATAGTGTTGATTTTAGGGCACCCAGGACTACAATATGCTAAGCAAACTCAATTGTCAATTATGCTGGCTACAGGTCCTTTTGATAAAAGGTGGCACATAAACATGGCATAAATTATATCACTATAAAAGTTATTGTACCAGAGGTTAGCTCCTTGCTACATTGCATGCAAAGCTCACTTTCCACCAGCAGAGGGCAGACACCGTTACTTACTGACAGTCTAACAACAGTTTTAACTATATAACTGAGTCTTTCACTTATACCTGGGATTGCAATGCAATAATACTGCAACCTGCAGGTTCAAGCCTTTAAAGGGTTAATAGTGTACATGTTAATCAGGGTTTGGAAGAAAAAAAAAAACTTTCACGACATGGCACAAGCAATCATACTAAAGAAACACACACCCAATATGCGGCATACACAATCTTTATTTACAGATGACTTGGATAATTAGGAAAGCTTTAATGTTCAGCAACTTTCGAGGCAGCTACCGCTATCAGCTTCAATGGCGGGGCACATTTTAGGACGTTATATACAGATGATGATGACTCGAGAGGGTACATATAACAGAGAAGCTTTGATCTTCTGCAGATCCACTGGCAGAGCAGATTGTAGGTTGTTATATACAGATGATGATGACCTAAGAGGGTACATATAAGAGAGAAGCTTTGATCTTCTGCAGCTTCGCAGGCAGGGCAGATTTTAAAGGGGAATTATCAGCAGGTTACCACCTCCTCGCAAGCTGATTGGCTCCTGGTTGGCCCATACCTTTTAGTGATTATTAATGGAGCGGGATGGCCAGATGTGGTAAGGCTGTTTGGAGCACTGGGGGTGCCCCCTAGGAGAGCCGATGCGGCCTGCTCCGATGATTGAAGGCGCTGGCCGGGGGCTGTTTGGCACTCTGGGGGTGGTGGCCCTGCCCCTGGCACTCCAAACGACCTTACCGGACACAGGATTACACTACAAACTGCATGTAAACAGCGTTGTGGTTGAAGGTAAGAGATATACCCTCATCCTCAGCGCCCCATGCGCAATAGGGAGCTATTATCAGATTAGGTTTGTCTAACCTGCTGATAGTTCCCCTTTAATTCAAGTCCAGTAGGTTTACTTACTTGATCATGTCAGGTAGTTATGGTAATATCCGGCAATGTCAATTCCAGTGGGTAGTGTTATACCAGGTTAAAAATTTCAAGTTCAGTGGGAACAGTGAAATCTGGAAAGAAGGGTGAAAGAGAATGGTGGGGTAATGGATTTCAGGGAGCAGAAGATGAAACTATAAAAGGGATATGGAAAAATTGGGCTCACTATTGTACAAGAACCTTCTCCACATCTCTCTCCTTCCAGTTTCTTCTGCGTCCTCCAGTCGTGCCTTGGACATTAGCCTGAGAGATGACACCAGCTCCCCCTTCACCGATGGAAGTCCAGCCCTTGTAGGTAGCATCATTGACTGGCGACGCTTGATACTCAAAGTCACTCTCCCTGTGAAGACATAATAAAGGATGAGTCAGTCCAACAAGCCAAGCCGAGTCCCTGTGTATATTGCTACTCAGGTGAGACATGTTACTACACACGTCTAAGTGGTGCTCCAGAGTATAACAGTGTACATCCAAAACAGATAAAGAAACAGGCACTTACCCATCAAGGTGTGATCTTCTTCTTTATTCTCAAAAACCTAACAATAAAAAAATGCATGGAGAGGGAGCAGGGCAAACAGGTCTCAGCTTGCTGAGACCTGTTTGCCCTGCTCCCTCTCCCTGCGGTTCTTTGTTGTTGAGTTTTTGGAAATAAAGAAGAAGATCACACCTTGATGGGTGAGTGCCTGTTTCTTTATCTGTTTTGAAGGCATAATAATTAGAGATGAGCGAACCTGGAGCATGCTCGAGTTGATCCGAATCCGAACTTTCGGCATTTGATTAGCAGTGGCTGCTGAAGTTGGATAAAGCCCTAAGGCTATGTGGAAATCATGGATATAGTCATTGGCTGTATCCATGTTTTCCAGACAACCTTAGGGCTTTATCCAACTTCAGCAGTCGCCACTAATCAAATGCCGATCGTTTGGGTTTGGATGGACTCGAACCCGAACCCGATTCGCTCATCTCCAATAGTAAAGGATGAGGTTAGAGGAGAACTGAAGGGGAAAGAAGCAGATCGGCTACTATGTAAAAAACTAAGAAAGTCCCATAACTGGGACTCAGTACATAGACTCAGTACATAGAAGTAACATGAATTACTCAGAATCCTCGCCAGTTTCCAGGTCGCTTAGTCCAAAGCCGTCTTCAGAGTCACTGGGCATCATAGACTCCTTATATTTTTGGATGAGTTGGTCGTTCTTTCCTTTTCTCTTAAAAGTTTCTTTTAGTCGACTTTTGATGACTTTCTTCATCTTTTTCTTTTTGGTTTTCTCACCCTTTCCCATTGATTTCGCTGCTTCCATCCATAAAGCGATTTGTTCATCATCGCTGGAGTCACTGAGAAAGATACACAAGAACCAAGATGACGTCTATACATCCCAATGCCTGATCTGCCTATTTATGTATATAACATGATGTCAATATCTAAGGCCATGAGGTCTGTCATAACTACTTCTCTACTTCTCTATGTACTGCTGGAGCGTATAGAACTGAGCACTATATACTGGACTTCAGGGATGTAGTGTGAGTTATTAGAGATATAGTACAGAGTGTAGTAAGATGATGCCAAAGAACTTACATTTCTTCATCGTTGATCTCGTTGCACACTAGAGGTGCCATACAGAGGATGCAGGCATTGTTCAATATCTTGGAGCAACCTCCACAGTATTTTCCTATAAAGACATAGAATGTATATAGGACAGATGTGTATGTGTTTACAGCCAGAGACATAGTATATAGAACATAGAAACAGAAAGACCACCCGGTCCATCTAGCCTGCCCTTTTAGTATTTCCTTTCTTATTATCTTAGGATAGATACATGTTTATCCCTGGCAGGTTTACATTCAGTTATTGTAGATTGACCTACCACATCTGCTGGAAGTTTGTTCTAAACATCTACTACTCTTTTAGTAAGGTAATATTTTCTCATCATGTTTCTATCATGTCCCCCCTTTCTGTTCTTTACTCCAGACTATACAGAGTCAAATCCTTACAGTGACACTGTCAACCCCTTTTTGCAGTATGACTTCTCTACACAGGTGTAAAAGGTAAATTTAGCAGTTTTCATACCTTATTTTATATAATATGTCATGGTGCTTGTTCAAGTAAAAAGTGATCTTTTATCAACTGCAGATTGTGCTAAGTGGGTGGGGCTTCACGGCAACAGCGCCACTTAGCCCTGCCCACATCGCCACCGTTAATCCCGCCCCTGCATGACATCATAGGAACTTAGGCCCGGGCATCCTACCTTTGCATCCAAAAGTGCTGCAGGCATAGTATCCCTCAATGTTTTTGCCAGTAATCACTTGGGCACATCCCATACAATATTCTTCAATGGTAACAAAACGGTTTGCTAACCAGCCAAATAAAAACGGGCACCTGTTGGAAATATTTAGACAAGTCATCTGGAGATCAGGGGCACATGTACATTGATAAAGGAAACATAAGGATGGTAGTTACTTTGCAGCAAGTATTAGCAGAATGTTTATGTGGCCTCTGTCCGCACTGGCTTTTCTTATACCCTCGTATAGAGCCTTTTCCAGGTTACTACGCTTGGTTAGCAAATTGTTGTAAAGATAACAGATCCGCTTCTAAAAGGGAATAAAAGAGACATTTATTACTGATACCTTCTATCCTATAGAACCTGCCCTTCTCATATCTATCGATAGATGTAGAGTGTCTCACCTGCTCAAGGGTTGGGTAGTAATAGGCACATATGTAGCGTCTTACCCTCTGCATATATATCCCAAGGATGGCTATACCAAACGCAGCTCCATGAAGGGCCCCTGTCCATAGAGGAGCAAAGTTACCAGCCAGGAGATAAATAAAAGAAGACAGGATAGGTTCTCAAAGCAAATCTTGGAAAATATACCCTAACTCCATTTTCTATTACGGATCAGTACCACCTTATCACCCAAAGAAGGCATGGATGCTGAGAAATGTATCTGCATTTCAGCCCATAGAGCAGATTTACACATCTTCACTTCCGATCTGAAGACGTTTCTGCCTTTCTACTAGATCAGTGTTTCTCAACTCCAGTCCTCGCAGCCCCCAACAGGACAGGATTGGAGGATATTCCATACAAAGAATAGGTGTGGTGATACCTGATGCACTCACTATAATTATATCACCTGTGAAATAGCAAGGAAATCCTCAATACACAACCTGTTTGGGGAGGGGAGCCGCGAGGACTGGAGTTGAGGAACACTCTAGTAGATTTATGATAAGTGTTGACAGGGCCGCTTCTGCCATGAGGCGGAATGAGTATTCCGCCTCAGGCGGCAGATTCTGCGGCCATGCAGGGGGCGGCAGATAGCCGCCCTGCAGCCGCTCACTTGTCCTGCGGCAGCCGTCCGGTCCCGCCACTAACGCTCACCGATGTCCCCTGCCGCGCTGTCAAGTCAGCAGCTTTCATGGTCCTCCAGCAAGTCGTGAGTGCCCGGGGTCAGCGGGGGCCGCGATGAGCTGGGACAGCGGTTATCGTTGGCGGCGGATGGCGGCGATGACAGCCGCTGACTGACAGCGCGGGAGCGCGGCAGGGGACATCGGTGAGCTTTGGCGGCGGGAGTGCTGCGGCAGGACAGGTGAGCGGATGCAGAGCTGGAGCGCGCGCGGGGGGCGGGTGTTCTTTGTATACGGGGGTGCCGGGTACGCATTGTGGTCTGGGGGGGGGTCGGGAGCTAGTGAGGGGGCGGCCGCCTGCGGTTTGCCTCAGGCGGCGGAGACCCCAGAATCGGCCCTGAGTGTTGAGCAGAATGAATGGAGCCGTGTCATACAGGGGAGGGAATTCCAGTGCATAGAACGGCACCGTGCACGGGAACCGGGCCGCGGTCCGAAAAACGGACCGCGGCATCGGCTTCCCCGTGACGGTGCCGTTCGATCTATGGGTTCAGCTTAAAGAGGATGTACCTGGTGGTACATCCTCTTTAATGCTGTTATATATTTACCCTACTTTTTATTGTGTATAGAAAGGTACCTATAAGGCCATATTCTAGGTAGTTAGGTGCAGTGGGTCGGACTTGGCATTTCCTGGTGTGGATGGTAATGTTGGATTTTTGTAAAGCATCAAATGAAGAGGCCAGGGTGGTGAAGATCTCCTCGGCAAGTCCAGTTCCATTCACAAGCAGGGAAAGTATCATGGGGGCTGAGACAAGAGGAAGAACACAGTGGACATGTTAGTACTGGTATGTTTGTGGACACATATGTATATACTCCTCTCTGCATCTTGTAGAGTGTTACGAAAGATCTGAGAAAGATTGTCACTTACCACGAGTTACTATTTCTCCTCTCATTAGATGGTCCACAAAATCTAGGAACCAGTAGAGGATGTAATCAACGATTATTGCGAGCAGTGCGACGAGGAGGCTACGCAAAACGTTGAAGATCGCGAACGTATATCCTTTCTTTTCTTTCTTTGTCAATGATAATGAGGCTGGAAAGAAAAAAATACAGGGTTTATATAGATGTTCTAGGTATAACCTATAGGCTGTATGTGGACAACATTTCTTTATTTACTTAGGCCCCCTTCACATGGACGTGGTCGTTTTTATGGTCAGGAAACACTGATCAGAAGGGCTTTTAGGAGGCTTCAGGAATTTATTAGTGTTTTCTGACCATAAAAGCGGAAGAGAAAAAAGAACATACTCACCTGCTGCAGGCTGCAGCGGTGCCCCTTCTCCCTCTGTCTTGCGGGTTTTAGAAAGCAAGCTGCAACATGGGGGGGGGGGAGCATGGCCTTCTGTAACTGGACGCATAATGCTACCTTCGGTCAGAAGAGGCCGGGAGCCTGATTAGGGGTACATACAACTAACAGGCCAAGCAGTGCATCCAGAGCTCCGGACAGTTTTTGGGTGCGCATCTGGAGGTGTCCAGAATTCAAGATGCCCCTATAGGGTTCCATGCCAGAATTCTGGTCAATTACAGGACAAGTTCTATAATTTCCTATTTACAGTCATGGACACCTTTCAGGAAAAATCCTGACAGGTGTCCTAGCCCAATAGAACCCTATGGATAGATATTTTTCTGACATGTGAATTGGGCCTTAAAGTTCTATATGACTATACATTAGAATAGCCTTGCATTGTTCTCTCACCGGGTCTGATGAAATCATATGCTTCTCCTGAGGACAGAGGGAGCAGAGTATTGCGGTTTTGTTTTGCTCTCATAACATCTAGCTCAATAAAGTCACGAGTAATGTAGATATTGTCGTGATTGAGGTCAAACAGGTAGTTTTTGCGATAGCGGAGGGCTCTGGAAGAATAAAATATAACATTTACTGGTTTAAAAGACCATATAGAAGTAGTGGAGATGAGTGGAATCTGTATATTCTATATGTAGTAATAAGAATTTTATTTGTATAGCGCCAAAATATTCCAAAGAACTGTACAACTCTCAAGGTGCCTATACAGACATTACAGAGATACACACTCAGAGGGGCTCACTCGGCTGCTGAGTACTGCATCTAGTCCTTAAACTCTAAAGCTACATTCAAACATTCAATAGTTTTTCAGGAGCAAATATGATGTCTGCAGTCGTCCGCAATCAGCAAATAATTTGTCCATAATGGATCCACAATCCGGATCAGCAAAGAAGGGGAAGGTGATAGTTAAAGAGGTTATCCAGCTCTACAAAAACATGGCCACTTTCTTCCAGAGACAGCACCACTCTTGTCTCCATCTTTGGTGCAGGTTTTGTAACTCAGTTCCATTGAAGTGAATGGAGCTTAACAGAAATGACACCTGAACTGGAGACAAGAGCGGAGCTGTCTCTGGAAGAAAGTGTCCATGTTTTTGTAGCCCTGGATAACCCTTTTAAATAAATGGGAATGGTTTGAAGTGATTACTTATCTGTATGTTTTGCAGACATTACTGACATTTCTTTCTGTAAAAATTACAGACGCTCCCTTAGACCTCTATGGGTCAATCTGTGCCACAATTGCGGTCCATACTAGAGCTTCTCAATAATTTTTTGTGGATTGGGGATCCATAAATATATGAACAGTAAGAACAGCCCAATTGAAATCAATGAGCCCTAAACTTGTCCTTAAAGGGGAACTCCACATAAGGAAAAAAAATTCTATTAAAAGTACATTAAAAGTTATATAGATGTGTCTCTATAATGTATTACCGTATCTGTGCGGTTCTGCTACACTGGTAGCTGCATTTTGGGAACTGCTCAACCAGAAAGTGCAGAAACACAATACAGGAAAAAAAACGGATTTTGGTAGCTTCAAAACTGGGATAGATATGTAAGTAATGCGTTATGCTTCTGCAGAAGTTTCATTTTTTTAACCTCTACCTGGAGTTCCCCTTTAACTGCAGATCTGCAGTTACGGACAAAGCTACGGAACGTGTGGATGTAGCTTAAACTGGAGAGGGGAAAGTTAGGAGAAGGTCTTGTAGTAGTCAAGATGGGAATGAAACAAGGCGACAACAGAAATTTTACCTGATTCAACAGCGAGGAAAGGAAGGATTCTAGAAATGAAGGGATTCAAGAACGTGAAAGGGATTGAATGCTGGTGGTGAAAGACAGAGGAAATATTGTAAAGATATGTATAATAATGAAGAGAGGCTCTTACTGTACGTAGGTAAAGACGCAGACAAAAAGCATAGAATAGCTGAACATGTTGACAATCTCCATATAATACTCCACATCTCCCTTTAGGTCTTTAATGATGTCAGCAGCCACATCAAAGAAATGGCGGCTGGCGTTGGTCCCAGAAGCAGAGTCAAAGGCCACGGTGATGTTAAAGTCAAACTGGTCCTTGAAGTCCCTGACTGCAGATAGAACGGCTAGAAGGGAGAGATGTATAATGCCATTATAAATATATATATATATATATATATATATATATATATATATATATATATATTACTATTATACTGACTACCTGCACAGTGCCAGTACAACTTCTATCATATGGGCATATCCTAGGTCTATTCATCATACAGGGCACAAGGAACAATGAAACAAGACAATATGGCTGCCTGTTAGGAGGGATTACTGGAAATATAATAAGAAGCAACAAGAAAATGTCTCATACTTACGATTTCTTATGTGTTTTCTTACAAGCGTTTGCACAAAATCAGGAATGGCACACAGGGCAACCAGAACTGCAACATAGGAACATTGTCATTAATGTAAGTACGATATATAGTCAGTCAGAATGGGTTAAAAGAAAAACAACATCAAGTTAGAAGACCCGCTAAATTTCTTACCTTCATCCTTAGCACTGTTTTTGTTAAAGGGGTATTCCAGGGAAAAAAAATCACTTTTCCCCTTTCCCCTATTCCATTGGCTCCATAGCAACGAATAGAGCCATGGGTTGCATGCCGTACCCGCGGCTCTATTTATAACAGAGCCGGCGGGGTCCAATACGTAGATCGGCAGAGGGTACAGAGGACGGACCCCCCTTATCTCCTACTGTAATTTTATTCTAGACAACCTCTTTAAATCTCCAGCTTTAATAATATGTAGATTAGGCAGTTCGGTGCACTGGGGGTGGTACTACAGCACTAGTGCACCAGTCCACCCTATCGGACCACCCATACTCCTGAATATTTATCCCGCACTCTCTTGTGATGAACGCCGAAGTGACTTGACTGCAGAGCACCACCTCAATATTTATGAGGAAGTATAGGCTGGTGGGGTGACTTGGCTGTAGTACCGCCCCCAGTGCTCCTAGACGCCTAATTTACATATCAATAAAACTGGACATTTACCAAAAGCAAGGATGAAGATTAAAAAAAAATACCTTCATTTTCAGCACTCGGTGCAAATTAGAAACATAACAACAGCTTAGAGTCTTCAAACCTGCTGTTAGGTTCCCTTTGAGAAGAGTAGGTTTTGGGTAACTGTAAAGTCATATCTCATTGTGTAATGCCGATGCACAACATTACAGTGTCAGGGTACGTTTACACGTACCGGATCCGCAGTGGAGAGTTAGCAGCGAAATCCGCTGCGGATCCAGTAGTGTGAAGCTGAATGGGTCCCAGTGCTGCCGTGCACTGATTGGCTGAAGAGAAGCAAGGGGAGTCAGGAGCCTCACAAAGCCGCAATACAGAGCTGGTAATGTATGCTCGGGGCCGGGGCTGCGGGCGGCCGACGGCGGCCGGGTTAAAGGGGCCGTGTCCTATACAGGCAGCGGATCTGCTGCGTGTATGGGACCCATTCAGCTTAACACTACTGGATCCGCAGCTAACTCGCAGCGTGAAATCCGCTGCAGATCCGGTACGTGTGAACGTACCCTCAGTGAATAAAATGCAATGTTCAGGTTCTATCGTCAAGCCTAATATACACAATGGAGAGAATTTATCAAAGATGCACCTGGCATACATTGGGGAAAAGGTGCAGATTTTTGCCCAAATTACCTGGTTTGCCCAAAAATCTGCACTTTTTCTTCAATGTATGCCTCTCTTGCCTGATGAGCAGGCATGGGGGAGCAGCGGGCCTCCTCCTGTTCTGATTTATTATGATTTATGCTTGCTAAGAGACATAAGTCATGGCAAAAATCTACACCAGATATTAAGTTCCCGGCATCCTCAGATCTGCTGGATTAGCTGAGAGGCGTGCGCTTCTTAGTAAATCCATCATGCGCCAGGGGGCAGGGCTTTATTTTGCAAGTATGCCGGCCTTGAGAAACTCCCCTCAATGTTCTGTATTCCATGATGATTATTATATGATTGTGTCGCGTGACATTACACTTACTTTTCGCCAGGCCACACAGAGGCTTGAACGCATCCAGGATGTAACACACAAAGCCCATGAAGGACATAACTTTAAAGCAGTTGTTCTTGGCTTCATCAAACAATCTGTTGCACCTCTTATATGGACGTTCCAGCTCTTCATTACAGATATCACCTATGTTCGCAATGAATCTCCAAATTCCACGGAGTACCTTCCCTATAGGTTAAACAAGACAGAAGTTATTATAGAGGGGTTCCTGCTCCAGAACTCCCTAAAGGGGCTAAGAGCTGTATAGAGGGGGCAGCTGTGTACACACACCATGGCAGGGACAGTCACGGACCACTCCATGATATTAAAGGGAAACTGTCAGCACCCGGGCCCTACCTAAGGTGCTGACAGTGTGCTGTAGCTGTCAGTCCCCTTGTCAGCATGATACCTTTTGGTAATTTGTCTGTGGAGTGGATTATGCGCAATCTCGCATCTTCTACATTAATGAAGAGTTAAAGAGGAGTTGTGGCTCAGTGTTTGTGCTGCACTCCGGCACACCTCACCACTCCTTCCTCCTCCCTCTTCTTCATGAATAATATATGCTGTCCACCCTCCTGCTCACTTGTACTGTCAGCCAGTGTTTATTTAAGACATAAACTCCCTTAAGATGACTGATCTTACTGTGATGGAGCTATGGTGTAGGTGTAAGTCACCCATTTAGAGACCAACAACAGTTTTTTTTTCCTGGGTTTGATTCCTATGATGGAAATGAAATTTAGTTATTTATTTTTTTCCTTATCGTATAAAAAATTAATTTTAAAACTAATTTGGACCTGGTTAGGAATTCTTAGCACTTTTAAAAATGATTCAATGATGAAAAAAAAAAAAACGGATTGCAGATCAGACACTGGCTGACAGCCGAGTGAGCAGGAGGCCGGGCAGCAGAGATTATTCATGAAGAAGAGGGAGGAGGAAGGAGTAGTAAGGCGTGCCAGAGTGCGACACAAACACTGAGCCACAACTCCTCTTTGACTCTTCATCACAGTAGGAGACCTGAAATTGTGCATAATCCACTCTATGGACAAATTACTAAGAGGTAATAGGCTGATTAGGTGACTATCCAACAGTTATGTATCCTATAAATCCTATAATTCCAAACCTGTTTTTCCAATAAACCTACCACAGACCAGTCCCTGCTATCCCAGTAACCCCATTGTGCATATCCTAGGAGTCCTTACCAGCATGTTTAGCTCCTTCAATCATTTTATGAAATAATTTCAATATCTCCTGTGACCCTAAGCGGATCTTGCCTCCAATGTTCTCTACAGATGTTAGGGCACCTGGAAGAAAACAGAGAATAATAGCAATGCATTTGTCAGACAGACTCTAGTAGCAGAATGCCAATATCACTGATTAATGTTATGCAACATTGCATCTGCTGGATTTAACATTTCCAGTCAAACCTATGCCAGCTCTGAGCTCTGAACTATGGGGGACATTTATAAAAAGTTCTGGCAGGGGTGTACACCAGGAAGAAGGCGCAGATTCGCCCCTTCTCCCCGGCATACACCTCCCGTATCCCCCGCACCCCGGTGGACTCGCAGGCATAAATCATGATCCAAATTTAGACCTGCTGGATTACTAGGAAGAGTGCGCCTCTTAGTGAATCTGGATAGGAAAAGAGGGTGGGACCTAGTTTAAGCCCGATGTACAAGAAAGTTGGTCTTGATAAATCCCCCCGTATTTGTCCACACAAAGGAGCTCCAGTGAAAACTGAATTTATGTAGAGGCATTGCGCCTCTACATAAATGCGGTTGGCCTCTATGCTACGGGAACATTTTATAAGTCTAGCGCTTAAACCTCAAAGCCACTGAAAGCGAATGCACCACTAGTACATCGCTTTTTTACATGAATAGACCAGAGCCAGCGCATTAGAATTACTGGAGCTGTGTCACAGAGGGGAGGGCACATGGTCACGATGGGGGCTGGCGGGCCTGCCTCCAGTACTTCCTGCCAGGCCGGTGCTTGGTCATAAGACCAGCACAGTGCGTGGGAACCGGGTGGTGGTTCAAAAACAGCAGCACCAGCTTCCCCGCATCGATGCCAGTCTATACATGTAAAAAACAAAAAAGCAATGTACTAGTGGCACATTCGCTTTAACAAACCTTCCCCCATATGTTTATGGTGAAAAGAAATGTGTCATTGCAAAGTACAATAAGACCTCATACAGCTCTGTACATGGAAAATTAGAAAAAGTGTTACTCACCCAATATTGGGTCGGTGAACTTTAAAAACAGCTCTTTAGTTTCATTCAGAGCCAGCTGTGCCCCACAAGCCATTGACTGCATTGACCGTTTGCCGTTTCCTACTAAGTTTGCAGTCGGCCCGTTCAAAACCATGCTGAATGCAATAAAGAGGATGATGGTCTTCGCTTCACCTAAAATAGGCAAAGTATTACTATGAGCAGTGGTTATGACCCGCATTGCAGATAGTACTGGACTGTACAGTTATAGAGAAGAAAATAATATAATATATACAGATAATAATTTTATGTAGCATATACAGGTAATAATACAATGTGATAAATTCTAATATACATAAAATAGTACAATCCGGAATATAATAACATATAATCTATACCTATATAGTCTAATATAAAGGATCTCTTACTTGAGAATATTTCCGGCAACATAAGTAGCACCGTAATCCTGATTTTCTTTGAAAAAGCCATTCCTAGTGCCAAGAAGCCTCCTATGGCAATGGTTGTTGCTAGGCAGAACCATAGGTTGTAATTTTTGACAAACAACACCATGTACGCATAGAATATAGTAAGTAAAATGCCGACAGTGAATCCTGCAAAGCTTCTCAGAACAGCTTTAGTGGGGGAGTCCTTTCTGATTCTGGCTTTGATAATCCTGTCGGCATCAATGTAGTCGGCGGCACTGACCTCCTCAACCTTTAATCGCTCTTCAGGCGGTGGGCATAACAGGGGCAAACATGTGCACTGGCAGGTGCAACAGGAGCACACTGGACATGGAGAACGACAATCACATTTACACAATGAGCAGAAGTGCTTGCACCAACCGCACAACCAGGCCCCTGGTCCAATCCTCGTCCCCATCTTCAAAGCAAGATGGAGCTACATCTCCAAAGACTCAGTGATGCATCTTCGCTAATATCTGAAGAAAAAACAGACATCAGAACGATCAGTATAAAGAATATTTTTAATTAAATTTTTTAATTTTTATTTTTCCTAAGAATTAATACAGCAACCTAGCACTGGGTTAGCCTATTGACTGATTGCTCAGTCAGTCAACGGCCTAAGCGGGGTCCTGCCTCGGCCGCAGACTGGCTGGGCGGGCATAATACATCCCACATCTGGGACTGGGGGATCAGAGCTGCGGGATACCGGCACTGAAGCAGGGGAGGTGAGAGCATGTTACATGTTTTATCCGCCTCCTCCCCAGCCAAGATTCACCCCAGCCCGGAGTTCCCCTTTAAGCCTGGCCATGTCACTGAGGGGAGGGGATATTCCCCTTTATCATGTGATTTTAGGATAAAAGAATTGGTGGGGGGAGGATGGCAGAAAGAAACACCAATATGCATATAGACATGACTTTTTTTTCCCCCTTATAGAAGTCTATGAGAAAAAATGCCAATGTTTTTGTGGAAAAACATAGCGTGCAGGGCCTGATGCTATTTCAAAACACTGCAAAGGCACTGGGGGGAAAAAACACCAAAAAAAACCTCCTGTGGGTATTGAGTTTCATTTTTCCCCATTGACTTTCAACTAATAACTGGCCGCAGCATTTTCGACCCCCAAAAAACCCTACTATGTGCCAAATTTGGTGTTTTTAGTGTCCCGTTTTCAGAAAAACATTTAGTCTGAGTCCAGCATTATGAACAAACACATTTCTGATTTGCTACAATGTGAGGCCGGTGTGTCTGAATGTGCTCGACCTTTGTGTTAAACTTTTCAATAAAAATATCCCAAATGTAAAAAAAAAAAATCCCAAAGGAAAAAAAAAATCAGTGATTCATTTTGCCTATAAAATAAGACATATTTTTGAAAAGGGCAGCAGGCATTGAGATATGTGTAAGTCCCACAGACGGGACCTTGGTTTATGGGACATTTCTGGCATACCGTGTGAAGAGGTCCCAAATGGCAATGCCCCTTTGGTTATAAACAATAGAGGAACATTTAGTTTTATATTTGCTTGATTTCTCTCCTCAGAATTACACCTGTAGGCCCCTTTCACTCATCGGTAAGATACTGTCCTTCCTCAATTATCGATCTGTAACTGCAGATGGCATTAGTACCCATTGATTTCTATGGACCCTCTCTTTGCAAGTGCCGGATTACCTTTTGTGAGTTGCTATGGAGCCGGAAAATACAGCCAAGCCATATTTGCGGCACAGATGACCCATTACAATCAGTGCGGACAGTAACGTGTACACATCCCTAATCCTGTCCGTAGTGGAGCTGTACATTATTGATGTGTGAATGGGGTCTTATTTCTGCTGTGGATGGGGTGAGGTCCATCGCTGTAGGTCACCATTATAACAGCACAAGGTCACCTACCCTTTGACGATGATGATGCTCTGTGGAGGCCATGTCATCACTGCCAGGACTCTTCTTCTTTACACTATGGGGGAGATTCATCAAGCAGTCTCACAGTCGGAATGTTCATCGTTGCCCATAGCAACCAATCACAGCTCAGCTTTCAAATATTAATGAGCTCTGGCAAAATGAAAGCTGAGCTGTGATTGGTTGCTGTGGGCGATAGAGGACATTCTTATAAGACTGATTGATAAATCTCCCTCCAAGAGTATTGTACTGTACTGTATTGTGTTCACCAAAATAAGTAATGGTTTAAGATTATTGTTAGGGCCATTAATTGTCCATTTGGTATTATGTCAACAACACAAAAACAAAACCAGCAAGAGGCAGATCTTCATAGTGGGGAGTAAAGGTTGTTCAGCAAAAAGTTAGAGTCCCATTCAGCAGAGCACAGTACTATTTGGATAGGTCCCCCTTAGGGTACGTTCACACTTATCAGATCCGCAGCGTATTTCATTTAAATAACTGAACACAGCATCAAATCTGCTGCGGATCTGCTTCAGATTTGATGGTGCAGATTTGATGCTGTGTTCAGTTATTTAAATGAAATCTGCGGATCTGCAGCAGAAAATACGCTGCGGATCCGGTAAGTGTGAACGTACCCTTAAAGGGAATTTTATGCTCCCATAGTGCATAGCGCTGAACATTGTGTGGATCGTGCTGCCAGTGATGAAGCATAAACCCCTAATCTTTATTACAGTCTAGGACTTCTAAAGGAATAGTGCTATGACATGAAGGTGACAAAGAAACCAGAGGGGGCAGAAACTTGGCCTCATAATCCCTGCACGGCACACTATATGGTTCCATGCACTTACTAAGTGCTGTGACAGTTGGGAAAAACATGACATATATAGGGCTTCTTTGGTTTTGGGACATTACCTGCCATCAAGGAAGTATCTGCCGGATCCAGGGCAGTATGTTCCTTTTATGCACTTTTTAAAACTTTCCATACAAAAAAAAAGGGAAGTAGCTATGTCATCTTCTACTCACTCGGACTACTATGAATTGGTTACTATACTTATCTGGTTACTGGGGAAGTATAACTTCTATATTACAAAAAAAAAAAAAAAACGACAGTGCAATCACACACAAACCGTATTGAGAGGCTTGTAGAGATGTAAATCGGGTTAAAAAACTGCGGCCTATGATCAACAGGACACAGACGTGATTGACTATGCCCCA
Organism: Dendropsophus ebraccatus; assembly: GCF_027789765.1. Taxonomy (NCBI): domain Eukaryota; kingdom Metazoa; phylum Chordata; class Amphibia; order Anura; family Hylidae; genus Dendropsophus; species Dendropsophus ebraccatus. The sequence continues at coordinate 19,913,971 of NC_091464.1, forward strand.
TTAGGTCTGAAAGACGGAAAATGCAGACCACAGGACATGGAAGATACATGTGAGGACCTGATATTGGCTGCTTATATGTGTTTTCTGTGTCAGGGAAACAAAAGTGACTCGCGGTAGCCTACAGCTGACATTCTTAAAAGAAAATTTTGGCGTGGGAACAATAATCATTACGGACAGGGGGATAATAAAAAAGTGACAAAGCTTACTTCTCCCGGTGCCGTGTTGCGCCTCACAACCAGGCTCCCATACCCCGCTGGGTGTCATATTCTCCTGGGTTCCAGGTACATCACGACCCCGCTGACCAATTACAAGTTGGTGCGATTTAGCCCCCTCAGGCAATCAGTGATTGCAGTGGCGTCCCGTTCCAGTCACTGACTGACTGAGCAGGACATCCACCAGCGGGGTCGTGACGTAGCCAGAGAGGAGCTGAGAAAACAGCCGGCAGGGGTCAAGGAGTAGGATACAGCATGGTGCATGGGCGCCTGGACAGGCGAATATGATCTCTTTTTTATTGCCCCACCCCCTACCCCCAGACTGTAATTTTTGGATGCAGCCCTAGGGATAGGAGAACGTTGATCCAGCCATAGGATTCTAAGGACTGACTTTGTTCAGCCAACCGCTAGCTGAATGTTGACCTGTCTCACCCAGTGATTGGTTGGGTGGGGGTTTTCTGCAAGTTGGTGGAGAACAGGAAGCTCTGAGCTGAAGGAATGGCACTGGTGCATGACTGGTGGCAGTCTATAAGCATTAAATGGGAACTATCAGCAGGTTAGACGAATCCAACCTGCTGATAGCTCCCTCTTGCACTGAGAATAAAGATAAGTCTCTTACCTTTATCCTCGTCACAGTTCCGGTGCTGTTAGCAGTTTACTCCTTGGTCCAGATCACCATTATGATCACTGCCCCGCCTCCAGAGCACCAGCCGGCCCACTCCTTCTAATGAAAATGAATGGAGCGGGTGGGCCAATTTGGCACTATGGGGGTGGGACAGTGCTCTAAACGGTGCTCCGGACCAAGGGGTAAACTGCCAACAGCATGGGAACCGTGGCGAGGAGGAAGGTAAGAGACATACCTTCATCCTCAATGCCCTGTGTGCTATAGGGGGCTATCAGCAGGTTAGATTTGTCTCCTTTAATCTCAACCCCAATATTAGTGAATCTAGGCAAGCTGGTAAGTACATATATCTGGCACAATCAAGTAGGTCCATCCTAAAGTGTTGACTGAATCGGAAATGCTTTTGCTTTCTGTGTGGTTTGTGCTTCCTTCAGTGACACCACTATGATTTTCATACGTATCTCTGACAGTACTGGTGTACATAAACAGCATTCAGACACCACTATGACTCTCATACATATCTCTGACAGTATTGGTGTACATAAACAGCATTCAGACACCAGTATGACTCTCATACATATCTCTGACAGTATTGGTGTACATAAACAGCATTCAGACACCAGTATGACTCTCATAGGTATCTCTGACAGTATTGGTGTACATACAGACACCACTATGACTCTCATACATATCTCTGACAGTACTGGTGTACATAAACAGCATTCAGACACCACTATGACTCTCATACTGTACATATCTCTGACAGTACTGGTGTACATACAGACACCACTATGACTCTCATACGTATCTCTGACAGTACTGGTGTACATAAACAGCATTCAGACACCACTATGACTCTCATACATATCTCTGACAGTATTGGTGTACATAAACAGCATTCAGACCCCAGTATGACTCTCATAGGTATCTCTGACAGTATTGGTGTACATAAACAGCATTCAGACACCAGTATGACTCTCATAGGTATCTCTGACAGTATTGGTGTACATACAGACACCACTATGACTCTCATACATATCTCTGACAGTACTGGTGTACATAAACAGCATTCAGACACCACTATGACTCTCATACGGTACATATCACTGACAGTACTGGTGTACATACAGACACCACTATGACTCTCATAGGTATCTCTGACAGTATTGGTGTACATACAGACACCACTATGACTCTCATACGTATCTCTGACAGTACTGGTGTACATAAACAGCATTCAGACACCACTATGACTCTTATACGTATCTCTGACAGTATTGGTGTACATAAACAGCATTCAGACCGAAGATTGACACTGCAGCAAAGCTATAACTGCTCTGCAGAAAATCCGGTAACAATATTCCAGATGTGAGATGATGTTCTTAAAGCAGACTTGCACACATGATATAGTATTATACAGGTGGAGTTATGTCACTTGTCTGGAGTCCAGGAATCTTTGAAATGAGTTCAGCTGAGTTCTCAATACCCTTCCAACCATTGAATCATGTTTTGGAGTAGATTCCTGACTCAGTATTGTATTGCATTGCATTGTTTAAAGTAGACATTATTTGAGGTTTCCAAATTCTAGGTTGTGCATAAGCCTTAGGTTTTCAAATTCTTAGGTTTTCAAATATACAACATCAGGGAGGGTATTTATTACCTTTAACTGGGAAAAGTATCATTAGTAGGAATCCTGCTCCACACTGATGAGGGGCAACACCCCGAAACAGCTGTATGTGGATGGTTACCTGGCCTTGGTTTTTCCCTTGTCATTACATTGACTTATAGGGCCACTTAATATGGGGTTTTGCTGGTTTCCTTACAGGTGCCACCACTTGGCTGGGTCCTTCCCGGAGGGATATCAGGCTAGTCCTGTGTTTCGAGACTCTTTGATGAGGCTCCACGGGCTCTTCTTTTGCATATTCATGTTTCCCAGGGGGCAATGCACCTAGGACTTCACTGCTTTGAGCGCTTTCACTAGCAGCTGGCGGTGGTGTTGTTTGGCTGGTCTCCCTGAGATCAGCGATCTGTTTCTCTTATTAGTAGGATAGAAATAGTGCCAAGCTACACCTGCTCATGAGGTACAAAGATGCACCAACTAGAGAGATTTGGTGCAGTTTACTCTAAAGAAGTGTGAATTCAGACTGAGGCGTATAAAGCACCAATCTTAAAGCGAATGTATTATTAACTAAGTGAGGTTTTTTTTCATTACCTGGTTGGCGTTGGCATGGAGATCCCGGTGGCGCAGTTTTTAAAATGCCGCCCGGTTCCTTTGCTCAACGTTGTTTTTGTCATGTGCACCGGCCTGCTCTATGCACTGAAGGTGGGCCCAGCTGCCCCCCATGTAATGATATCCTCTTTCCTTGGTGACGCACCTCCATTAAAATCAAGTGCAAGAATAGAGTAGGAAAAGAGTGACACTCACCAGTAAAAAATGTTCAACTTTTGTTTCTTCATCTTAAAAAATAGGACACTTTGAAGACATCATATAAGCCAAGACCAGATGTGACAGACGTGTGGTCCGTGGAAGCGACAAGGGCGTGAAACAGTCTGTCACCATCTGGTTGTGCCTGCACAGTGTCCTATTTTTAAGATGAAGAAATAAAAGTTCAAGTTTTTTTACTGGTGAGTGCCACTCTTTTTTACTCTATTCTCACATTTGTTCTGAAGGACTTCATTGTTTGAGTATGCACCCCTGGCACATCATAAAACCATATACTTGCTGGGACTAGTAGTGCCACCTCTTTCTCGTTTTTTGACCATTAGAATCAAGCCTGGCCACATCACCGAGGGGAGGGGATCTCATGACACGAGGGGTGCCCGCTGCACATGAAGAAAACTAAGCCTAGCAGCATTTTCAACATGGTAGTGGAAACAAAAGGAAAGATCTCACTTAGTTAACGGAACATTCGCTTTAAGGATACAAACACACACACCGTATACGCAGCAGATCTGCAGCAGATTTGATGGTGCAGATTTGATTCTGTGTTAAGTTATTTAGATCTAATCTGCTGCGGATCTGCTGCGTATTGCAGCAGAAAATACGCTGTGTATATGATGTGTGTGTTTGTACACTGAGGGTACATGTGAACGTACCCTAAAGAAGCCTCCCACCACTTTTTTCTTAGCTGTCCGGCACCGGCCACTCATCCGCACCTGTGCATTCTCTTTGGCGCTGCATTCTTTGCGTTCTGTCTGGACGTCCTATTGCGCTTCTAAATAGTCGGCATCTTGACCAGTTATTTCCATTCATGTCTAATTAAAATAATGTCTATTGTAAAGAATACTACCCAATACTGAGCTGGAAAGATACAATGGTTGGAAACTTATTGAGAACTCAGCTGAACTCATTTCCCAGCTTCCTGGCCTACAGACAAGTAGCATAACTCTACCTGTATAATACTATATCATGTGTGCAAGTCTGCTATGGGAACATCATAGCACATCTGGAATATTGTTACCGGGTTTATTGCTCCGCAGTTATAGCTTTGCTGCAGTGAGTCTCAGTCTTTACTATTAATGCCGTCCATATAACCTTCCCCAATAACGTCAGTCATAGTGATGTCATAGTGATGTCACTAAAGGTAGTGCAAACCATATGGAAAACAAAAGGATTTCCGATTAAGAGCTGCAGAATCTGTTGGTTCTATACAAATAAATATTATTATTATACTTAACTCTTTGATGACCAAGCCAACTACTGTATTTGCTTTTTGCATTTTAATTTTTTCCTGCTTGCGCTTGCATTCATTTGCCCAGTTTTCCAGGACTGGATCCAGCTTTTCCAGGCACCCGCAGCGGAAGCGGCACGGAGTACAAAGCCAGCACTTTGCTTATTTAATACTGTATATTCGCTCATCTCTAGTATTTTACTTTTATTTTACAATACAATGTAGCCTAAGGCTGAGGCTACACAGTGATTCCCAGTCACACAACCAGTCCTGGTGATGGGCAGTGTGCAATGGTGGTTACTGGTAGCAAGATATGTAAGGCCTAAAAAGCATGAGGATAGATAGAGATATACAAGGAATAATATGGAGCATGGTATATAGAGAGGATAATAAGGAGATAGAGTATGGAACATGATATAGAGTTGATAATAAGGAGCTAGGGTATGGATCCTGATAGAGGGGATAATAAGGTGATATAGTATGTGCGATGGTATAGAGGGGATGGATAATAAGGTGATAGAGCATGGAGCATGATATATAGAGAGGATAATAAGGTAATAGAGTATGGAGCCTGATATATAGAGGGAATAATAAAGTGATAGAGTATGAATGATGATATAGAGGGGTAATAAGGTGATATATGTTTTATGGTATGGAGGGGATAATAAGGTGATATAGTATGTGCTATGGTATAGAGAGGATAATAAGATGATAGAGCATGGAGCATGGTATATAGAGAGCATAATAAGGTAACAGAGTATGGATGATGATATAGAGGGGATAATAAGGTGATAGAGTATGGATGATGGTATATAGAGAGGATAATAAGGAGCTAGAGTATGGAGCCTGGTATATAGAGAGGATAATAAGGTGATAGAGTATGGAGCCTGGTATATAGAGGGGATAATAAGGTGATAGAGTATGGATGATGGTATATAGAGGGGATAATAAGGTGATAGAGTATGGATGATGGTATATAGAGGGGATAATAAAGTGATATAATATGTATTATGGTATGAAGGGGGTAATAAGGTGATATAGTATGGATCCTGATATAAAGAGGGAATAATAAGGTGATAGAGTATGGAGCCTGGTATATAGAGGGGATAATAAGGTGATAGAGTATGGATGATGGTATATAGAGGGGATAATAAGGTGACAGAGTATGGAGCCTGGTATATAGAGGGGATAATAAGGTGATAGAGTATGGAGCCTGGTATATAGAGGGGATAATAAGGTGATAGAGTATGGAGCCTGGTATATAGAGGGGATAATAAGGTGATCGAGTATGGATGATGGTATATAGAGGGGATAATAAGGTGATAGAGTATGGATGATGGTATATAGAGGGGGTAATAAGGTGATAGAGTATGGAGCCTGGTATATAGAGGGGATAATAAGGTGATAGAGTATGGATGATGGTATATAGAGGGGATAATAAGGTGATAGAGTATGGATGATGGTATATAGAGGATAATAAGGTGATAGAGCATGGAGCCTGGTATATAGAGGGGATAATAAGGTGATAGAGTATGGATGATGGTATATAGAGGGGATAATAAGGTGATAGAGTATGGATGATGGTATATAGAGGGGATAATAAGGTGATAGAGTATGGAGCCTGGTATATGGAGGGGATAATAAGGTGATAGAGTATGGATGATGGTATATAGAGGATAATAAGGTGATAGAGCATGGAGCCTGGTATATAGAGGGGGTAATAAGGTGATAGAGTATGGATGATGGTATATAGAGGATAATAAGGTGATAGAGCATGGAGCCTGGTATATAGAGGGGATAATAAGGTGATAGAGTATAGAGCATGGTATATAGAGGGAATAATAAAGTGATAGAGTATGGAGCCTGGTATATAGAGAGGATAATAAGGTGATAGAGTATGGATGATGGTATATAGAGAGGATAATAAAGGGGATAGAGTATGGAGCCTGGTATATAGAGGGGGTAATAAGGTGATAGAGTATGGAGCATTGTATATAGAGAGGATAATAAGGTGATAGAGTATGGAGCCTGGTATATAGAGGGAATAATAAGGTGATAGAGTATGGAGCCTGGTATATAGAGAGGGTAATAAGGTGATAGAGTATGGAGCCTGGTATATAGAGAGGATAATAAGGTGATAGAGTATGGAGCCTGGTATATAGAGGGGATAATAAGGTGATAGAGTATGGATGATGGTATATAGAGGGGATATCACGGTGCCCCTCTCTCTATCACACAGTATACAGCTGCAGCCAGTGTGCCGGGGGACAGAAGTTGGGGCAGAACTATTGTCTCCGGTGCCCGCAGCTCCCGATGACAGGAGGCCGGGGAGAGGATGGATGAGGCCGGGGAGAGGATGGATGAGGCCGCTCCCAGTCCTGAGTGCGCGGCCCAATCACCGGCGGCGGCTGACCGGAGCCAATCCGGGAGCTGTTTACATGGAGCGCGGCCGGGGCTCAGCCTTGTCCTGATTGTGGAGCTGGGAGGAAGCAGCCAGGACATCGTCTCCCTGCGCCCTGCTCTACAACAAAGGAGGAGAAGTGTGAGTACAGCGCCGGAGCACCGGGGGGACCGGGGGGACGGGGGACTCCTGCCTGCACGGAGGGGACCGGTGCATAGTGTGTGCCGGGGGGGCACTGTATGGGATGCCCGTATACTACTACTATGCAATGCACTATACTGCTGGGACATAGGGGGGGGCACTATACTGCTGGGACATAGGGGGGGGGCACTATACTGCTGGGACATAGGGGGGGGGGGGCACTATACTGCTGATACTGGAGCTGTATACCTCCTGTGCAGGGTATATATGTGTGTGGCAGGGCGTATTGCTGATACTGGAGCTGTATACCTCCTGTGCAGGGTATATATGTGTGTGGCAGGGCGTATTGCTGATACTGGAGCTGTATACCTCCTGTGCAGGGTATATATGTGTGTGTGCCAGGGCGTATTGCTGATACTGGAGCTGTATACCTCCTGTGCAGGGTATATATGTGTGTGTGCCAGGGCGTATTGCTGATACTGGAGCTGTAAACCTCCTGTGCAGGGTATATATATGTGTGTGCCAGGGTGGACATCTTCACTGCCGATACTGGAGGTCTTCTATACAAGTACTAGTACATAGTATATGCCAACACTAAACACACACTCAGAACAAGTTATTGTTGCTATATAGTTTATTAATTTCCAAAATTCTTTAAAAACAATTAAAAATGATGCGATGGAAGTACAAGTCACAGAGAGCACACAAGGAAATACTGTTATTAGGCACAGGATGGAGAGTAAGCCCCAAATACTGGGTACTCCTGTGGAAAAACAATTGTAATTTGTAATTTACTTCTATTAAAAAAAATCTCAAGTCTTCGGGTACTTATCAGCTGCTGTATGCTCTGCAGCAAGTGATGTATTCTTTCCTGTCTGGAGAGCAGGAGTGGTTTTCTACTGCTGTAGACAGTTCCTGACATGGACAGAGGTGGCAGCAGAGAGCACTGTGTCAGACTGGAAAGAATACATCATTTCCTGCAGGACATACAGCAGCTGATTGGCAGATGAGATTTTTTTAATAGAAGTTAATTACAAATCTCTGGCATCGGTTAGCTTGAAAGAAGAAAAATAAAATCGCTGGAGCCCCACTTTAGGGCTATTATGTAAAGAGGTTTACATAAAATATACAGGGTGGTCTAAAAGTAGGTGGGCAGTATGTGTAATAGGGTTATGAAGGGAAAGATTGATCACACATGGTGTAAAGTGAAACTGGCCCAGTCGCCCTAGCAACCAATCAGATTCCACCTTTCATTTTCCAAAGAGTCTGTGAGGAATGAAAGGTGGAATCTGATTGGTTGCTAGGGGCAACTGAGCCAGTATCACTTTACACCATGCTTAATAAATCTCCCCCATAGTGTAATGTGAACCTGGCTCAGTTGCCCCTAGCAACCAATCAGATTCCACCTTTCATTCCTCACAGACTCTTTGGAAAATGAAAGGTGGAATCTGATTGGTTGCTAGGGGCAACTGAGCCAGTTTCACTTTACACCATGTTTAATCAGTCTCGCCCTTCATAACCCTATTACACATACTGCCCACCTACTTTTGGACCATTCTCTGTATACCGTATAATATAGTGACTGAAAGTGTATATGAAACAGCATCCCCACTCCGCTCTACTCTAATGGATACAGGGGGACTTGATTTGTCTAGCTAAAAATCCCATTGATGTTAAGGTTCAAGCGCTGCCCCCTACAGATGTGTCAGGGCATTGCAGTTTGCTGGCAATGGGACTGTTCAGCATCAGGCTGTTCACAGTGATCTGTTGCAGGGATGGGGGATCCTCGTGTCTCCAGCTGTTACAAAACTACAACTCCCATCATGCCTGGAGACCCGAGGTTCCCCATCCCTGGTCTGTGGGATCTGCTAGCAATTCATAGAGGCAGCACCCCACAACTAAGAGGCCCGGACCTGCTCCTAGGGCGGCGATGCCAGGTACTACAGGACACGCGGAGTAACAGTATGGCTGGTAGAGTTCTTCCTCACCATCCTGAAGGCAGTGTCATTAGTAAACATGGCAGGCGTACCCGCTCCTGTTATGTCTGTGTCCGGCAGTGCCCACTTGTACGGTACCTAACATTTTCCAGACATTCAGTAAATGAGAATACACTTGTGCTATTAATATTCTCGGGTAATATTTTCCACTTATTCCTTCTCTGCCTCCCGCACATACGTTTCTTATGTTATTCCTTTTGCTCACATTCACACCCGTACCACTTACTTTTTTGGGTCAAAAAAGGCCAGCAGTTTTTTGTTCTACACCTTTCTGCTATAGTCCACCAATACAGGTGGAAAACTGCTGCAAAAAGAGTTGAAAATGGACCCTAAATCAGGTAAAAACACCTAAAGAAAAATTTAGCTTTTTTTTTTTTAAGGCATAAAATGACAGCTCGGAAAACATTACGTAAACTTGTCCCCTTTCTGTTAGGTTATTTAAAGGGGTTGTTCACCAATTTTATTTTCTTTCAAATCAACTGGGGCCAGAAAGTAAAAGATATTTCTAATTCACTTCTATTAAAAAAATCTCAAGTCTTCCAGTCCTTATCAGCTGCTGTATGTCCTGCATGAAGTGGTGTATTCTCTCCGGTCTGACACAGTGCTCTCTGCTGCCATCTCTGTCCATGTCAGGAACTGTCTAGAGCAGCAGCAAATCCCCACACAAAACCTCTCATAATACCACTTCTTGCAGGACATAAATTAGATACGTACTGGAAGACTGGAGATTTTTGGAGATCTGCTAGATCGTCGCTTGTTTACTGGACCTATTACACGGCCCGATAATCGTTAAACAAGGGCTGCAGGGACATCGTTACCAATGTCCTTGCAGCCCTTGTTTAAACTATATACATTACCTATCCACGTTCCAGGGCTGCTGCTGCGGTCGTCTTCTCCACGGGTCCCGCGCGCTCTAACTTCAGAGTGGCCTGTCAGCTGACAGGCCGCTCAGCCAATCACAGGCCGGGACCGGCCGCTGACAGGCCACTCTGAAGCTAGAGCGCGCAGGACCCGGGGAGATGAAGACGGCAGCCGCAGCCCTGGAACGTGGATAGGTAATGTATATCGTCAGTCGCCGAGTGCGCGCCGCTATTACACGTAGCGGTGCGCGGTCGGCGCCTGACGAAAATGGTTCCAAACCTATATCAACGATCAGCCGATGATGGATGTCATCGGCTGATCGTTGTATTTATTACATGGAGCGATAATCGGCCGATTGTTGTTCTGTGTAATAGTGCCCTTACTGTGGTTTCCCTGCCTAGTCACAGTATACAGCTGGGGTATGCTCCCACTAAACCCCTAATGATGATCCCGCTGTAAGGACTCTCTTCTCCCTGCAGACTGCTCGGTGTCGGCCTTCCATATCCGTCATGGTCCCTGTAGGGACTGCACTAATCGGTTAATGGCGGCATGTCCTATACATATGCCATCACTGCCAAGAGTAGAATTCTCTAGAAAAAGTTGGGATAACAAATAATACAGCTATGGCTCTATTCACACCACGTCTGCACAACATGCACTGGGAAATCTCCTGATACATATGGGACAGTATCCATAGGCCCAGCTGCCATTTTGGTCTTTGTTAGGGTGCATTCTGTCAGGGGTTCCCATTTATTTGCTGTATGAAAGACCTGGGCGTCTATGATTGGTGTCGTACCCTAGGCCAGGGGTAGGGAACCTTGGCTCTCCAGCTGTTGCAAAACTACAACTCCCATCATGCCTGGACAGCCAAAGCTAACGCTTTGGCTGTCCAGGCATGATGGGAGTTGTAGTTTTGCAACAGCTGGAGAGCCAAGGTTCCCTACCCTTGCCGTAGTGGGACACTGCAAAAATGCATTGTGAAGAGAGTCCTGACTAGCTGCTGAGTAATACGGGGGCAGATTATCTGCTTATATTTTACAGTTCCTGGATTTATGTGTATTTCTCCCTCTCTCCATCAATCGGGGTGTAGTATTGATGCACCAGATCATGTGCATGTGGTTTATCAAGTTTTTTTGCCGCTGTGTTCACACAATACAGTTTTATGCCGTCACGTCACTGTGGCTTCTCTTCCCATTGGTGGGGTCACTACTCTTACCTGTAATGCAGGTTAGAAGATCTCTCTTTAGTCGGGGTCCTCTCGTCAAATTAGACTTTTATATGAGATATTATAAGCTTCATGGCAACAAAAATAGTATATTGTGAGTCACGCGCATCAAAGTGTTCTACCTATGAGTGACAGAACACAGCACGTTCCAGTGTTCAGAGCCGTGTTCTCACCAGATGACTATTTCCAGCACACGACGCTTCATGTACCATCTGGCTGGCTGCCAGTAAGAGGAAAACACTTCTCTCCCCCATACCTACATTATGCACACAGACCTCTTTTATAGCTGTTCTGTTAAAGGGGAACTCCACCAATTCCCCCCCCCCCCAGTTCTACTGGTGTCAGAAAGTTATATAGATTTGTAAATGACTTCTGTTTAAAAATCTCCATTCTTCCAGTACTTATCAGCTGCTGTATGTCCTGCAGGAAGTGGTGTATTCTTTCCAGTCTGACACAGTGCTCTCTGCCGCCACCCCTGTTCGTGACGGGAACTGTCCAGAGCTGGAGCAAATCCTCATAGGAAACCTTGGACAGAGGTGGCAGCAGAGAGCACTGTGTCAGACTAGAAACAATTCATCACTTTCTCCAGGACATACAGCATCTGATAAGTACTGGATGAACCGAAATTTTAAAATAGATGTAAATTACAAATATGGATAACTTTCTGACACCAGTGAATTTAAAAGAAAATAAATCTCCTTATTAATGCCATGTGACCTAATGTGTATACATGACCTCTGACCTTCTGTGCTTCCACCATGTTTTTTTTTTTTTCTGTGCTGTATAAAGATGATGATGTCCAGATGTGATCTTAAAAAAAAAAAAATAATGAAATATAAGCGGCAACATATTGAGAATCCTTATCTTACGGTCATGTTTTTAGTCACAAGGTCTGCAGGTCGATAGAGGTGGGCGGCCAGGACTTGACGTCCAGCTAAGGATGCTGAAGACCACAACTCTTATTGCTTTACACTGCTAAAGGAGTAGTCCAATCGTGGTATCCAGGGCACTCTGCAGAATCCTGTCCATTCACGGCTCCCAGCATCATTGTTAATTATGATGTCGGGATTACGAAGCGGTTTAAAATGTTGCGCTAGTGTACTGACAGAGCCACGCCATGTCACCGGGGTATACTTCTGTTGGTGTCCATTTAGCTGAATCTGCAGCGGAGGCCCTAAACAGAGCCTGTGCCGCAGATGCCAGCCTAGCCTTACCGTGTATGACCCCCTCCAGTGTGACTATATGGCTCCATTAGAATTAGGTAGGGCCATATCACAGAGGGGAGGGGGTATCGTCACACTGGGGGGCACCTCCACTGTATAGAACCAGGCCGGTGTACAAGAAGAAAGCAGTGCCAAGCGCAGGAACTGGGCAGCGTTTAAAAAAAAAAAAAAAATGTGCCACCGGGATCTCTGCACTGGCACAGTGGTTTTATCCCGTTCAAACTGATACTGATAAGTGCAGGAAGTGTTGTCATGAGGATACAGGTAGGAGGGATGTGTCCTCCACCTCCATAAGGATTAAGGTATTTAAATCGTTCTATTCAGTACAGATGATTTGGTAGTTATACTGTATTTTCGTCATCATCATGATGTACTAAGACATCCATATTCATTGCTGGCCCAAGGGGTGAAGCAGCCATGTCTGGCCTAATGATGGGATTATTCTCAATGATGTCTAATTCTAGGCTGAGCCATTTTGCCCGAGGTTTTTCTCTCTTCCTTCCATCCTGTGCTTGGTCTTTGGTTCAGATTCTTCAAGGCGCTCACAGACATTAGAATAATATTGGGGGAGTCTGCTGATTCTTGGCAGTGTGATGTCTATGGGGATCCCCTGCCTGTGGATGGGAGATGTCTGGGTCACTGGAGGACTGTTTTATGTGTATGGCCATCTTAGCTGTACAGCACTGAAGCACATGTAGTTTTTTAACGTTAGGTTCTATTCACACGGAGCAGAACTGGTGGGATCCCGCCACCCTCCCTGTCTCTATGGGAGGCACGCATGCCTCCTCTCTCCGAATCTCTCCATGCTGAGGAATGGACTTGCCAATTCTTCAGCTCGGAGAGAGGAGGCGCACGAGCCTCCCATAGACTATCATTATAACAGGAAGGGTGGCGGGATCCCACCAGTTCTGCTCCATGTGAACACAGGCTAAATGTTTATATGGGCCACATGTTGAACTGTGCGGCCCTTTCCTGCAGTTTAAAGGGGTTACTCCGGCAAAAATCATTTCTTTGAAATCAGCTAGTTTCAGAAAGTTCTATAGATTTGTAATTTACTTCTATTTAAAAATCTCCAGTCTTCCAGTTCTTATCAGCTGCTGTATGCCCTGCATGAAATGGTGCTTTGTTTTCAGTCTGACACAGTGCTCTCTGCTGCCACCTCTGTCCATGTCAGGAACTGTCCGGAGCTCTGGACAGTTCCTGACATGGACAGAGGTGGCAGCAGAGAGCACTGTGTCACACTAGAAAGAACAAATCACTTCCTGCAGGACATACAGCAGCTGATAAGTACTGGAAGGGTGGAGATTTTTAAATAGAAGTAAATGACAAGTCTGTATAACTTTCTGACACCAGTTGATTTGAAAAATAAAGATGTTCTCTGGAGTATCCCTTTAAAGTAATAGGCCGTGCAACATGCTGCCCTTACAAATAAAAACCTTCAAAGCCAATGATTTTTTCAGGAGTTCAGAAAGAAGCGATCTTATGTTGAGTTCCCAATTTCTGTTTGTTTAATGTTCCATTTTGCATATGTTTTAGCATGGTGCTTTCCCAGCTGAAGATCAGGTAACAAGTACATGCAGACCTCACGCTGGGGACAGTATAGATAGTAAATCATACACATGGACATATAAAGATAAGTACCAGACTGTAACAAGGTCAGTAAGGGTAGTAAGGACAGGCACCATCAGTCAGAGTGGTCTCATAAAACTATAGAGCATTAGAGCCCCCCGGAGATCTGGGTCAGCAGAATACTCCTGTCCGGGAGAGAAATGTCTGTTTTATGTCCGTTCTTTACCCCCCATTGATTTGCTTTGAATTCAATGTGAAAACGCATAACAGTTCACATGCAGTTTAATTTTACAGCCGTAATTCTACCCCAATATAGGCATAAAAATAAGCACATGGCGCGTGTTCTGGGCTGTTTACAGGCTAAAAGCATTCGTTTTTATTGCAAGCAAAGGTCAGAATGACGTAAAATTCAACTGAAGAAATATACTGTGTGAAAAAAAAAAAATATTTTTGGCCCAATTTTTTTTAGCTGTAAAACTTTTGATTGGGTGTGTGTGTGTGTTTTTTTCTCTTTTTGAGCTTTAAAGGGAACTAATCATGATGATTTAGCGTTCCGAGTTTCAATAATGATATGAAGAATGCTGCACTGTTTCCTACCATGTAAACTGCTCGTCTGCCATTGCCTCAGTCTCCTCAAAGATGCCGGCCATATGACTAGTTGAGGGAAAGATGCCGGCCATATGACTAGTTGAGGGAAAGATGCCGGCCATATGACTAGTTGAGGGAGAGACTCCGCAATTGCCTCAGTCTCCCCATAAATGTAGTGTCATTGCTCCCCGCGCTGTATAAAAACCTATCGCAATGTAGCGGTATCGTGGCCTGTGGATCACGCCCAGAGAGGTAGGACTACAGCAAGGAGGGGAGTGATTACAGCCCATTGCCCAGTTGAGGGAGAGACTCCTCCCACATGGCTAGTTGAGTGAGACTCCTCCCACGTGACTAGTCGAGGAAGAAAGAAGCAGTTAACATGGTAGGAAACGCTGCAACATTCTTCATAACATCATTATTGTAACTCAGAATCCTAAATCATTATGATTGGTTCCCTTTTAAGGGTACGTTCACACGTACTGGATCCACTGCGGATCCCTGCCCAGTAAACTCTATGGGCAGACAAACTCGCAGCAGGATGGACACCCCGCTGCGAGTTTATCAGCAGCCCGCCCGGTTAACCCCCCCGCCCACCGGAGCCTATACTTCACCTGGTCCGCGCTCCGGCTTGCTTCGGGGGTTCCCGACACGTCCCGCTCGGCCAATCAGTGCACTGCCCCACCGCACACACTGATTGAGCGAGATGTGAAGACACTGGGAGCCCCGAAGCAAGCCAGAGCAGGGACCAGGTGAAGTATAGGCTCCGGCGTCCGGGGGCTTAACTGGGCGGGCTGCTGACAAACTCGCAGCGGGGTGTCTATCCTGCTGCGAGTTTGTCTGCCCATAGAGTTTACTGGGCAGGGATCCGCAGTGGATCCAGTACCTGTGATTGTACCTTTAGGGAATGATCTTACCCCTCAGCCCTCATCCAATTTAGTTATTATTGGTGCAAAAGGAGTCCCAGCCTCTTATATATCCACCTACAGTGCTCGCGGGTATACTGTGAGCTCCAGATGAGATTTCTTACGTATACTATCTTTGTGACTAACCCTATGCCCCATGCAGATGGCATTCCCCAGCTGTTGTGCCCCTCAGGATCAGTACAGTGGAGGTGGGCCTGTGCTTGGTGCAGATGGCGGTCCCCAGCTGTGGTGCCCCTCAGGATCAGTACAGTGGAGGTGGGCCTGTGCTTGGTGCAGATGGCGGTCCCCAGCTGTGGTGCCCCTCAGGATCAGTACAGTGGAGGTGGGCCTGTGCTTGGTGCAGATGGCGGTCACCAGCTGTGGTGCCCCTCAGGATCAGTACAGTGGAGGTCCCCAGCTGTGGTGCCCCTCAGGATCAGTACAGTGGAGGTCCCCAGCTGTGGTGCCCCTCAGGATCAGTACAGTGGAGGTCCCCAGCTGTGGTGCCCCTCAGGATCAGTACAGTGGAGATGGTCCTGTGCTTGGTGCAGATGGCGGTCACCAGCTGTGGTTCCCCTCAGGATCAGTACAGTGGAGGTGGGCCTGTGCTTGGTGCAGATGGCGGTCCCCAGCTGTGGTGCCCCTCAGGATCAGTACAGTGGAGGTGGGCCTGTGCTTGGTGCAGATGGTGGTCACCAGCTGTGGTTCCCCTCAGGATCAGTACAGTGGAGGTGGGCCTGTGCTTGGTGCAGATGGCGGTCACCAGCTGTGGTGCCCCTCAGGATCAGTACAGTGGAGGTGGGCCTGTGCTTGGTGAAGATGGCGGTCCCCAGCTGTAGTGCCCCTCTGGATCAGTATAGTGGAGATGGTCCTGTGCTTGGTGCAGATGCCCACCTGCCCCCATTTCTTCCTTCTCTGCAGTGAATGCCAGCGCTCGCGTTGTCCTTCTAGGGATCTGCTTCTGCAGCTCATTTCCAGGCAATTATGGCCATCTGATTGAATCCGTATGGCACAGGCTATATTTAGTCATGAATGGAGCTCTGCCTGTTTATTTTCCTTAAATTCCTCACTGACCCAGAGTCATAGGGCTGAAATTTCCATTCTGTGTACAGAGAATGAATAGGGATCTCATCGCTGCTGGAGAGCCGGCTTATATTGCTCCCACGTTTATTAGAAATGACACAGTCCTATACTATATATACTGTCAGGGAGTCCTCAGCTCCACAAGGTCATAGGTATAGACGTGTGCGTCTACAGATATAATCATTGTCTTCAACCAGCTCTGTTTTTGCATCAATGAATTGTAAGCTGGGAACTTGATGCAGTTATTGAAATGTGATATTGGATATACAAGGCCTTAAAGTGTCAGTTAGTTTATTTATTTATTTATTTTTTAGAAATCAATAGTACAGATGATTGTAAGAAACTTTGTAATTGTGTTTATTAGCCGAAAAATGCATTTTTATCATGAAAAAGCGGTTTGAAGCTCTTCCCCCACCCCCCCACCTTCATTGTTCTCTATGGAGGGAGATGAGGCACCAAAACAGGACATCAAAGAGTTAATTTACAGCTACATCAGACTATTTCCTCTGATGTCAGCTCTGACCTCTGAATACCAGCTTCACACAGCTCCTGCTGTGTAATCCTTTGTTCTCTGCTGCCGACTAATCTCCCTCCTCCCCTCTCCATAGATTACACAGGGCCCGACTGATGTAGAAGTCGAGATTTCCCCCGGTAGCTAGTCGCACACCTGTGGTAGTACAGTACTGCATAGATTTAAACAGATTTCTCTGTAAAGATACAAACACAATGGGCGGATCCGCAGCGGATTTCTCGCTGCGAATTCAGGGCAGCACACTGATTGGCTGAGTGGAACGTCCACCCAGGAACCCCCGAAGCAAGCCGGATACTGGAGCAGGTAATGTATATGCTCCGGCCGGCTGGGGGTTAACAGGGCGGTCTTCCGACATACTTGCAGCGGGATGTCCATCCCACTGCGAGTATGGCTTCCCATAGACATTACAGGGCAGGGATCCACAGAGGATTTTGCTGTGAGTTCGCATCGAGAAATCCACTGCGGATCCGCCCGTGTGTTTGTACCCTAATACTGATGTCTATCACAGTCTATGGCAATCCATTCTGGCAGTGGATTTAAATAGTGCTGTAAACATGTAAAAACGAATTGCTTAGCTCCCGACATCATACTTACCTGTCCGCATTCCTCTGCCGCCCTCCTGCTCCTCCGAGTTTCCACACACCCACGGCTCGCTCAGCCAAACACTGCGCTGTCCCGCTGCAGCCAGTGATTGGCTGAGCAGGGATCCAGAGAAGCATGTGGGAGCACACCGGTGCAATGCAGACAGGTAAGCATGGTTTGCGGAGCCTAAGTCTATGGCGCAATACATTCTCATTGCAAGAATGGGGTGCCATAGACTTTAATAGAAATCAGTAATGCAGTGGATTTCACTGCACAACTCCGCTGCAATACGGTATGTGTGAACCTACCCTTAGGTTTCATTTACACAGATTATCTGACAGATTATCTGACAAAGACTTGAAGCCAAAGCCAGAAACAGACTATAAACAGAGATTAGGTCATAAAGGAATGCCTGAGAATTTTTCTCTTTCAAATCCATTCCTGGCTTTGGCTTCAAATCTTTGGCAGATAATCTGTCAGATAATCTTTCTGTGTAAATGGACCCTTATGCTACGTTTACACGGAACGATAATTCGCCCGATCGTACGATTAACAGGTGTCGGAGTAACTTTTTTTTTTTTTTTCATAATGATCAGCGTTTAGACGGTACGATATATCGTACGCAAATTCGTTTTGCAATCGCTTAAAGCCTATCTCACACATTGGTTAAATCGGCGAACGACTGTTCACACGGAATGATCTGCGATTTTTTTTTGGCGAACAATCAACAACGATTTGAGAAGTTGTTGCAAGATCAAAATGAACGATTTATAGCTCGTCAATTGATCGTTCGCTGCGTTTACACGTACGATTATCGCTCGAATTCGATCGTTCATGATAATCGTTCCGTGTAAACGCAGCATTAGGCTATGTTACCACTTTGGGAACATATTAGGGAAAGGTGGCCATCTTGTTATATAGACAGCTGCCAATAATGATCATGATCTTAGCGGCTGTCTATATTACAAGATGGCCGCCTTCCCCCATTGTGTTCCCAGAGTGGGAAACATAGCCTTTAAAGGGTTTGTTCACCCACAAAAAAAATTCTTTTAAATTAACTGGTGCTAGAGATTTGTGATTTACTTCTATTAAAAAAAAAAAAAAAAAAAAAAGCGTAAGCGTAGAGTGGCTAAACCTTTTTAGTGCCAGGGTGCTAAGTACTCTCTACAGGAGACGTGACCCTCTCTATAACTGATGTACACTCCTGAGCACCTCTTATACATTCTATGGTATCATCAGCCGCATTTAGTTTCACATAACAAAAAATCCAGAGCGCCTAGGTCATGCATATCCTGCGTGCCAGGGCGCTCCGCACAGGTTTATCAGCACGATTAAAAATAAAACTGCTCTGGGCTTTACTGCAATCCCTTACATGTCACTCTGAAGGATCTGGTGGTGGCGAGGACTGATAGCAGATTACTGTTTCCTCTAAGCTATAGAAGGTATTAGCCATGTAAAGTATATACTATATTACCACTACATCCACATTGCCACTTATTGAACCTGTTTTTGGTTTTTGGACTTATATAAATTAGACCATAGTGATTGATGACTGTGCATCTGTGCTCCGATGACCATCAGTAGGTAAAAAAATTAAATAAATAAAAATATATATATTTATATAGTGGCCCAAAAGTAGGTGGACTGAAAAAAATATAATTTTTTTTTGTGAAACTGGCTCATTTGCCCCGAGAGAGAGATTTTGAAGATTTTGATGATTTCCCCTTTTCAAATCCATTCCTGGCTTTGGCTTTAAAAATCTGTCAGATAAACCTATGTGTAAAGGCACCCTAAGTCTTCCAGTACTTATCACCTGCTGAATGTCCTGCAGGAAGTGGTGTTTTCTCTCCAGACTGAAACAAAGCTCTCTGCTGCCACCTCTGTCCATGTCACGAAGTGTCCAGAGCAGCAGCAAATCCCCATAGAAAACATCCTGTTCTGGACAGTTCCTGACATGGACAGAGGTGGCAGCAGAGAGCACTGTGTCAGACTGGACAGAATACACCCCTTCCAGCAGGACATACAGCTGCTGATAAGTACTGGAAGACTGGAGATTTTTCAATAGATGTAAATGATAAATCTATATAACTTTCTGACACCAATTGATTTAAAAGAAATAAAATAATAAATTACCGGAGTACCCCTTTAAGGTTTCATTCACCCTATTACATGCTTAAAAAAAGCCTCTTGGGTTCCCATGAAAAGTCTATGGTCATAAAACTAGAAAGTGGTAGTGTAGTGTGTGTGTATTGTGTTTGTGTGTGTGTGGTTGTGTGTGTGTGTGTGTGTGTGTGTGTGTGACATTTCTGAGGAACCCTTCCTGTTATGGTCTTATATAACCCTGGCGTTGACCATGCCTGTGGTGATGGATTTGTAGAGTTATCCGGGATGAGGCGCTGTGTATGCTGTTTCTTTGCTTTCCTTCGGACCATGTGACCAGGCCGTAGCCCTGAGTCTTGCAGTCTCTGAATACACAGCTATTACTGTTCCTAGCATGGAGGAGGCCAGCCAGGTGTTCAGTACATAAAGGGCTTCAGTTTCTCCTCAGCGGAGAGGTAACGCGCTGTATCATTATCTGCCATTATGTCCTGGCCACTTTTCCTTTCAGGGTTGAAAGACGGTATTGTGACAGGACTGTGTTTGTGTAGTGCGGGGTCTGCACTCCTTCCTGGGGGCCGGGCCTGGTGCTCAGCTTGTTGGAGAGGGGATTTTACTGGTGTTGTTGGGGCGTGAGGCTCTATAGGTGACACTATGACACAAGGACGCCATTGCGTGTGGAAGAGGAGTTTTCATGTATAATCTTTTTTTTTTTTAATTTATTTATGGCTTTTATTTTGTGAATTTCTGATAGAATGTGACAGAATCCGCACATGTCATCCAGTGTGTCTGTGTGATGCCTTCTCTTGTGGGTAAAGTAAGCCGCCATAGTGTTTAGAGATGAGCAAATGACTTCAAAATTCGTTTTGCGACGTTTGCGAATATTCGCACAAATTTTCGTATGTTGGTATGAAAATGCAGCTAATGTTTGTGTTTGCCGATACGAACAATTTGTTAGATCGGAATGTTTATAACGATTCTTATCCAACATTCCAACGTTTATCTTGTGATGTTCGCAACTGCGTAACGTACGCAACTGTGTATGCTAACATGTGCGTTCGCTATTGCGGTTGCCATGTTTAGAGAACATATTTATGTTTGTATGTTCGTACGAAAATGCCGCTAATTGTTCGTGTTTGCTGATACGAACAATTTGTTAGATCGGAATGTTTATGACAAACCTTTTCGAACACGTGAACGTTTGTCTTGTGATGTTCGCAAATGCATAATATTTGCGACTGCGTGATGTACGCAACTGTTTAAGTGTAAGCTAATGTGTGTTCACTATTGCGGCCGCCATGTGTAGCAAATTTGCACATCTGGGGCATTCGCGAATCGCAATGAGGCGAACTAAACGCCTGATTCGCTGCGAATCGGAATTCATCAGGTTCGCTTTGCTCATCTCTAGTGTTGTTGTGTTGGGTGACAATAGCCGCTGAATCAGGGTATAGGGAAGAAATATTCTCATACTCAGAGTTACTCTGTGTCCACCAATAGGATAAGGTATAACTAATGTTGGTGGGGGTCCAACTGCGGAGACCCCTACCAATCCGGAGGACAGATGTCTGTTGCGTATTTGGAGCGGCTGTGTGCATGAGTGGCTATCGGTCCATTCACTTCAGTGGGGGCTTCTCACCATTGTTAAAGGGGTACTCCAGGAAAAAAATACAAAATCATTCAAATCAACTGGTTTAAGAAAGCTATATAGATTTGTTATTTACTTCTGTTTAAAAATCTCAAGTTTTCCAGTACTTATCAGCTGCTGGATGTCCTGCAGGAAGTGGTGTATTCTTTTCAGTCTGACACAGTGCTCTCTGCTGCCACCTCTGTCCCTGTCAGGAACTGTCCAGAGCAGTAACAAATCCCCATAGAACATTTCTCCTGCTCTGGACAGTTCCTGTCTTGGACAGAGATGGCAACAGAGAGCACTGTGTCAGAGTGGAAATAAAACACTTCCTGCAGGACATACAGCAGCTGATAAGTATGGGAAGACTTGAGAAGTAAATTACAAATCTATATAAAACTTTCTGAAAGCAATTGATTTGAAAGAAAAAGATTATTTTTCCTGGACAACCCCTTTAAGTTCAGTACCCTGTGCTGTCCTCTCTGGATAAGCGAGAGTGTGGCTCTTTTGGCTGGACTCTCTTATGGCACATAATCTCCTGAAGAGGAGGGCGGCACAGCCTGAAGCAAGAGATGCCCACTGCAGCTGTCCTGTGACGTCACACTTCTGGTGGCAGAGCGGAACACGAAGTAAGCTTTGCCTGACTACCCCTTTAAGCTTCATTCACTTCAATGGAACTCACCCAAACTGGAGACAAGTGGTGCTGTCTCTGGAAGGAAGTGGCCATGGTTTTTCTAACTCTAGAAGCCACATGAGAATGGGACTGAACTGCTGGTTATCCCCTGCCCTTACTTGCACCCCTATGAGGACCTTGCTAGGGGGCCCCTTTAATGACTGTGTGGGTTGGCGCACACACAGGCGGGTCTATACTTTCTGCATAGATGTCTGACAGGCCAGGTGTTTTCTGCTTGGCTTTCCTCATGAATCACGGCTCTGTGGGTGGAGGTGTGGACGGCTGGCAGAGCCGATGCTCTTGTAAACTTCGGAGTGATGCAAACCCTGTTCATTCTGGAGCGAAACTCCGGGCTTAAGCTGGAGCCAGAATCTGGGCGGCTCTCATTGAAGGAGGGTTAAAGTTATTAATATATAACCTTATTGTAACACCTTCATGTTTGCTTAGATGAAGCTTTTACTACACCCCTGGCTGGACATCCTGCATATATTATACCAGCCCAGGAACACCTTGTGACTTACTTTTTTTGGTGTTTTTTAGCGCTACAAGATTTATTTTAACCGTTAAGCTACAGGACATAACTTTTTAACAGCAGTTAAAAGGGAAAAAAAACTTACAGTTCCACTGGTGTCAGAAAGTAATATATAGTTGTAATTTACTGTATATAAAAAAAGAAAAATCTCCAGTCTTTCAGTACTTATCAGCTGCTGTATGTCCTGCAGGAAGTGGTGTATTCCTTCCAGTCTGACAGTGTTCTCTGCTGCCACCTCTGTCCATATTATCATGATGACCATCAGTAATGAAAGCTGCAAAATCTTGTTGTGTGAACATAGCCAAGTAGTGTTACAATAAGTTGAATTGTAGGCCAGGCCAGGCTAGGACTACCCAGATCTCCTCTTAAGCCCCTCTTACACGGGGTGATGAGAGGGAGCAAGCGAGTGCCAACCTGTCAGGTCAGCGCTCGCTTGCTTCTTGTTCCACCGCTTCCTGCCGGCGCTATTACATGCCCAGACAGCGAGTGGGTGAGGGTCCTATTACACAGGACGATTATCGTTCGAAAAATCGGTCGGATTTGAACCATAATCGTTTAGTGTAATAGCAGAAGATCATTGGTCGTTTGATATAATTTGGACTTATTTTTATCGTTGATAGCTTGCATGCGTTCGCATGGATTAAGACATCGTTCGGTTGTACGCAGTAGCGACGGACGCAATAGTGACAACAAGACGACCGCAAGAACAATCATAAGTAACGATCTTGGTTCCCTTTTAATTGGTTGAACAATTTCAGGTTGTTTGAGAGAATTGATCATTGAAAAATCGCTTTGTGTAAGGGTCCATTTAAACAGAAAGATTCTGTCAAGATTATCTGCCAAAGATTTGAAGCCAAAGCCAGGAATGGATTTGAAAAGAGGAGAAATCTCAGGCTTTCCTTTATGACCTTTATGTCCTTGCAGCCCTTGCTAAACTGGCATACATTACCCATCCACGTTCCAGGGCTGCTCCTGCCGTCCGCTTCTCCCCGGGTCCCGCGCGCGCTCTAGCTTCATAGCGGCCTTTCAGCTGATAGGCTGAGCGGCCTATCACAGGCTGGGACCGCCGCGGCCTGTGGTTGGCTGAGCGGCCTATCAGCTGACAGGCCTCTGTGAAGCTAGAGCGCACGGGACCCAGGGAGAAGCGGGCAGCAGGAGCAGCCCTGGAACGTTGATGGGTAATGTATATCGTTAGTCGCCGCCCGTGCACCGCTATGACATGCAGCGGTGCGCGGTCGGCGCCCGACAAATAGGTTCTAACCTATATCAGCGATCAGCCGATGATCATTGTCATCGGCTGATCGCTGCATTTATTACACGGAGCGATTATCGGCCGAATCGGGCCAATTCGTCCGATTATCGTTCCGTGTAATAGTACCCTAAGAGTCCATTTACACAGATAATCTGTTAAAGATTTGAAGCCGAAGCCAGAAACAGACTATAAACAGAGATCAGGTCATAAAGGAAAGCCTGAGATTTATCCTCTTTTCAAATCCATTCCTGGCTTTGGCTTCACATCTTTGGCAGATAATCTGTCAGATAATCTTTCTGTGTAAATGGACCCTAATAGTACCCTAAGGGGGGGGGGGAGGGGAGATAGCACTAATCTGATGCAGTCACCTATCTGCATTTTCTCTTTCAACATGTTGAAAGGCAACAATCAGCCAACGCATGTCAGCTGATCATTGTCTTCTATTCTGCATTAACACGGAACGATTTTTGTTCGAATTTTCGCAATAACGATCGCATTTGAGCGATGATCGTTCCGTGTAAACACAGCAAACCATCAAGCGACGAGCGAAAAATCTTTCGACATGCTCTCAAATCGTCGTTCATCGTTCGCTAAAAATTTGTAGATCGCTTCTTGTAAACAGTCTTTCAAAGATTCACCCTATGTAAAAGATGGGCTTAAGCGATCTTAAAAATGATCACAATAACGATTTTTCTTAAAAATATCTAACGATTTATTCGTCTAAACGCTGAGCGTTATAAAAACCAAATTATTGCTTCAAAATCGTTAGACGATCGATTGGGCGAATTATCGCTTCATGTAAACGCAGCATTACACATAGCAATTAATGGCTGTAACAGCTGATATCTGCAAAATATGGCCGATAATCGCTTTGTGACTCTAGTTCTCTGTACGGGAGCGACGCTGTGCAGGGGAAACTTTAGAGGCTCCTGTAATTCCTTCTAGTGACTGACAGGGATTCCAGCTCTTTAGAACGCTCATTGTTTGTTTCAGTAACATCTGTTCCTTTCACGGAAGACTGACCATTCATGTAAAAGTACCAACCCAATGAAACTTATTGGAGTCCTTGTCGTGACCATCATTCAAGAGGGGGAAAGAGTGGCCATGTTTTTGTAGTGCTGGACAACCCCTTTAAGGGTTTCTAGATACAACTGACTTTTTGGAATGCAGTTTATAGAAACTTTTAAAAAGATGGCTCCTTTAAGAGGGAAATCCATACACTACTGTAAACAGTAAGATTGCTTTCTATATATTGGGGCTGGGACTCTAAATCTTGTTTCCCAGCTGGATGTCTTCAGTATATTTTCTAAGTGGCTGCATGTCCTCTGAACCATTCGTTCTGGATTCATATTCGTATTTGTGGTCAATTAACACACAACATCTGACCAGAAAATGAATTTCCAATGCAGATTGCCCTTTTGGCTTTATTTCCCCATCGCTGTCTCACTTGCCGTGCCGACATCTAACAAAGTCAGCGGCATTGTGCTCCTCCAGTGTGTGGTAACCCTGCCAAGTAGCTGATAAGTATATACAATGCCTCCCTGGGAATACTTATTCACGCCAAGGAAGAAAAGCAGGATGGTTCTCCTAAGCCGGTCTCAGGTGGTGGATTGTGTGACTGGGAAATGAGACTTTTCTTTGTACAGCTAATTTAGTTACCCATATGACTACCCATTAACATCCCTATCCCTAGAGAGTACTTGTAAGGATGGAACTCCGCATATCCTATAGCATTATACCTATTATTATTATACCGAACCCCATAGACGTTTTTACCTCTTCAGACATCAGTGATTAAACATTAAACCTTTCAGGGCCTGGCGGGGTCAGGAATGTAGCCACGTTTATTCTGTAGCCTCAGGCTGGAGACTCCATTTACAAAGACGTTGGTGCTTTGTGTTCCTGCGGCGAGCCAAGTCTACTAGAAAGTAAGTCCTGGTAGATAGGAGGAAGAGGAAGCTCAGACCAGGAGCTAGCAGAGCGAGGTTTCATCTGGGGTCTGCATGTAAGAACTTGTGAACATCATACCACTCGGGATTTATATCCTAGAAATGTAAAGAAATTTTAAAATTTTTATAATTTTTTTAAAATTGTAATTGTTTAAAACTGTTCATATTTTAGTTCAGAATCAAGTTCTTCCTAAAGTATTCCGAGATGCTGCATGTCTATGACAAAGTTCACAGCATAACCTAGTGACATATTACTTGTATCGTCCACAGACGTTCTCCCGATATCCTCATAAATATCGAGGACCCTGAGCGCTGTGCACTCTTCATTATGTGTGCATGCTCGGTAGTCCACGATATTTATGAGGTGCCACTCCTATCACCCACTGTCTGCTGATTGGCTTTCCATACCATGTCTAGGCAGACAGCAGGTGGTAGGTGGCGGGGAATTGCATGGCACGGGGCAGATCCAGAGAGTGCCTAGAACGTTGTAGGTGGTACATTGTTCTGTTCAGTATCTGGGGCACTATCCCTAGATTTGTAGCCTGGTGCACTTAATCATCTTTGGATACAGATGCAGAGCAGGAGCTGTCAGTCCCCTGAAGCCTATGAGCTGCTGGGGTGTGATCCCCTTATTGGCTGGCATGAGGATGATGGTACCTGTACAAGGATCCTGTCCCTGCTACTCATTGGCTGCAGATCTGTAGAGAGAAGGGAGCTCGGGTGGCATTTTTGCTGTATGGGGGCACAGAGGACATTATCACCATATGGTGAGGTTTTCTTGCCATCCTGCAGCTTAAAGAATATTCTGCTTTATATTGCTCCCCTGGGGATCCTCCTAGGATGTCTTCAGATGCCCCACTACTTTTGGAGTGGACTCGTTTTGGTGGTCTTAGCAGCCTGCTCAGCCAATCATTGACTTAAAGCAACTTTGTACCCACAATCTGTCCCCCCCCCCAAACCACTTGTACCTTCAGATAGCTGCTTTTTTTCCAAGATCTGTCCTGGGGTCCGTTCGGCAGGGGATGCAATTATTGTCATAAAAACAACTTTTTAATCCTGCAGCGCTGTGTCTAACGGCCGGGGCTTACATTTGTATATGCATTAGGCTGGCACACCCTCTCTGTCCTTCCTCCCCACCCTCTTTAGCATTAGGAATACTCCAGGAACATTTACTGCTGTTTGAGCTTTGCACAGGTGTATTAAAGATCCAGCCCATGTTCATTATGCACACAGGTGGGGAATAGGAAGCAATCTGCCTGGAGCATTCCTAATGATGAGGAAGGACAGAGAGGGTGTGCCAGCCTAATGCATTTACAAATGTAATGCTGCGTTTACACGGAACGATAATTCACCCGATCGTGCGATTAACGCTTTCGAAGTAACAATTTTATTTTTTTTAACGATCAGCGTTTAGACGGAACGATATATTGTACGGAAAATTCATTTCGCAATTGCTTAAGCCTATCTCGCACATAGATAAAACAGGTGAACGACTGTTTACACGGAACGATCTGCAAATTTTTTGCGAACGACGATTTAAGAACATGTTCAAAGATCAAAAAGAACGATTTCTCGCTCGTCGTTCGATCGTTCGCTGCGTTTACATGTACAATATCTAAATTCGATCATTATCGTTCAAATTCGCATGATCGTTCCGTGTAAACGCAGCATAAGCTCCGGCTGTTAGACACAGCGCTGCCGGATTAAAAGTTGTTTTTAGGACAATAACTGCATCATGGACCACAGGACCGATCTTTGATTAAAAGCAGCTATCCAAAGGTACAAGTGGTTTGGGGGGGGGGGTCAGATTGTGGGTACAGAGTCGCTTTAAGGGAGACAACATTGTGGTCAGTGATTGGCTGAAGATTTCACAGAAGGACTCCTGAGACAACGTGCTGAGTATTCTATATTTTTTTTTTTTTTTTAATCTCCAGCTAGCTGTTAAGTTTTATTGGGACTAAAAATGAGCATGACTTGAGTCCAGTTGTTTAGCATTTGATTACTGGTGGCTGAAGAAGTTGGATGCAGACCTAGGGAGTCCAGGAAAACATGGATACAGCCATAGGCTGTATCTATGTTTTCCCAGACTCCTTAGGGCTGCATCCAATTTCTTTATCCACCAGTATTTTAATGCCGATCGATCGGACTTGAGCATGCTTGAGTGACACTGATCTCCATACTGCCAGAGATTCCGTGTTTTTACCCTGTTGTCCTAAAAGTACTTGCTTCCCCTATACTTTGCCTTTCCTGCTGGATTACGTTTTCGTTTTCTTTACATTCTGACATTTTGGACATAAAGCATACATTTGGCAGGTCTACGAGAACACGACGCTTCTGAAGAATTTCCAGCTACATTGTTTTGTTTTTCTAACCTTCTTCTTTGGGTTGTAGAAACAGCACTTGGCAGCATTTATTAGATGAGCGCTGCAATTCCTGTAAAGTTTATTGTTGTGTGTAATATAATGGCATGTGTCCCCCAGCACTACTTATCCTGCCATGACTACCAGTCCTCTTCCAGACCCTTGTTGTTACATATGTGTGTGTTTGGGTACTTCCCAAGTTTATCTTGTCAGCTCATAGTTGCCTTTTTATTTGCGGTTTAGGGCTATAATATAATCTGTCAAGACTTTTTTTTACGACTTTTCTAACATTTTGGGGCTACCATACATTTTGGCCACAGCCTATAAAAGCGGCAGTTCAGCCGAGGATCGGACCCCTATCAATCTAGTATTATGGTCTCTCCGGAGGATATACCAGTGGTTTTAAAATCTTGGATCAGCTCTTTAAGGATTGCCTTATTTTGTCCCTTTTAAGACATGGGTCACCAAACTGCGGCCCTCCAGCTGTTGCAAAACCACAATTCCCATTGTGCCCGGACAGCTAAAGCTTTGGATTTGGCTGTCTAGGAATGATAGGAAATGTAGTATGGCAACAGCTGGAGGGCCGCAGTTTGGAGACCCATGCTTTAAGACCTAACAGGTTGTAAAATGCATTGCATTCCAAGAGCTATAACTCCAGTAGGCCTGACCTTTGATTTTAAAGGGGTACTCCAGGGCTGGGGTTATTTTTATTGTATGGCCGGGGAAGGGGTGGAAATAGAGGCCGCCTGTCACTTACCTCCCCGGTTCCAGCGCCGGGTCCAGGATCACACCGCTCTGTTCTCCTGTCCCGCTACCTGCTCTGAGCTGGCAGCTCAGCCATTAAGCTGTCGTAGTGGAGTCGCGTCACGTCCCAAGCCGCTGCTCAGACCAGGAAGCGAGACGGAAGAACGGGGCGGCGCGATCCGGGAACCGGGGAGGTAAGTGACGACGGCCTCTATTTCCACCCCTTCCTCGGCCATACAATAAAAATAACTCCCCCGCCCAGAGTACCCCTTTAAAGCTAGGCTTAAATCCCCCTCCGCCCCCCCCCAACTTTCAATAAAAATATAGATTTTTATTTATTTATTTATCTACTTATTTTAGTAAACTTTGTGCAATTGATGGTTTGATCCTTTACATCTATTCCCTCTCAGTCTTACACTGTCCCAATAGGCCGCTACCCATGGCAAAAAAGGCGGCCAGCAAGTGAGTGGAAACCCAACTTGTTGCATAGCTCCTCCTGCTGTCGTAGTCAGGTGTGCTGGCTGTTGAGAGGATGCGTACAGCTCCGGTCATCTTGCTATCCAATGAATTAACCTTTATGTCCTTTGCCTTTTGTTAAAGGAAATCTGTCACCAAGACAAAGCTATCTTATCTATCGGCATCGTGTTATAGAGCTGGAAGAGCTGAGCAGATTGATATATAACTTTGTGGGAAAAGAGTCAGTATAACTTGTAACTGGTTGAGTGAAATCCCTGATTATTCTGTGATAAGGAGTCCAGTGGGCGGAGTCACTCAATGGACTGGACTCTTTAGCATGCAAACAGCAGAGGTTTCAATCAATAAATTACAAGTTATACTGAATCTTTTCCCATAAAGCTATATATCAATCCACTCAGCTCCTTCTGCTCTATAACATAATGTCGATAGCTTGGGTAGCATTTTCATTGTGAGGGGTTTCCTTTTAAAGTGTTGGTCAATTTGTACTATAAGCTGCAGGATAGCATTTTATATTGGGTCTGCAGACAAAGTTTATCTAGTTAAGAACTGGTTATGTTCATACAGATCGGAGTCTGCATTATGTTTGTCTCCAAATTGCAATCATTTTAATTAAGAAAAAAATCTAAATACACTAATTGCAAATCTTACATGTGGTATAGCTGTGATTTGTGCAGTCTTCTGCAGTCTTTCACAATATGTGTGGTTTGTAGTTGTATGCAGCTTTTTGCTGAGCCTATGAGTTTTACAGGGATTGTTCCAGAAAAGTGTGGAATTATTTACGTTCAGATTAATATTTTTCATCGTTAAAGATAAAGATGCCACCTAAATACCACAAAACTCACTGGCCGAGATTTGTAAAGCCGTCCATAGAAGCAAGTCATGGCTCATTAACCGGGTACTCCGGGCAAAAACAGAAAATACAGTGGGGGTGGGGGGGACATTTAAGAATGTATACTTACCTGTCCCTGTGCCCCCACAGTGCAGAGTCAGCACGCTCCTGGACCCCTGCCGGATGTCATTTTCTATAGGCTTCCTAGCCTGGGGGAAAGTACCTGCAGCAGTGTCCCGCTTTAGCACTGGGATCGGTTGGTATACATTCTTTCTCCCACACTGCATTTTTTTTTGCC
Organism: Dendropsophus ebraccatus; assembly: GCF_027789765.1. Classification (NCBI taxonomy): domain Eukaryota; kingdom Metazoa; phylum Chordata; class Amphibia; order Anura; family Hylidae; genus Dendropsophus; species Dendropsophus ebraccatus. The sequence continues at coordinate 19,944,415 of NC_091464.1, forward strand.
CGCATTATTCCTTTAAGACATATGAAAGCTGAGCTGAGCAGGTTGATAAATCTGGGCCATTGGGGGAGATTTATTAAACATGGTGTAAAGTGAAACTGGCTTAGTCGCCCCTAGCAACCAATCAGATTCCACCTTTCAATTTCCAAAGAGTCTGTGAGGAATGAAAGGTGGAATCTGATTGGTTGCTCCCCCCCTAGGTGGGGTAAACCTGGGCCATTGTGTGTAGTCATGTATCATCTGGTCACAGTATTTTGTAGTTTTGGCAGGAAAAAAACTGCACTAAAAATTTGACCTGTCAGTCGTATAACCGTGGTCTCTCCCTGACCTCATAAGGGGGCACACTCAGCGTTGGCTAGTATTCTGACTCTTTGACAATCTTAATTCATTGATAAACGACTATAGAAATGAACATTGCATTGCTTTGGTCTCAATGCCCACCCTAGATTACTGTGGTTAACACCAACCATATTACCTGATGATCATTTCTGTCCTATACAAATAGTGGAGTACTGGCTGTGTGGCCTAAACTCCACAGTCTGAATAGTGCTCTGTGATTCAGCTGAAATATATTCTGACTTCCTGTGGATTACACAAGAGACCAGTGCAAGGAACACGATGATGAGCGATACATTAGATCATGCAGACCCTTTGCCTCTCAGGCCTTATTTGTTTTGGCCCTGTATGCAAATGCACTGATATATGTATTTTTTTTTCCTTATATAGTATACAATAAATCCATTAAATCTGGCATTTAGAGATGAGTCCAACTCGAGCATGCTTAAGTCCGATCGCTCGGGATTTAACCCCTTAAGGACAGAGCCAATTTCGATTTTTGCTTTTTCGTTTTTTCCTCCTTGTGCTTAAAAGGCCATAGCACTTGCATTTTTCCACCTAGAAACCCACATGAGCCCTTATTTTTTGCGTCACTAATTGTACTTTGCAATGACAGGCTGACTTTTTGCATAAAGTACACTGTGAATCCAGTAAAAAAATAAATGTATGGTGAAATTGAAAAAAAACAAACGCATTTTGTTTATTTGGGGGAAATGTGTTTTTACGCTATTCGCCCTGGGGTAAAACTGACTTGTTATATATGTTCCTCAAGTCGTTACGATTAAAACGATATGTAACATGTATAACTTATATTGTATCTGATGACCTGTAAAAAATTCAAACCATTGTCAACAAATATACGTCACTTAAAACCGCTCCGTTCCCAGGCTTATAGCGCTTTTATCCTTTGGTCTATGGGGCTGTGTCAGGTGTCATTTTTTGCGCCATGATGTGTTCTTTCTATCGGTACCTTGATTGCGCATATACGACTTTTTGATCGCTTTTTATTACAATTTTTCTGGATTTGATGCGACCAAAAATGGCCAATTTTGCACTTTGGGATTTTTTTGCGCTGACGCCGTTTACCGTGCGAGATCAGGAATGTGATTAATTAATAGTTCGGACGATTACGCACGCGGCGATAGCAAATATGTTTGTTTGTTTATTTATTTATTTACTTTTATTTATAACCTGGGAAAAGGGGGGTGATTCAGACTTTTATTAGGGGAGGGGGCTTTTTACTATTAACGACATATTTTTTTTTTTTAACTTTTACACTTATACTAGAAGCCCCCCTGGGGTTAGGGTTATTCCCCTGGGGGACTTCTAGTATAAGTGCTTTGATCTCTCATAGAGATCTCTGCAGCATAGATATGCTGCAGAGATCCATGAGATCGGCACTCGTTTGCTTTCGGCTGCTGCCGAGCCGGGGACGGCGCCATCTTGGAGCGGTCCCCGGCCGGCTTCAGAAACGGAGATCGCTCCTCCGGGATAACATCCCGGAGGAGCGATCTCCTCCACTAGACACCAGGGAAGTGCTGCGTCCGGTAATCGGATGCAGCTGTCATGTTTGACAGCTGCATCTGATTACTGTATTAGCGGGCACGGCGATCGGACCGTGCCCGCTAATACCGGCGGTCCCGGGCTATAAGCGGCACCCGGGACCGCCGCGGTTCAGAGCGGGGTCGCCGCGCTGCCCCGCTCTGAACGTCCTTAACGGCATCAGGGCGTATATATACGCCCTATGTCGTTAAGGGGTTAAAAACTGGTGACTGAAGGCCATAGGCTGTATCCATATTTTCCCGGACCCCCTAGGACTGCATCCAACTTCTGCCACCACTGTAATCAAATGCAGAGCGTTCGGACTTGAGCATGCCGGAGTTGCACTCATCTCTACTGGCGTTTAAAGAAGTTGTCCAGATTTTCTTCTAAACACTCGGCTACCAACTGTTATAGGTAGAGGAAATATGTACTAGTATATGGTGCTCACCAAAAAATATAATACTGCCATGTACTACTTAATCATAAAAGGTCTGTCATAGCCAGAGCTGCTGTTAATGCAGTTACCCATGGAAGTGACCCTATTTTTTTTCCTATGGGGCACTGTTCATAAGCATGCTCTGTAATCTCTGCGACCTGTGAAAAGATCATTCCATGGGCAGGGAGAAGCAGAGCTGCTGTTGTATTTCCTATCAGCTGGTGTCACATTTTGCAGTAATGCTATAGAGATCACTTTACTGCAGACTAATCGCAGCCAGAACAGGAAGTCTGTGCAGTTTTAAGCCTAATGGCCAAAATGAAAACTGTGAGATTTAAGGATTATTTTAGAATATTTAAAGGGGGAAAAACTAAAATTCTTAATCTCTTTAACATAACAAAGTTATACAAATCCCCAATATACACTTATTACAGGAAATGCGTATAAAGTGCTTTTTCCCTGCACTTACTACTGCATCAAGGCTTCACTTCCTGGATAACATGGTGATGTCACTTCCTGGACAACATGGTGATGTCACGACCCGACTCCCAGGGCTTTGGCTGCTGGAGAGGATGATGGCAGGGGGACACTGAGGGACACGGGGCACTGGAGGGACACTGAGCATCCCTCTGCCATCATCCTCTCCAGCAGCCACAGCCCGCACAGCTCTGGGAGTCGGGTCGTGACATCACCACGTTATCCAGGAAGTGACATCACCACGTTATCCAGGAAGTGACATCACCATGTTATCCAGGAAGTGACATCACCATGTTATCCAGGAAGTGAAGCCTTGATGCAGTAGTAAGCTCAGGGAAAAAGCACTTTATAAGCATTTCCCATAATAAGTGTATATTGGGGATTTGTATAACTTTTGGGGGGCAATACAATACTTTATGTCCTTTAAGTCCACTGAGTATTTCCCTCCTGAAGAAGTTGTTTAGTAGGGGACAAAGGCTTTTGGCTGTTTATTTGGTTCTCTGTTAAGTAAAAGGATGGAACAGGTTTCTGTGTGTATTACCGGCCTATATTAGTAGGGAGTGAATCATTGTCTGCTACCTCACCTGTGTATGAGTGCGGTGACCCGTCTGGGTGTGGTGTGGGAGTCAGGTCTTGTGCATTCTGCCATGATGTACGGGTGTGATATCAGAGATCTTCTGTGCAGATGACATCCAGTGTGTAACATTTCCTACTACGTTCAGTCCGTAATAAAATCACCATTTTATTATCCGTTCCCGAGACGATCGCTTAGAGGTGGTGGTCAGTATGGCTGCTTTTTAAGCTGATGATTACATAAAAATGACCACTTAAGTGAAAAATAAAAGTAAGAGTTAGCTGTGCTTTCACATCAGCGTTACGTGGTGGAAACCACACCGCTATTTCTCCCTCAATAATTCCTGCAAAGTTGCACTGCTGTTAGGGAATGGGATGGAGGCATGGTTTCCACTGTGTTTGGCATGAGGGGGATCGGTTAGAAGGGGCCCTGGACAGGCACTTGGGGTCAATGTATAATTTGCAGTGTATCTACCACCAACCTTCTTCTATGTACGTTTTTCTATACAAAAACATGCATACGGCATGATAAATTTGCACATAAAGTTGTGCAGGAAACTGAAAAATAAGACTGCACCTAGCTTATGTAGATTTGCAAAAAAATATAAAAGATCCTGGTGGTTTGGTCCTTTTCTCAAAACATCGCCAAGTCCCCGCGCTCTGCACAGTTTTCTTCTTGTGCATCGGTCCGCTCCGTGCACTGGAGGCGGCCATCAGTGTAAAAATGTTCTCTTAGTGATGTCTCTCCATTACAATCAAGCATTGCCAAGTCACAGAGGGGAGGAGATATTATTACACATGGGGCGATGGGCCAGTGCCAAGTGCGGGAACCAGACGTGTTTTGAAAAAAGGACCATGGTACCGTGATTTCCGCACTGGCAATGTAGTGAATTATTTTTTGATTGTTGAATGCAGACAGTTTTGGGCACTAAACATTAAGGGTGGGTTCACACTGAGGAATCTGCGCTGAAACGTTTCCGTGGATTCCCTCGCCCGGAATCTATTCAGACTCTATTCTGTGCACAGGCAGATTCCGCCGTCTGCCGAAAGAATTGACATGTTTCAGAGGACGGCGTAATGCGCCTGTGCATAGAATGGAGTCTATAGCACAGACTGGGATGCGCGCGGGGGCGAGTGACGGAATCCACGCAAACGTCTTCTCGGAGATTCCTCAGTGTGAACCCACCCTAAGGGTAGGTCCACACTGCAGTCCCTTTTTAATGTATCTGTTCAATGGAAAAAAATATATACAATTTGTGTGCATTACTTGGGATCTGTTTTTCCATTAAATCCCATTAAATTTAAAAAAAAAAAATAATCTTTTATTTATTTTTATTTTTTTTTTAGCTTACACAAAATTCTGGTTGATCACATTTTTGTGTACTTTTTAAAAGTAACCATTGAAAAATGGATCCCTTTAACCCTTAGACGACCCAGGGCGTATAGTTACGCCATGGAAGTCTGTCCCCAGACGACCTAGGGCGTAACTGTACGCCCTGGGTGTTATTCCCGCTATGAAGCGCGCTCCGGAGCGGAGCGCGCTTCATAGCAGGTGGGGGCCGGCTGCAGTGAGCAGCCGGGACCTCACCGGCAATGACACGCTGCAGCGATCGCGCTGCCGCGTGTCATTAACCCCTTAAACGCCGCGATCGCGGCGCGACCGCGGCGTTTAAGTGTAAGTGACAGGGGGAGTCCCCTGTCACTTACCGATCGGGACCCCCGCAGTGTGACTGCGGGGGTCCCGATCGGTAAAACGGACTGCTGGAGGTCTCTTACCTGCCTCCATGCGGTCCGATCGGCGCTCTGCTACTCTAAGCCTGCACAGGCAGGCTCAATGAGCAGAGCGCCGATAACACTGATCAATGCTATGCCTATGGCATAGCATTCATCAGTGTAAAAATCAGACTAGTGTATGTAAAAGTCCCCCAAAGGGGCTTCAAAAGTGTAAAAAAAAAAAAGTTAAAAACACCAACACACTACCCCAAAACCCCTCCCCCAATAAAAGTTGAAATCACCCCCCTATCCTATTATATAAATAAAACATATAAAAATAAATAAATAGATAAACATATAATATACCGTAGCGTGCGTAATTGTCCGATCTATTAAAATATAACAAGTGTCATTGCGAACGGTAAACGGCGTACACGAAAAGAGGGGAAAAAGTGCGCGGATTACCGATTTTATGTTACATTATATATATAAAAAAATTAATAAAAAGTGATCAAAACGTCCGATCTTCACAAATATGGTATTAATAAAAACTAGAGATCATGGCGGAAAAAATGACACCCCATACAGCCCCGTAGGTGAAAAAATAAAACCGTTATAAGCGTCACAATAGTCCCATTTTATTTATAATTAATTGCCAAAAAAAAGGATTTCATTAAAAAATACATATATAACATTAGAGAATCTGTGTAACCTGCATATGGTTGTGTTCAGACTGACCTATAGAATAATAGTATCATGTCGCTGTTACCATATATTACATTACGTAGACACAGGAACCCCCCAAACGTTACCATATTGCATTCTTTTTTGCGATTTCACCAATTTATATCTTCATAAATAATATATTTGGAATTCCATCATACATGTTATGGTAAAATGAATGACGCCATTACACAGTACAACTATTCCTGTAACAAATAAGCCCTTACATGGCCTGTAGATAAAAAACTGAGAGTGCTAGAGCTCTTAGAAGGGGAGGAGGGAAAAACGGAAACACTAAGATCAAAATTTGCGCGGTCCACTGGGTCATTTTGGGCCTGGTCCTCAAAGGGTTAAACAGACTGCAAAAACCCAGTGTGAACCCAACCTAAGAGGCCATCTCCTGGGAACTTACCACACTGGCACCAGGGGCATTGCCATGAGTAAAGCGCTGGCCCCCATTATTTCAGGACACAATTTCCCTCTATCCTCAGGAAAGGGAGTTGGGAATACTCTTTAGAAACTAGGAGGTATGTTTACACTATTCCCACCGCTTTCTGTATAGGACCATCAGCAGTTTTCAGGGCTCTGAAGTGCTGACAGTTTCTCTTTATTTTCAGCTGTGTTCTATGGATTTTGCCTTTTTTTCACATTTGTGCTGAAAATCTGTTGTGCATTGTTAGCTGGCACATCCAGTGACACATCCCAACCCCTCCCAGTGTGAGATGCAGATCAGTATCTTTGTATGCCAGAGCTTGATAAAAGAGTTTCTGGTTTTGGCCTCATACACACAGTTGTTCTATGGCCCAAATTTTTGTTGTACTTTTATAGACTGTTATTGTCTGTGAAGTTCTGTTGGAGACTATGGATATTTTCCCTTTGGGGCAATGCTTGTAGGAGAGAATACCTCTAGAATTAGAAAGAAATCTGGTATTCCTGTAAGATGTTACATTTTCTTAAAGGGGTACTATATATACCGATATATATATAGTGGTTATGTAATGTAAAAGCAATGCATTCATTTTCATGCGTGATATATGGCCTGTACTAGTATGGCCTATTGCTCTGCATTCTAGTAGTGACCTGAGAGCCGGAGAAGCAAGTGGGAGCGTAGACAGTGCTTTACCTGCCGGCGCTCCTGCCTGCTTCTCCGACTCCCAACCTGGGAGACAGAGAAGCAGGCAGGAGCGCCGGCAGGTGAAGCATTGTCTTGTTTAATGCCCGGCAGCTAATTACTTAAGTGGCACTGGCTACATTCTCTCAGCGGAATGAAAATCTGCTGCGAGAATGCAGAGCCATAGGCCATAAGCGTACTGTTATCGCTACAAAACAGTGTGAAATCCACTGAGAACTCTGTACATGTGAATATACCCTTACTGCATCAGGTCTGAGCATCAGGGCTTTGGCAGCAACTCTTGAATTTTGTCAGGCACCGACTCCTTCATAAATGGCTGGTCAGACACTTACCCTAACTTTGCACCACCCCTCCCCCCCACCCTCTTCAGCATTAGAAATGCCACTGGAACATTTTCTCCATGCTGAACATTGCAGGTGCTTAACGATCCAGCCCATGTGCCGGGCTGCCACAGGTGGGGAATAGGAGGCAATCTGCCTGGAGCATTCCTAATGATGAGGAGGGACGGAGGGGTGGTACAGAGTCGCTTTAATTTAATTAATTATTTTTTTTTTTTTGGCTTGCATTTAAAAAAATTAAGAGAATCTGTGGTGTTATTTTCACCATTGAGATTATATATGAGCACTATATAATTTGTATTTCCCTCCTTCTTCCTTCAGGGGGGCACAATGAATCTAGAAAAACTCAGCAAACCGGAATTGCTGACGCTACTGAGCATTCTAGAGGGAGAGCTGGAAGCCAGGGAGCTTGTGATTGAGGCGATAAAGGTAAGTTCTGTCATCCAGCTCATTGATCTTGTGTAACTTTACCTATGAAAACCTTAATCTATGAAAAGATAAAAAGCAACGAATATTAAATCTCCTTTGCCCGAGGCTTAGGCCGTCATCCTTTGAATCTTAATAAGCTTTGCCTCCGTATCTATTTGCCGTGTTTTACAGTCTCAGAATTAGCCGTGTTTCTCTCTGAAGAGATTCCGATCACAAGCGTATTCCTGCCTGATAACGTCAAGACACATTATTTCAGATTTATTTCCACCTTAAATGTGACCCATAATCTGTACAATGCCATTGAAAATAACTTAAAGGGGCTAAATAAAGATAGGAACTAAAATAATGTTGTTGCATTAGTGTGAACACCCTCTTATAATAAGAGATCTGGTTGTGTTCAGAATTAGCCAGTCTCATGTAAGCTCTTATTAAATAGTCGTCCGTACACAGCTACCATCACTTAAAGTGATTCAGATTTTCCTGATCTTTTCTTAGGGTCCTATTACCCAGGCCGATGTATGTATTACTATGACCTGATCATTTTAGTAAACGAGCGCTGATCTGTACCGGTTTACTGGACCTATTAGACCGTCCAATAATTGGGCAGTGAGGGCTGTGTGGACATCAATAGCCGCAGCCTGCGATTGGCTGAGCAAACCTGTCAGCTGACAGGCTGCTCAGACACTGCAGCTGCTGGGACCGGGAAGCTGCAGAGCACAAGAGAGAAGACCGGGAGCGGGTAGCTGCTGTCACTTGGGCTTTAGTCAAGATGTAGGGAATCGGGGATAGATCAAATTATCAGTTTTAAAGATAAATGGGAAATTAACCTTTCAACCCAACATATACCTCCACACCGACAAACGAATGGCTTTGCCAGAAGACCTAAGTTTTGTAATGGCCCAGCCAACTGGATCCAATTGATCTCTAGATTGACCTGAAGAAGGTGCTGTACACAGGAGATACCCTCATGGTACTTTTACACGGTGCGATAATTCGCACGATTAACGATTTTGAATGAATGATGTTTTTTTTATAACTATCAGCGTTTAGACGGAACGTTACATCGTACGGAAAATTCGCTATGCGATCGTTTAAGCCTATCTCACACATAGGTGAAATCGCTGAAAGACTGTTTACACGGAACGATCTGCGAATTTTTTGCGAACGATCAACGATGATTTGAGAACATGTTGAAAGATCAAAGTGAACGATTTTTTTTGCTCGTCGTTTGATCATTTGACCGTTATCGTGCAAAAACGAACGATCAATCGTCCCGTGTGAAAGGACCATTACAGTCTGACAGATTTATAGACTGGCTGAATTGCTCATGTGCCGTGCTGATAGATTTCTACCCAAAAGGACTGAATGTCGTCAGTTTGCTGAACATGAATTTCAGCAAAGTGTTACTTTTAGGGTTGTGCATACTTATGCAACCACATTGGTGCAAACATTTTTAACGGTCATTGAAACAAAATATAAGCTTGTAATGTGCTTCAATGTACTTTTTTTTTTTTTTTTTAATATATCACCAGAGTTGTCCATTTTAGGGTGGGTTCACACGTAACTGGTCCAGAGCAGATTTCACGCTACAAGTTCGGAGTAAAATCCGCTGCGAATCCCTTAGTATGTAAACGCTGGCCCTCTGAACCCACAGCGGCCTGTTGTATACATTACCAGTCCACGCTCCAGCTTGCTTCGGGAGTTCCTGGCATCCTGACGTCCCACTCCGCCAGTCAGATTCGCAGCGGATTTCGCTGCAAACTCGCTGTGGATCCGTTACGTGTGAACACACCCTTAATAGGAAACTCCAGTAGAATATACATTCCAACCTGCTCATATGGCTACAGGCAGTAAGACTATCCATACCTTAAAGTGAACCAATCACCCAGATTTTCCATGTATGCAGAGAGCCAGAAACTAGTCATCAGCACGCCCTGCAGGATGATTGACAGTAAAAGAGGCAAGTTAGAATCCTCTTATAAGAGACTTTAGTTTGAACAGCTAAAGCTTCTCGAGAAGACCCAAGACACATGGTGTGGCAGCGTTTTAGCACATCTTCCCGCCACTGCTAGTAGCATTACCCGGATAATCTGGGTGATTGGTTCACTTTAATTGTGGTTGTCTGAGGCTGCTATTACCTAAGCTTCTTTATAAGAATATATTGAAGTCTCATGTGATGGTCCACTTTTATTGACACCCCTAAATACACAATGTAAAATAATGGAAATGCATTTTGGAGAGAACCGTGCTCGCACATTTTAAGAAAAACTGTTTGTGTTTAATAAAATGGCTCCTACATCTAAAGAGAGAGAGGCAGCACACCAGAAGGGGTAATGACTAGAGATGAGCGAACCTGGAGCATGCTCGAGTCCATCCGAACCCAAACTTTCGGCATTTGATTAGCGGTGGCTGCTGAAGTTGGATAAAGCCCTAAGGCAATCATGGATATAGTCATTGGCTGTATCCATGTTTTCCAGACAACCTTAGAGCTTTATCCAAGTTCTGCAGCCCCCGCTAATCAAATACCGATTGTTCGGATCGATTTGAACCCGAACCTGGTTCGCTCATCTCTAGTAATGATGAAATATAGGAACCCTGCAGACATTCATGTACTGGAGAGAACTACAGGGGAAAAGTGAAGGAAACTACAGGCAGCAAGGAACACCGACAGCATTCCTCATCCTGTTATCACATAATGTTACGCAACGGCCGGGCCATTTCACAGAAACCCTAGCTGTAACTTTGGCCACAGATGTGCCCCTGAGTTATTGCCGCAGTCCGCAGGGGCAAGTTGGAGAGAAAGTGACTCTTATATCACTGTGTTAAGGGAGGCGGCCTCTGTCTCCTACTCCCCGTGTAGAGCATATAACTGGTGACCGGTTCCCTTTAAGGAGTCCTACTCATTTACAGGGGTGGATGAATCATCTTCCATACACTCCATACTTTGGTTAGCTCAGTATTCTTGCCATTCCTTGTTTGTGACACACGACTGAGCCGGCCTTGATCTGTCATTTCATTGTCCTCTTAAACGTCACTAAGCTATAGACTTTCTGGCACAATTCTATCTCTGCCTGGAGTGATAAGCGTGGACGTGCAGTACATTACAAGAATAGTCTGCCTGCATTTAATGCACTTGCAGCTTTAAGGGATGGTGTCCTTTATTTTCTATAGCGTACTACCCATGGCAGCAAGCCTGCCCCATGCTTTATGCACGCTATGGTAGGATTTGACTTCCCGATATGGACCATGTACAGAGGTGCAGCCAAGCTGTGAGCTCTTTAGCAGGACTCTGCGCAGCTCGTGTGCCAAGATTAAGCCTCTGAGCTGATGGAAATGCCTTAATAAGGGCTCAGAGCACTAAATGGCTCAATCCACTTGTTAGAAACAGAGTTTGTTTTCATCCTGTGTTGTGATCAGCTGCAGTGGGCCTGAAGTTGGTGCTGCCTGAGCAAATATGGTCTCATGTATATCCCTCATATTCTTACATCTTATCACTACTTGCTTGCTTACTTAGAGGAGAAGTCAGGTGAAATTTTTTATTAAAGTATTGTATTGCCCCCCAAAAGCTAAACAAATCACCAATATACACTTATTACGGTAAATGCTTATAAAGTGCTATTTTCCCTGCACTTACTACTGCATCAAGGCTTCACTTCCTGGATAAAATGGTGATGTCACTTCCTGGATAAAATGGTGATGTCACGACCCGACTCCCAGAGCTGTGCAGGCTGTGGTTGCTGGAGAGGATGATGGCGGAGAAATGCTCAGTGTCCATCCAGTGCCCTATGTCCCTCAGTGTCCCCCTGCCATCATCCTCTCCAGCAGCCACAGCCCGCACAACTATTCAGGAAGTGACATCACCATGTTATCCAGGTAGTGACATCACCAGGTTATCCAGGAAGTGACATCACCAGGTTATCCAGGAAGTGACATCACCATGTTATCCAGGAAGTGAAGCCTTGATGCAGTAGTAAGTGCAGGGAAAAAAGCACTTTATAAGCATTTCCCGTAAAAAGTGTATATTGGTGATTTGTATAACCTTTTTTTTTTTTTTGGGGGGGGGGGGGGGGCAATACAATACTTTACCAAAAACTTTCGCCGGACTTCTTCTTTAAAAGGGGGCTAGTGGGTACGTGCCCTAGTCCTACAGAGCCTCTGTTCTTGCTCCCTACCCTTCCTATTAGATATGCCTTGGGTGGCCAGCAGGGAGAAAGAGGCATGCAGGCCTAGGGCATGGGGGCTCTAGGCTCCGCCTCATTGACACCATTCTTTCAGATTAAAAGATAATTTTTTTGAAATTGATGCCAGCAGGAGCTATTTGAAACCTGGAACCGTACATTGAATTACCGCAGCAACATTACCAGTGTTTGTTTTTTGTTTTTCTTTTGTGGTGGGGGTCGGGTGCTTACATATTCACTTTAAATTCCCAGGAAGCTCCTTTTAATGCAGTACAGAAAACCAGATACAATTTAGGGCAGTGATCAGTAACACTTCTACAAATGAACAGGTATTACGGTTCTATGTTGCTCAGGCAGGTTCTTGGAAGGTCTGTTTGTTTCCCAGCAATGAGTATCAATAAAATTGACCAAATATGTTAACTATGATCATGACCAACACCGAACAATATAATATATATATATATATATATATATATATATATAAAGTGTATATTATATATATTTCTTTTTCTGTGCTCATATGGGCTTTAAAGTGAGAAAATCTTTATAGTTATCTGATCTCTTGTATTATGTTGTGTTTTATCAATTTTTGTTTGTCAGTACCCCCCAAAACTGTCTGGAAAGGGAGGCTTGGAGGATGGGTTAGGCTAAGGCAGCCGCAGAATAGGAAGTGTGGTGTGTGCGCAGCAATGATTTCATCAGCATCTGGAGCTGTGGCCGGCAGCAGAAGTGACAGGCCGCCAGTGAAAGCCACAAAGACCAGTTCAGCAAAACTGAGATGTCTTTGTCTTTTGTTTCTCTGCTCTGTAGCCAAATATCCACTGAGCTTCCAGATGAAGTCTCTCTTTATTAAAACTGACAAGGTCTGTGATAAGGCATTGCTTATTTGGTATCTACAAGGTAGTGATACCATAAGAATTGTAAAGTGACAACACACATGATGGGGGTTAAAGGGGTATTCCTTTGAGAACCCCCCCCCCCCTTTTTTTTTTTTTTTTTTCAAATCAGCTAGGGTCAGAAAGTTATATAGATTTGTAAATTACTTATTAAAAAAAAACAAAACAAAAAAACAAACAAAAAAAAAACTCCAGTACTTATCAGCTGCTGTATGTCCTGCAGGAAGTGGTGTATTCTTTCCAGCCTGACACAGTGCTCTCTGCTGCCACCTCTGTCCATGTCAGGAACTGTCCAGAGCAGGAGAGGTTTTCTATGGGGATTCGCTGCTGCTCTGGACAGTTCCTGATATGGACAGAGGTGGCAGCAGAGAGCACTGTGTCAGACTGGAAAGAGAACACCACTTCCTGCAGGACATACAGCAACTGATAAGTACTAGAAGAATTGATATTTTTAAATAGAAGTAAATTACAAATCTAACTAACTTTCTGACACCCGTTTTGTCAGAAAAAAAGATGTTGCCGGAGTACGTCTTTAAGGGTATATTCACACGGGCGGGCTCGCAGCGAGATTCTCGCTGCGAGCCCGGCAGGTCCTGTCAGTTCCCATAAACTACATACTTGCTGCGGTCTAAACGACCGCAGCGAGTATGTAATTATACCGCGCTTAACCCCTTCTACTCCCGCTGGCTCCCCCGCTGTAAGCAGCATACATTACCTGTCCTTGCTGCATGGGTCCGGCGTCCTGCTCTCCCGCCCGGCCAATCAGTGGCTGCAGCTGGGCAACACACTGATTGGCCGGGCGGGAGAGCAGTACGCCGGACCCGTGCAGCAAGGACAGGTAATGTATGCTGCTTACAGTGGGGGAGCCGGCGGGAGTAGAAGGGGTTAAGGGCGGTATAATTACATACTCGCTGCGGTCGTTTAGAACCCAGCAAGTATGTAGTTTATGGGAACTGACAGGACCTGCCGGGCTCGCAGCGAGAATCTCGCTGCGAGCCCGCCCGTGTGAATATACCCTAACTTAGAGTTTGCAGTGATTCTTATTATTTGTCCTTTTATTTTACATTCCAAACTGCTGACTGATTCCCTTTCACTTTCCCCCTAACATTCCTGGACTTTTTTATTTTGTGTGATTGTTTTCTACACAGAGGTTTATCTGACAGATTTTTTAAGCTAAAGGCAGGAACAGACTATAGACTGGGAACAAGTCATAAAGGAAACACTGAGATTTCTCCTTTTATTAAGGCTATGTTCACACAACGTATCAGACCGGCCGTTCCGTGACCCCGGCCGGATCATGGAACGGCCGGTCTGTGCCCGGATGATCCGTCCGGCCGCAAAGCTCTGATGCGGGTGCATCAGCGCACGCCCGCATCAGAGCTTCCCATAGCACACAGTGAAGCAAGCGTCCGGAGCCGCTCGCTTCACTGTGTGAACTGACAGGTCTTTCTGCAGCCGGAATTCACTGAATTCCGGTCACAGAAAAGTGACATGTCTGTTATTTGCAGCCCCGTATGGGATCCCGCAAAAAGTATCTGATATGGGATCCCAGCCGGAGCGTATGCACATCGTATACGCTCCGGCTGGGATCCCATATCAGATACTTTTTGCGGAGCGCAACATAACCTTAAGACCGTTGTTGCCGATGGCAACAACGGCCGTACTTTTACGTAGTGTGAACATAAATCCTTTCCTGGCTTTGGCTTCGGCTTCAAAAATCTCAGATAAATCTGTCTGTGTAAACGCACCATTAGGGGATATTAGGGTAGTTGATACAGAGCTGCTCCTTTTTATATAATGTCATGCATGCATAACCGTGATGGTGTTCCTTTAGTAACTGGCAGGACGTGGTAACCCGCAGCTGTGTGTGATCTGGTGAAAAATCATAGGTTCAGCCATAGGCCCAGATTTATCAACTAGCCTAAACCCAATGATCTGAAGTTACCATAGCAACCATTACTGGATTTGCCCATAGCAACCATTTAATGCCCATCTTTTTTATCTTAAGCTCTGCTGATATTAAAGATGAGCGGTGATTGGTTTTCATGGCCACAACCAATCTGGTTTAATAGTACAAACCTGGTCTACTAGTGACTGGTCCATTGATAAGTGTACTGTAATTTAGCAGGACTCCGCAGTGCCAGCGGCCTCCCTTTTACATAGGTATTCTCATACTCGCGTCCTACAAGTATACAGGTGTTAGGCGAATCAAGTCACACATTTTTGCAGACACATTCATTTAGCAAACTTGTCTCTTTCTCCTGATATGCTGCTCTTTTCCTTCCACTGTTGACTGTGTCTAAAGATTCAGCCTATGTGCAGTGGTCAGACAAGAGATGATGAGGAGGAGTCCTGCCTGTGGCATTCCTAATGGTGAAGAGGGCTGGGAGGAAGAAAGGAGAGGCATCGCAGGCCTAGGAAACAGACACCCTAGGCCACGCCAATTCGACACAGGGCTGCAAGTTTTAAAGTTGTTTTTTAGGACAATAACTGCATCACCTGCTGAACGGACCCCAGGACAGATCTTGGATTAAAAGCAGCTATCCGACTGTACATGTGGTTTAGGGGGGTCAGATTGTGGGTGCAGAGTCACTTTAAACACTTCTCGTTCTGTAGTCACCTCCCCAGCAGCTTCTAAAGCAGGGGTGGGGAACCTCCGGCCCGCGGGCCGCATCCGGCCCCTGACACCTCCGGATGTGGCCCGCGGCTCCCCTGTGACATGCGCCGCTCTGGAGGAGAAGGAGCCGACACACACGGCATCCTCCTGTGTCTGTGACAGCTGCCAGGAGGATGCTGTGAGTGCCGGCTCCTTCCCCTCAGAGCGGTGCACATCTTCTGACTCCTGCCCTCCTGTGACGTGCGCCGCGCTGGTGAGGCAGGAGCTGGCACAGACACAGGAAGATGTGTTGTATGCCGGCTCCTGCCTCACCAGCGCGGCGCAGAGCGGCGCACGTCTTCTGACTCCTGCGGGCCGCGCGCGATGACGTCATTTCATCGCGCGCCGCCTGCAGGAGAAGACCGGCACAGAAGAGAGGAGGGAGAAGAGGACCTGGACAGCGTGGGAGCGGAGGAAAGGTGAGTGGGATGTTTATTTTTTCATTTGGGGCAGACACTAGGCTACCAGGGACATGACTGGGGGGGTTAACTAGGCCACAAGGGACATGACTGGGGGGGTTACCTAGGCCACCAGGGACATGACTGGGGGGTAACTAGGCCACAAGGGACATGACTGGGGGGTTAACTAGGCTACCAGGGACATGACTGGGGGGGTTAACTAGGCTACCAGGGACATGACTGGGGGGGTTAACTAGGCTACCAGGGACATGACTGAGGAGTTAACTAGGCCACCAGGGACATGACTGAGGAGTTAACTAGGCCACCAGGGACATGACTGAGGAGTTAACTAGGCCACCAGGGACATGACTGAGGAGTTAACTAGGCCACCAGGGACATGACTGAGGAGTTAACTAGGCCACCAGGGACATGACTGAGGAGTTAACTAGGCCACCAGGGACATGACTGAGGAGTTAACTAGGCCACCAGGGACATGACTGAGGAGTTAACTAGGCCACCAGGGACATGACTGAGGAGTTAACTAGGCCACCAGGGACATGACTGAGGAGTTAACTAGGCCACCAGGGACATGACTGAGGAGTTAACTAGGCCACCAGGGACATGACTGAGGAGTTAACTAGGCCACCAGGGACATGACTGAGGAGTTAACTAGGCCACCAGGGACATGACTGAGGAGTTAACTAGGCCACCAGGGACATGACTGAGGAGTTAACTAGGCCACCAGGGACATGACTGGGGAGTTAACTAGGCCACCAGGGACATGACTGGGGGGGTTAACTAGGCCACCAGGGACATGGCTGGGGGGTTAACTAGGCTACCAGGGGCATCACTAAGGATTCAAATCAGGTACAAGTGGCATCACAGAGGGTTAACTACAATAGCAGGGGCATTAGGGGAACAATACTTTGCCTTGTTCGGGTGCTGCAAACCCCCGCTACTAACTGCCGCGCACGGTATAACATTGAGTGCGGCCCTCGAATGATTTTATTAAGGCCCGACCGGCCCTCGACATGGAAAAGGTTCCCCACCCCTGTTCTAAAGCAATATGATTCTATAGTATAATGTAGGTTTCATTGAAGAGTGTTATGGAGGACTGCTGATATACCTCCGCCATGTCAGGTCTATCGGGTTGACCTCTCCCAGGCCCCTTCTCCCTTTCCTGTTTACTATGCTTGGTATCATAAAGGGCGCTCTTCTACAGGCTGCAATGACATTTGCAGGCACAGAACCTCTTTCATACAGCACTGGCTTTTAGCCCGCTCCAGCTACCGGACAGTTGGGCTCCTTTTCTCTGTGGTTTTCGGGTACAGATAACCTTTGGGTCCCAAGGGTGTTATATGGCAATGCCGGCTTCCTTGTGAGAAACTCCATGAAAGCTTTGTCCTATAGTGGAGGTTAGCAGTGGTTATTTTATCCGGCTCTGATACAGATGGGAGGCTGTCTCCCGGAGATTTCTACTTGGAATAGGAGAGTAAGCCATGCGAGAAATAGCTCAATGAGTGTCTGTGCCAAGCCATGTGCTACACACACTGAGCCACCACCACCGCCGCTGCTGATGTCTGCACCATAGGCGTGCACTAACCTCCCAGCCACACGTTGACTACTCTAGAAGACTAAATACAAGCATAAGGTGGTCTTAAAAAAAAAAATGTAATTTCCAAGTATTAAAAATGTCACCCGCGTGTTTTTCAGAATTCTGGTTGCTGTAAAACATAAGGCAGCATTCAGTAGCATGTTGTTTTCTTAGGAAAATCTTTTAGAGCAGTTATTGGTGCATCAGCTTTTATAGTCTTGAATGAACAAATCTATTTATATGTTCCATCTTTATTCTAGAATTAAAGGGGTATTCCACACGAACATAACTTTTAATATGTTGCTGCCCATGGTGAGAGGAACAATTCCTCCCATACTTGTTATTATCTATTCAGTCTCCTTCCCCCAGTTCTGAGCTGCTGCTTTCTGTTGAAGACGCAAAAATTTGTGTGTTTTTCTCTCTTCCTCCTCCCCCCTCCCTTCCAAGATGGAAGGCCAGATAGTCAGTATGGGGGCGGGGTAACAGTCTTACCGGACAGTTCGGCAAACGTCTAACTGCACCGAAATGGTGCTGAGGATGAAGGTAAGAGACCTATCTTCATCCTCGGCATCTCCTGTGCAATAGGGGGCTATCAGCTGGTTACAGTTATCTAACCTGCTGATAGTTTTCCTTTAACAACTATCTAATATCAGTATGAAATGTGAATTGTAGCTGAGAAATCCGCTTTGGTGGCTGATGCGCACTTTCAGAATTGGTTGAGTCCGGTGAATTTCCCAGCTCTTAGGAAAGCACTTTCCCGCTTCTCATCTCCCCAGTCGTTTCCTGTCATTCTTTGATAATACAGAGGCATGTGCTGCTCCTACTTCCACTACCTTTGTTTATTTCCTTCCCCGCTCTTATTTATGGAACAAAAGCCACTTCTCCGCACATACTGCGAGGGGGATAGGGGGATACAATGGCGTTATCTACGCCGCACAGCGCTAACATTCAGGCACACTTTCATTTGGCTATGTTTGCTTTGTGTACGGTACATTAAACACTGTATACAAAAACGGGGATTCTTACCTTATCTTTTTGTAGAGGAAACTTGTTGCCTAGATTCAGAGCTCGTTCTATTCCGGTTCTGTATAATGATGAAGTATAGGCCTAACCAGGGGAACTTTGAAAGTCTGTTTAAAAAAAAAAATAAATCAGCCAGTTCTTTCTCCTATAGATATTCACACACAAATTTTCTGAACTGCGGAATGGCTGAAATGTATTAACCCCTTAATGACCACCAATAAGCTTTTTAACAGCGGGCCTAGAATAAGGCAGTGTGGGTCACCTGTGCAAAAATTGCCAGAGCTCGGCTCAAGCACCCGGCCAGCGTTACCTGTCATCATGATACCGACAGGCTGTATGGGAGCTTTAATACATTGCACTAGATGACTAGAGTTTTGTATTTCAGTAGTGATCTGATCACTGGAAAAGTCCCTTTGTGGGAAATAAAAAAAAAAATTGTACATAAAAAGTAATAAAAAAAAAATCCCTATAAAATAAACAATACTTTTCCCTGTCCCTTTTTTCTAAATAAAACATTTAAAAAAAATGCATATTAGGCATCACCTGAACAATAAAATATACTTTTCTATCTCGCATAGTGAATGCTACAAAAAAAATGCTAGGAATGCTGTATTTTGTTAATCTGCCTCCCCCAAAAAAATCTGTAAATAAAAAAAAAAAAAAAAAAAAGGGTTCCAAAATGGTACCGATTGTAAGTACAACTTGTCCCACAAAAATAAGCCATATATGGCTATGTTGTTTGGAAAATAGAAAAGTTACACCGCCTAAGAGGCGGCCATGGAGAGAAGGAAAAAAGTTTAGAGCATTAGGGCCCAAAATGTGTGTTTGGGGAAAGGGTTAAAAGTAAAGTTGTTTTTTTTTTTTTTTTTTTTTAGCGGCTGATACCTGACAATCTTCTGACCACTGACATTACTGTTCTGAGTGACCAAAGCTCAGGAGGGCCTAGACATGGCATGTCAGTGTGTATTGCTCCTTGAAGGTTATGGGTTGTTTTATTGTTTATTTAATTTTTTCTGAATGCAAAATGAGGACACTGGGGGAGCGCGGACAGGAAAGCATAGGTTCTTTTATTTTATTTTCTATGTCTATTAAAATGTGCGGCCTCCATCTTTACAAACTCATTACCGAACTTTGCGAAAAGTTTGGTTCCGTAACAAACCAAAATTGTTGTAACGTTTCTAACAAGTCTCGGTCCGATCATCTCTAGATGGGACAGTATAAAGCAGGGATGGGGAAACTTCAGCCTTCCAGCTGTTGCCAATTTACAACTCCTATCATGTAAAGCTTTGGCTGCCCAGGCAAGATGGGAATTGTAATTTTGCAACAGCTGGAGGGCCGAAGGTTCCCTACCCCTGGTATAAAGGGTGCTGCCTCAAGAGCGTCTGTGCAAGTTGCCTTAAGCTATTATGAAGAATAAAAAACTTCTAGATGAGGCCTGAATCTATGGGATGCCAAGCTCTCTAGGTATTTTAGTAGTTCTGATATAATAATGTCGTACTGGGCTGGGCAAGCATGCTGTGGCTTCTGGAACATTTCATTAAAAGTAAGTCTGTATGTGGGAGTCAAGAGACATTAGGTTATTTAGTAAAACAACAAACTCCATCTGGAAGTCCTCAGCGGTCCCGTGACCTCAGTACGCTTGCCAGTTCCCATGATATAAAAACATTGGTATCAGTGGAAGAAAACACATTTGCCCACAGGGTAAATAAGATAATATGGACTGTGGTATTATCTCCCACCGTAATTACCCAGATAATGCCAGCTACATAGCGCCACTGTCTTTGTGTAGAATCCAAACTCCTATGGCCCGATTACACAGGACGGTTAGTGTGTGAATTATCGTTATAAACGATAATCGTTTTGTGTAAATGCAGGCAACGATCAAATGACCAAAGAGAAATCGTCTTCAATCGTTTGATGCTGACACCAAAATCCATTGTTAATCGTTCACTGTAATTCCCCATTTGTTCACTAATCGTTCAGTGTAATTCCCCATTGTTCCTTCATTTGCTGCGGTCAGATCGAGTAAACGATCGTAGTAAGTAACAACAATCGTTCTGTGTAATATGGTGAACGATTTCTGGTAGCTCTCGTTTGCCATCGTTAATCATTAAAAACTGCTTTGTCTAATAGGACCCTTGACGTGTGTGTGTGTGTGCGCGCGCGTTTGTGTTTTTTTGTCCCCCCCCCCCCTTATATTTGTGACGTCTGTCACATATTTGTCACAAAAGTTCTGCTAGGTGTTTTTTTTTTTTATTGATCTTTGTTAGTATAGTTGGCATCTGTTGGCTCTTTGTTTGTTTCTCCCCCTACATAAGACATTTTAATCGATCTCAAAGGGGGTTTGTTTTTCTCCGTTAACTTTACGATGTGACCCCAGACAAGCAATACACTTCATTGACTTTACAAGGTTGGCTTTGTCCGACACTGACTAGCAGGATGTGAATGTGCCCATTAGCTTCTATAAATGAACCCTGAAAGTGAATAGTTTAAAATGTTAAATTCACGTCCGTTCTTACTGAATGGCTGTCAACTAAAGGCAAATAACGACCCAATTTGTTGTTCGTACAATTACGGCCCTTGGTTTAAAATAACTGCTGTTGTTCAAAGTTAGATGACTCGTCCAATAAAAACAGCCACCATTTTGATGGTGTGGGAACATGGCCTAAAGATCCCCATACACTTTATACCTTTTTTTGGAGGATAGTGTATGGGGCTCCTCTGAACGCCCACTCAGTTGATGTCTGGTGTGATGGAAAATCACAATCCGACTTCTTTGCTAAAGCCCCCATTACACGCGGCGGCAGCAAGCGGGTAAGTGCAGGGGAGGCTGCAGGGAGCTGTTGGGGGCGGCTGCCCAGTTAATAGCTAGATCATCTGGGCAGCCCAAAAAGGATAGCGGCGGTCTGCTGCTGCTGCTTCTATTCTGTAAAGCGACGGCAGCAGATCGCTGCTATTGCAGTCATTTGTCTTTCAACATGTTGAAAGACAAACGACAGCGACGATCAGCCGACATCGTTCCTGTCGGCTGATTGTTGCCTTCTATTACACGGGACGATTATCGTCTGTTCTGTGTAATAGGGCCTTTACCCCTCACCTTAGTAAACACAGGAACAATTGGCCGTGCCAAACGTTCCTCTGTATGGAGAGGACGTGAGAGAACTGATGGCCAGACTATCCTTCTGTGACTTCAAGGGGTTATCCATCACTACTATCTATCGTCTTTTTTTCTTCCATAGACAACATCGGTCTTGTCTCCAGGTCAGGTGCGGTTTACAATTAGGTTCCATTCACTTCAACGGAACTGAGTAGCAAAACCTGCACCCAAACTGGAGACAAGACCGGTGCTGTCTCTGGAAGAAAGTGGCCATGTTTTAGTAATGCTGGATAACACCTTTAAATGGTGTAGCATAGCTGTCCTAAACATGCTGTTTATTGGCAGCTGTAGGTCAGCATCATGCCGGCACATAGACATAGTGAGTACATTTACAGATCAATGCAGGTTGCACTTTCTTCTAATAAAAACGTCCTCCATAAACAGAGCTCAGATGGAGGCCGACGTAATGTAATCCTGTTAATGAACTCCACAACCATTGTGTCTATAGAATGCGGAACATCTTGTCCAGTTATAAGACAAGAACCCCCTGCAATTCAAAGGGAATTCCAGTGCAGTATTAACCCCTTGGTGCCATAAAGTGCTGACCTCTTTTTGTCGTCCTTAAGCATTGGCCAGTCATTAGCCCTTTTACTGTCACTTGGATGTACGGCCTCTCGTCGCATGTAACACAAAAAAGCTTCAATGATCTTCTAAATATAGATGTCTGATCCTTTCAGAATGAATGTGATTCCTTTGTGCGGCACTGAGGAGGTGACATTGTATCGACCTCTCCCAGCCACAGTGGAAATTCTCATAGATCCTGGATGTTAGGCTATTCCATCTATTATGTGGATGATATTGGACCGTTCTCTTATACACCACATTGGGTGATACCTTTTTCTACAGTCCTGTTCTTTCCAGATTGAGCATAGTTTTGTAGGACCATCGGTGGAATTATATGAAGGAAGATCTATTTTAGTATTTTCTTTTATTGGTCATTATTAATGGAGCCCATGGAGCCTCTTTGAAGAGTCTTGAAACACAGGACTAGCCAGATATCCCTTTGGGAAGGACCCAACCAAGGGGTGGCTCCTGTAGGAAAACCACCATATTAAGTGGCCCTATAAGTAAATGTAATGACAAGGGAAAAACCAAGGCTAGGTAACCATCCACATACAGCTGTTTCGGGGTGTTGCTCCTCATCAGTGTGGAGCAGGATTCTGGCTAGGTGGAGGCAATGCCTAGTAGAACCATAAGAGAAACAGATCACTGATCTCAGGGAGACCAGCCAAACCACAATACTGCCGGCTGCTAGTGAAAGCGCTCAATGCAGTGAAATCCTAGGTATCCATCCTCCTTTGGCTGGGTCCTTCCCGGAGGGCTAGTCCTGTGTTTCGAGACTCTTCGATGAGGCTCCACAGGCTCTTCTTTTGCATGTTCATGTTTCCAAGGGGGCAATGCACCTAGGATTTCACTGCATTGAGCGCTTTCACAAGCAGCCAGCAGTGTTATTGTTTAGTTGTTGGTCTCCCGGAGATCAGCGATCTGTTTTTCTTATTCGGAATTTGTGGCATGGACACACCAATAGTCTATGGGATCTGTATTTTTTGCGGATGTTACTTGTGTGATGGATTGGACCTGCAATTCTAGCTAGTGTCATCGTTTTTACTAGAGATGATGGAAT
Source organism: Dendropsophus ebraccatus (assembly GCF_027789765.1). Lineage (NCBI taxonomy): Eukaryota > Metazoa > Chordata > Amphibia > Anura > Hylidae > Dendropsophus > Dendropsophus ebraccatus. The sequence continues at coordinate 19,967,637 of NC_091464.1, forward strand.
CTACAGTAGGAACAAAGGAAATCACTTTGTTCCTATCAGGATTCTGCTCATCAGAAGTCTTTGAAGTCTGCTCCACTCCCTGCCGCTCCTCCCTGGGTGCTGGGAAAAGATGGATCCACACCTGGGAAACTTCTCCCAGTTTCCCAGGACTGGATCCTCCTTTTCCCAGCACCAGGGGCGGATAGGAACAAAGTGATACCCTTAGTTCCTTCTGCCGCTCATCTTTAATTTTGACCATTTCTCTAATTTTTACATATTCTTTCCACTTTTATGGATCCGCAAGAAATATGCAAGTAATGGATGGTACTACTGATACACTGTGGACAGATTTTTGCAGATTACGGAGAGAAAATTGCAGATTCGAAATATGGTCTATAAAAATATATAGATGGCGACTTGAAGCCACTTCTTCTCCCTATGACCACACTGTGCCAGCTGGATACTGATTCTCTGCCTTCACATATACATAGAGCTTGTCATCAAGGCTTTTGCCGAAACGCGTCAACCTGATGTGTTTTTATCTTCTGCACTTACTGTATGTTCTGATCTCAATAAAGAAGAATTTTTTTACTGGTATCCTGAGAGCTGGACGTCCCCTACATATGGCCAAGCTTCTGTTCCGGATTTTCCGTGCACCCAGGCCTAGTGCCAGTGGGTGAGCTTACCCATCTCCATGTTTCTGCATTCACATATACTATTACGTAACATGAGCAGAAAAGTCAGTCATAGGAAGTATACAGGATGCCGTGTAGTAGAGCTGGATTTGTTGGGCAACAACAGCATATGTGTTATGTTACACCCACCTATATAGTACAATAGGTTCCAAAGGTCCTGGCGTAGCATTTGATCAGGGCGGTTACCGGCAGCAATAAATAAGTAGTTGTATAACACAGAAGATAAGGGTGTGGCGGGAGTCTCGGCTGCCGCCTTCTGCATTGATACGGGGCCTTCAGATGCCGCAGGCACTGAGCACAATGAGCTGCTTTGTGTATAGCCTCTGTACTATTAATAAACCCTGGCTGGAGTATCATCTTCATTTACAAGGTCTCATCAGCCTCCTGGGCTTCTGTTATATGAGTAGCAATAAAATAATAGTAATATTAGCAATAACTTATCAATAAGGGGGGTTGTCCAAATGAACAACGCATTTAAGTGCGACAAGTCTCTCAATGATGGGACGCTACTGGCGACTCTTCTTGTCACTGTATCAATGGGCCATTCTATATAACAAAGACCTAGAAGAACACTCTGTTAAAGGGGTACGCCAGAAAAAAAATCAGCCAGTCTCTAAAAGTTATACAGATTTGTAAATGACTTCCGTTTAAAAATCTTAAACCTCCCAGAATTTATCAGCTGCTGCATGTCCTGCAGGACGTGGTGTATTCTCTATTCCAGTGTGACACTGTGCTCTCTGCTGCCACCTCTGTCCATTTCAGGAACTGCTCAGAGCAGGAGCAAATAACCATAGAAAATCTCTCCTGCTTTGGACAGTTCCTGTTTCGGACAGAGGTGGCAGCAGAGAGCACTGTGTCAGACTGGAAAGAATAAACCACTTCCTGTAGGACATACAGCAGCTGTTAAGTACTGGAAGATTTTTGATTAGAAGTAAATTACAAATCTGTATATTTTTTTGACAGCAGTTGATTTGAAAACATTTATTTTTCATCTGAAGTGCCACTTTAATAGATTGTAGCAAGCATGGCACTCCTTCTGATGTCACACCTATATGCCCTCATTATCTGAAGCAGCATCAACCTATTTTCATGGCTTATTTACTGGATATAACTACTATTCTCTTTTGAGACGTTCATCAGATCTATTCCTGGGAACGTTGGATGTAAGAAATATGGGCTGACGTTAAACCTCCCACTCCTGAATGTAAATCTGCCTAGTTACACAGATATAAAGAGACTGTACAACAACAGAGGGAGATTATCAGCATACAGTATATAGGCAGATATCCCTTTAATGCGACCTGGGTTACAACCCCTGTAAGAGCTACAAAAACTGCTATGAGGGGTTATATGGTCATTGTAGTTTGCAGTTAGCTCCCTCTATTTAATAGCTATGAGAACTGTAATATGTTTGTTTGGAAATCACTTGTACCAAAAATAATTCCTTAACTAAAAAAAAACTTCTTTTCAAACCACTAACTACTGCCTGTTGTTAGGTAGCAGCAGAGAGATCAGGACAGAACATAGAAAATGAAGGTGAAGCTTAGGTTAAACTTAAGAGAGGGTCTGGACTGTGAATATTCTTTGTTATTTATATTTGCCTCCCCCAGAGGGTCCACACTGTGCCTGAAAGGTAATGCCAAGGCTTCCCTCTTATCTGTGACCATCCATAAAGTTCTGTGCTGCTTTCTTTATTATCCCTTTCTCAATGTAATTTCTTTAGAAAGTACAGGTACGCTATAACTTAGAGACTTTGTCAGCAGGTTTAGGCTGTCCTATCTCAGGGTAGCATAAACTAGTGACAAAGAAGCTGAACAGAATGATGCATCACTTACATTGTTCTGTGCAGCTGATTTTGAGATCTCCTGAATAACATGGACAATAAGTAGTCCTCTCCATTATGTGCATGAGGCCCAGTAGTCCTGGATATTCATGAGAAGCTGAAAACTCCACCCACCAGCTGCTGATTGGCAGTTATCATTCCATGCTGTGTATAGGCAGCCAACTGTCAATCAGTAGCTGGGGGGAGGGGTTTGGCAAGAATCCTATTCTCCTGCATATTAGGAGAACGGCTGAACAGAATGATGTAAGTAATACACCAATCTGTTCAGCATTTCTGTCACTAGTTTATGCTGCCTGCCCTCATTTAGGTGGAATAAACCTAGTGACAGATTCCCTTTGTTTGCTGGGCGTCATAGCAGTTGTATTAAAAATTGTTATCGCACAAGCTTATCAATGCTACATATTGCTGTATATTGTATGTACACACCACATTCTCTCACCGTGAGATCACAACCACAAATGTCGGCAATGTCTCAGACCTATACAATGCTCGTGGCTTTACTACTCCTGTGTGATCCCATGCGGATTACTGCATAATACATCACCATTAAGTTTAAATTCCTGTTTGCGTCAACAAGTTTAACATGTCTGTTGGGTTTTAGGTTGCAGTCTGGTAACAGGAGTTTATGGGAGAAATTATACATTAGCAGCCGATCCTGCGCCTTGTCCCACCCAGTCTGCTCCATCCCTGTCTAAGTAGGTTACAGTAGAGGCTGGCAGCTCCGCCAGTTGAGTAGCTGTTACAAGCTCCATCGACTTTATGGGATGTGCGGTGTATTTAAGGGACGTTCTATTTCTGGAAGTTTTTATAACACTTATTAAATCTGTAAAATGTGGCAGAACTTGGTGTGTACTTTTTATAATGTATTTTTCTCTCTTTTATATCCAATGTAAAATATGGTGGCAATCTACTGTTGCTAGAGAGGAGTGCATTGTGGGTAGCAAGAAGCGTAGTAGAGCTAAGTTTATAGTAAAGTGCATATAAAATGAAATGTTGCAGGGATAACTATTGTAAACCCAGTATATAAGACGTGTAGCACTGTGTGAACTTATGGATAGCAATATATGCTTTAAAGGGGAACTCTGGTGACATTTTTTTCTTTCAGATCAACCGGTGTCAGAAATATACATAAATTTGTAATTTATTTCTATTTAAAATTCTTAAGTCTTCCAGTACTTATCAGCTGCTGTATGACAGGAAGTGGTGTATTCTTTCCAGTCTGACACAGTGCTCTCTGCTGCCGCCTCTGTCCATGTCAGGAACTGTCCAGAGCAGGAGAGGTTTTCTATGGGGATTTGCTGCTGCTCTGGACAGTTCCTGACAGTTCCTGACAGAGGTGGCAGCAGAGAGCACTTTGTCAGACTGGCGCTGTACTGCAGGACATACAGCAGCTAATAGGTACTGGAAGACTGGAGATTTTTAAACAGTAGTAAATTAAAAATCTGTATAACTTTCTGAGACCAGAGGATCTGAAAAAACAAAAAAGATCCCCTTGAAGTGTAGTAAAAGTCTGAGACTTTGGCTCGGTCGATGCGGACAGACCCCCACCAAATACTGACTTCTATCTATGACATGAGGTTGTCTGAAAGTTGGAGTAAACTTAACATTTGCCGAACTTTTTGCTACTTTTTGTTCTCTACTCTTATATATTTTCTCATTGACTTTCCAGGCACAACATAAAGACAAGTTCATTGAAGAACGCTATGGTAAATACAACATCAGCGACCCCCTGCTTGCCCTCCAGAGGGACTATGAGGTCCTCAAGGAAGATAATCATGGACAGAAGCCGCCCCCTGTGTGCTCCAATCCCTTGTACGTCTTGAGTGAAGTGATGAAACAATGCAAGACAATGCAGGAGCGGATGCTGGCTCAGCTGGCCGCGGCCGAGAACAGGCACAGAAAGGTGAAGGTTTGATATACGATCATATTATCTCTCTTCCACTTGGGTGTCCTGGCAGTACCTCAGGGCTTTTAACTCTGCAAAATCAGCAAGAAAAGTTTCCTTTAAGGGCCTGGAGGAGCTCTGAGGTGTCAGTCATGTCTGTATCAGTCATGATTGTCTGTATACTACAGGCTCTGTGTAGACTTGAAGCTTCGGGTCCACGAGGAATCTCCTCTAAGGCCTCCTGGATGTGTCTGAGCCTTGTCAGCCGGATGGAATGTCAAGCACTTTGTGATGTCACCTCCTCAGCTTTGTTTATTCCTGAGGCGTACCATAGACGTGACCTCTCTACAAAAGAGCGCTATTCTTCAAAGGTCACAATGAGTTAATCCCCCACAGACTGCCATCATCATGTTATCCACCAAAACGGCAGAACTTGTCCTCACTCTTCCAGTATATTGCTAGAGGAAAACATTTAAATTTTTAAAATCAGAATAAAAAGCAGAATAAATACTTCTCTATAGTTCTCTTACTTTGTGATCAGGCTCCTCCCTGATCACCCCCCTGGGGATGATCTATAGGACCATACATGCAGGAGATTGGTTACATGCTCCTCCCATTGGGTTCTCCATAGGACCATACATACAGAAGAGTGGTCACATGCTCCTCCCTCGGGGTTCTCCATAGAAACATACATGCAGGAGAGGGGTCACATGCTCCTCCCTCGAGGTTCTCCATAGAAACATACATGCAGGAGAGGGGTCACATGCTCCTCCCTCGGGGTTCTCCATAGAAACATACATGCAGGAGAGGGGTCACATGCTCCTCCCTCTGGGTTCTCTATAGGAACATACATGCAGGAGAGTGGTCACATGCTCCTCCCTCTGGGTTCTCTATAGGAACATACATGCAGGAGAGTGGTCACATGCTCCTCCCTCGGGGTTCTCTATAGGAACATACATGCAGGAGAGGGGTCACATGCTCCTCCCTCTGGGTTCTCTATAGGAACATACATGCAGGAGAATGGTCACATGCTCTTCCCTCTGGGTTCTCTATAAGAACATACATGCAGGAGAGTAGTCACATGCTCCTCCCTCGGGGTTCTCTATAGGAACATACATGCAGGAGAGTGGTCACATGCTCCTCCCTCTGGGTTCTCTATAGGAACATACATGCAGGAGAGTGGTCACATGCTCCTCCCTCTGGGTTCTCTATAGGAACATACATGCAGGAGAGGGGTCACATGCTCCTCCCTCGGGGTTCTCTATAGGAACATACATGCAGGAGAGGGGTCACATGCTTTTCCCTCTGGGTTCTCTATAAGAACATACATGCAGGAGAGTAGTCACATGCTCCTCCCTCGGGGTTCTCTATAGGAACATACATGCAGGAGAGTGGTCACATGCTCCTCCCTCTGGGTTCTCTATAGGAACATACATGCAGGAGAGTGGTCACATGCTCCTCCCTCGGGGTTCTCTATAGGAACATACATGCAGGAGAGGGGTCACATGCTCCTCCCTCTGGGTTCTCTATAGGAACATACATGCAGGAGAATGGTCACATGCTCTTCCCTCTGGGTTCTCTATAAGAACATACATGCAGGAGAGTAGTCACATGCTCCTCCCTCGGGGTTCTCTATAGGAACATACATGCAGGAGAGTAGTCACATGCTCCTCCCTCGGGGTTCTCCATAGAAACATACATGCAGGAGAGTGGTCACATGCTCTTCCCTCTGGGTTCTCTATAGGAACATACATGCAGGAGAGGGGTCACATGTTCCTCCCTCTGGGTTCTCTATAGGAACATACATGCAGGAGAATGGTCACATGCTCTTCCCTCTGGGTTCTCTATAAGAACATACATGCAGGAGAGTAGTCACATGCTCCTCCCTCGGGGTTCTCTATAGGAACATACATGCAGGAGAGTGGTCACATGCTCCTCCCTCGGGGTTCTCCATAGGAACATACATGCAGGAGAGTGGTCACATGCTCTTCCCTCGGGGTTCTCTATAGAAACATACATGCAGGAGAGTGGTCACATGCTCCTCCCTCTGGGTTCTCTATAGGAACATACATGCAGGAGAGTGGTCACATGCTCCTCCCTCGGGGTTCTCTATAGGAACATACATGCAGGAGAGTGGTCACATGCTCCTCCCTCTGGGTTCTCTATAGGAGCATACATGCAGGAGAGTGGTCACATGCTCCTCCCTCGGGGTTCTCTATAGGAACATACATGCAGGAGAGGGGTCACATGCTCCTCCCTCTGGGTTCTCTATAGGAACATACATGCAGGAGAGTGGTCACATGCTCCTCCCTCGGGGTTCTCTATAGAAACATACATGCAGGAGAGTGGTCACATGCTCCTCCCTCGGGGTTCTCTATAGGAACATACATGCAGGAGAGTAGTCACATGCTCCTCCCTCGGGGTTCTCCATAGAAACATACATGCAGGAGAGTGGTCACATGCTCCTCCCTCGGGGTTCTCTATAGGAACATACATGCAGGAGAGTGGTCACATGCTCCTCCCTCGGGGTTCTCTATAGGAACATACATGCAGGAGAGTGGTCACATGCTCCTCCCTCGGGGTTGAGTGCCGGGCAGGATGGTATAGCAATTGGCGGAGCTTCCTATAGGATCACCGAGGGGTATAGTGGGGGGTATCTCTTTATAGTGTCATTGTTATATAGACAGTCAACAGTTTTCAGCATTTGGGGTCTACAGAAAATGGGATCCATAGATCTTTCTGTAGAATCTGCAGAAAATAAGAAAAGCTCTGACCAATCAAAACTTATAAAGTGTTGTATTGATTATGGGAACTTAGCTCCAGCTCCATTTTTCCACTCTTCATGACAGTAAGTAATATCCACACTTACACAACTCTAAAGCACTCATATTATACACGCAACTATACCTGCACAACTCACAACTACACCCGAATCACCAAAACACACACAGCCCTGCAATGTCTGCATACACACACAACCCTGCTACATGCTTCTGGGTACATTTTTTAATAGAGCTCCTTTTACTTGTTGTGGGAAGCTGGATGTGACTGGCACATTGCATCCAGCTTCCCACAAAACCTGCCTTGCATCGATCACACATCAGAACAGAGCGTAGAGAGGACTGTGCAGCAGTGAATGGCTGCACCGCTTCCTCAGTGCTCAGGTACTGTACTGAATCAACACTCCATCCGTTCACTTGGGAAGCAGTCTGACACTGTCGGCCGCACTGACTGCAGACCATAGAACACAGGCACTTTTAAAGTGTTCTTGCTAAATAGTGTGTCTTATAGTCCGAAAAATACGGTTAAATATTCGTCTGGCTCTGTCTTGGAATGTGTTTGCTGTTTATTTGCCTTCCTCGTACTGGCCTAACAGGTTAGTTATGTGTCATCTGAGCCGTCGTATTATCGTCTGGGAAAAGGAATTCAGCCGGAAGTGTTTACAGAAATAGCCAACATTGTAATGTATTGGGAGATTAACGCAGCACGCCACTTGTGTAGTGTGGAAAAAAAAAGACGAGGTTTTAGCGGCCTCACACAGATTTTGGCGAGAATTTGTGTTGCTTCTCTTGAATTATGAACACTTTATGCAGATTTTCCCTGTGGATTCCCGTGCTGATTAATTACCTGATCTTTATATATTGACAACCTATTCCGCAGAGCTGTACACAGATTATATCATCGGTCAGTTCAGGTTCTGTTGTAATTTAGGATTCTAGTGCTGCAAGGAAACTGTCCATTCTATAAAGTAAAGTCTTAAAGGGAAAATCTAGCAAAAAAACATTTCTTTCAAATTATTTGGTGTCAGAAAGTTATATAGTAATTTACTTGTAGTTAAAAAAAAAAAATCTTCAGTCTTCCAGTACTTATCAGCTGCTGTATACCCTGCAGGAAGTGGTGTGTTTTTTTTCCCAGTCTGACAGTGTCTCCTCTGTCCGTGACAAGAATCCAGAGCAGGAGAAGTTTTCTATGGGGATTTGCTCCTGCTCTGCACAGTTCCTGACATGGACAGAGGTGGCAGCAGAGAGCACTGTGTCAGACTGGAGAGAATACACCACTTCCTGCAGGACATACAGCAGCTGATAAGTATTGGAAGACTTGGAATTCTTAAATAGAAGTAAATTACAAATCTATATAACTTTCTGACACCAGGGAATTTGAAAGAGTTTTCCATACAAATTAGTTAAAAGCCAGTCAACCCTACCAATTTCAGCAGTAAATGAGAACAGAGCCCCCCCCCCCCATCTCCCTTTAAACCAAATAAAACTTTTCATACATCTTTGTGACTTATCAAAAGTAATTTTAAGTGACAGTGTTGCTTGTAATGAACCGCTATTTTTATTTATTTTTTTTTGCATTAATAAGTTAAATATTAATACAGACCTTTTCATTCAAATTTTAGTTCTAGATCAAAACCGAATGCAGGGAGCTCTTTTCGAGTTTGCTTTTCATTATTTTACACTGTTACTACTTGGGCGCCCTCTAGTGTAACTTCTGCAGATTGCAAGGAAAGAAACAACATAGCCACATCTCCCCAATCATAGTGATTCAATGCATTACTACAGTGCACCAGTGGCTCGGAGCGTGCCATAGCACTGCTGCTACAAGGAAAACACCACCTCATAACACTTTAATGTAGCTACTGGCACCATATGGCAGGCAGTGGACACTACACTTAGTCATAAAGCAGTCATGTCCAAACTTTTTTCGAAGAGTGCCAAATTTGATGAAGTGAACATGTGCGAGGGCCGACCATTTTACATGCTACATGCTATATGCTTTATAACACAGGCAGATAATAGCAAGCTGGATACCTGGGGGGCCGTAAAAGTTCGGAACGCTGGCCGCAAATGGCCCTCCGGCCGGACTTTGGACATGCCTGTCATAAAGGAATAATTCCTCCTCACTTGTTCCCAGTATCCAGATCTTTTAGTTCCAGATATATAACAATGGCAATGGAACGCTGCATAAAATCTGCAGATCCTGTTCATGTGAATGGAGATTGTATGGGAAAAATGTTAACTGCCTACAGCCCAAATGTTTCTTTACAAGCCATCTCTCCCTGGCTGCAGGTGATCCTAGACCTGGAGGAAGAACGGAGGAGGCACGCTCAGGATGCGGCTGATGGGGACGATGTGACCTACATGCTAGAGAAAGAGAGAGAGCGGCTAGCCCAGCAGGTGACCATGCTTTCTTATTAATTTCATTGGTTTTGCATGATAGAAACCTATCTATATTGTATATATTTGTTTTATCCCTTTTATTTATATTTTCTTTGTGCTTAAGGTAGCTCCATCAGTCTATTTAGTTGACAGATAATTGGGTCACCATGTACTCAGTTTAACCCCAAACAGCAGAGCGATGCCTAAAAGTCAATTTTTGTACAAGACAACGTGTTCTTTTACAGCTTACTTATGTTTATGCAGCTTGTGGTTAAAATAACCCTTTGTCTGTTAGTGATCACAAATTATGAGCGCCGCTGGTCACATCACATGTCACTACAGCGAGGTCTTGAAAAACACCTTTTAACACATAGAAAGGGGGAAAAAAATAATAATAATAATAATATTTTTTTTCTATTAACTATTTAATTTTATTTTTAATTATTTGCATTATTATTCATCTTGTGTACAGTTCTTTTAAACTTATTTGATTGTTCTTGTGGAAGCCTGGATATAAGATACTTACGGATTTGTACAGTCATTGTCTCTCCTTGTTTGCTTTTTAGAGCTCACTCACCATTACAACTTTCCTTACCCTGTCATGTCCTTGCCTGAATTTGTATCATGTCAACATTACTCCATGCTTTTGAGTGACTGTATGTGTCAATATAGTCACTACTTGACTAATTACAGATCAATATATTTAGAATACTCCTGTAAAAAAAATATTTTAAATAAGCTGATGTAATTTAAAAATCTCAAACCTTCCATTACTTATCAGCTGCCGTATGTCCTGCAGGAAGAGGTGTATTCTTTCCAATCTGACACTGTGCTCTCTGCTGCCACTTCTGTCCGTGTCAGTAACTGTCCAGATCAGTGGCAAATCCCCATAGAAAACCTCTGCTTCCTGCAGGACATACAGCAGCTATGTACTGGAAGATATTTAAATAGAAGTAATTTAGGGTCTGTTTACATGGGACGATAAATCACTCAGTCGATCGTTAAACGATTTTGAATATATATATATTTTTTTTTCTCCAAACAATCACAAAAATCCATTTACACGAAAAGAATTAGGAGCGATCGAGACCCGATCAACAATGATTTGTGAACATGCTGAAAGACCATGGACGACGATTTATCGCTCATTGTTAAATCATTAAGAGTATTTACATGGGCAGATAATCTCATTATTTCTACAGTTCGGTCATTATCGCGAATTTATTAACATGTAAACAGACCATAACAAATCCACATAACTTTTTAGCACCAGGTGATTTAAAATAGAAAATAAAATCGCCGCAGTACCCAATTATGGTCCCAGTGCCAGTATATTTCTACATCCCGTTTTGACACATATACATGATGTGAAAGGATACTCCTGATTCCAACGTTAATTTCACTGCTGTAAAATGAATGTAACCAATATTTTTATTTTTCTTCTCTCCTTTTTCCTATATTGTTCCCGTCTACATTTGATGCTTCCAGTTGGAGTTTGAAAAATCCCAAGTGAAGAAGCTTGAAAAGAAACAGAAAGAATTATCAGCCCAGCTAGAAGAGGAGAAGGCCCGTCACAAAAAATTATCCACCGTTCTCCTAAAAGAATGCACAAAAGCAAATAACCGAGCGGCAGAGGAGGGACAGAGGGTGGAAGACGTCAACCTAAAGCTGGAGAAGGCCAGGAGCAAGGTGACTCAGCTGGAGGAAGAGCTGGCCTTCGAAAAGAAACGGAGCCTACAGATGGAAGCTCAAGTGGAGAAACAGCTCTCAGAGTTCGATATTGAACGGGAACAGCTAAGGGCCAAGCTCAATCGGGAAGAAAACCGCACCAAAGCTCTGAAAGAGGAGCTCGAGTCCTTGAAGAAACTTATAAAGGATATGACAGAAGATGACAAAGAGACCTCCACAAAGTCTAACAAGGAATTAGCATCTAGTCTAAGTGCGTCTACAGAGAAGCCAGGGCTTTCATCGGTATCTTGTCAGACGGAAAGTGTCCACCAAGAGAAGAGTAGTAGTAACGAAGCTTTACCAAAAGCTAATATTTCCTTGTCAACACCTAGTAAGATTCCTCAGCCTTACTCGAAAGTAAATGGACATTGTGGCGCTGCTGCCCCGAGCAATGAACATGCCCTGAAGTTAAATGTGGGGGAGGGTCTCAAAGAGAAAGCGTCAAGTTATGACAGCTCATCCGAAAACGGAGGTTCACCCGTTCGAGTGGAGTCTCCTCTACACATGATCACACACGTACCTTCTAGCGGAGCTTCCTCCTCTCCTAGCAGTACTGCAGCCTCCTCTTTAACATCCTCTCCATGCTCCTCTCCAGTTCTTTCAAGGCGTCTGATAGGGGCCACCGGTAGTCCTGGTTACCAGTCACCTTATCAGGCTGGCATCAACCAGCGATTTCATGCTGCCCGACACAAGTTCCAGTCTCAAGCTGAACATGATCAACATGTTTCCGGACTGCAGAGCCCACCTTCTAGGGACTTGTCGCCAACCTTGGCCGATAACTCTGCGGCCAAGCAGCTCGCTCGTAATACAGTCACTCAGGTCTTGTCCCGTTTTACCAGCCAGCAGACCTCTGGTAAAACCGTGCCTCCCAATAGCTCGCCCTTTGGTACAGACTATAGAACCCTCGCCAATGCCTCCAGCCAAAAGAATGATGGGAGCCACTCTCCAAATCCTTTGAAAGTTTCCAGTCCCCTCAGTCCGGTATCTCCGGGAATAAAATCCCCTACTATATCAAGAGTGGAAAGAGGAAACCCCCCACCCATCCCTCCAAAGAAGCCAGGTCTAGCCCAGTCCCCCGCATCTCCTATCCCACCAGCCAAAGCACCCACCCAACCCTCATTACTGGCAGCTTCAGTGGATGTATCCAGCAACCACTGCTCCAACAATGGCATTCTAACAAACGGAAAGGAAATTGAAGTCATGTTACCGTCCGGTAGCTAGTTTTGTTAGTTATTTGGACTTTTAAGATGCTGTCAATTTCGGCAACGCATATCTATACAGTGTAGACGATCAAACTTATTTATTTTGCTAGTAGAAAATATAGTATATTATATGTAGCGTTCGTTTTTTTTTTATTTTTTTTCCATCTAATTTGTAGCCCACGTACAAATTCTAGTCTTAATTTTGTTAAAAGTACAAAGGAATATTTCACATCTTGAAGTTGAGACTTTAAGGTGGCAAATGGCCATCGTGTACAGTTAACTCCATCATGGAGGAGAACGTCTAATGATTGGACGATTGGCGCTCGCCTTTTGAAATTCAGCTTCACCGTAACCATATAAGAAATATTTTATGAAATTGTTGGCAATCAAGCTTTATTCCCTATGGTAGCTTTTCATTGTTTTGCAGCACTTCTTCTGCCGATAGGTCGGAGGCCTCCTGGGTAACTCGAGTCCGATTCTTTACGGATGCTTATACCTAGACCTCCATCACCTTTGTGCTTTTTGTATATGGTTTGTGAACCAAAAGTAAGCTCCCCTAAGCCTTTTAGTGGAGAACTGCTGAGAGATGACACAAAGGAACAAGAAGCAGTGACTGCAGGTTTCCATGAATCTTAGTGTGGAATATATTTTAACTCTTTCAGTTCCCCCATATCAGGATTACTGTAATCACTTTTTTTCCCCTGTTCTATTACATTGGACTGCTAAGAATATAAAAAAAAGCTAAAAGTTTAACACTTTCAGAACTCATCAGTAGCTTAAAGAGACACTGTTGCGGGGAAAAAAAAACATTAAGAAGTGTTTTCTGTGTTTAAATCAACATTCTACATATGACCACTAGGTGTCTCCCTTCACTGCTGTTGTGTACAGCTGCTGTGCGTCCACATTCAAAAACAGAGTCTCCTTGGGGCGCTTGCATTGTATGGTCAGCTCTCCTGTCACACAGAATCAAAACCTCTGTAACCACACAGTGACATAATATTGAATGAATTGTTGCATAACAAAGAGCATTGCCTCCTGGTAAGCTCCAGAGCTGATAATAGAATCAGCAGAAGTTAATTAAGGTGTTTTTCCTTGTCTGAGGGCACAGAGGATTGGGACTTCCTGTGTTTGGTCTCTTTTTGAACAGAGAGAAAACCAATCATCATCATGGAGGGAGCATGGACATCAGTTTGGTCATATGTATAATTATGATATAAACATAGAAAAATAAAGCGAGTATATTGTAAAACTGCTCACGATCACAACCCCTGTTGACTGCTTAAAGAAAATTGCAACAGCTACACGTTTCGAAATGCTATTACAAGTAATTGTGCCAAGGCTCTTGCACTCAATGCAAAGGGAACATATGTATTTTACTGTGACAAAGCACAATATTACCTCTGCTTTTCCCGATAGTCATTTATTCTATACATCCTATAACAGATGCTTTGGTGCTCTTACAAAGCAGTGGTTTACTACCCAAGAATTTAGGTCCTGGTCATGTTTCAGTATAAAGATTATTTTCAGCTTTAATCGTTTTGGTTCAGTTAAAAGGAACCAACTAAAAATAGGAAAAAAGAAAAAAAGTTATATGTGGCAGTCAAAAAAACCACATAATGGTGGCTAGTCAATGCTTCATACACCTATAGAGTGATTAGGTGGGGAACATTTGGAATGTAAAGTGACCAGGTGGTTGTTCCATTACCGTTTAATGGCGGTCTCACTAAGTTAACAGTTGTGTAACGTTATCGTGCAACCAGAGGGGGGCCGTTTTTCTTAGTTTTTTAAGAAATGAACCCAGAACTTTATAGGTTTGGCTTGTCTGTTTTAGCTTTATGCCATTTTGTTTGGGTATATAGTTGCCGTAATGAAGTGATAGATGTGTCCCACTATGTAAAAGGTTAGAAGTAAAAATGTGCACCATGTTGATAAATATGGTGCATATTTTGAGAAAATCCATTCAGAATCCACAAGCTTGGACCATCAGTCGTTACACTTATTCATCACCTCTCAAGATCTTAACATATTAAAGAGGCATTTTTGTGATTTTTCTTTTTTTCTTTTTTTAAGAAATTAATAGGTTTTGTAATATGCTCTTTTTCTATGTTTAAATCAAACTTTTACATATGGCCACTAGGTGTCTCCCTTTACTACGCATGTGTACAGCTGCTGGGGGTGCTTGCATTGTATGGTCGGCTCTCCTGTCATACAACACAAAAACCTCTGTAACCACACAGTGACATTATACCAACTGAATTGTTGCATAACAAAGAGCATTGTCTCCTGGTGAGCTGCAGAGTTGATAATATAACTAGCCTATGTTAATTGCCCTCAGGTGATATACAGCCTGCATGATGGACAGGTGTCTTTTCTTGTGTGGGTGCACAAAGGACGGGGACTTTCCTGTGTTTGGTCTCTTTTAATGAACAGAGAAAAGATGAAATATTGGAGCACAGTTTGGCTGTGTATAAAGTTGATTTAAACATAGAAAACTTATAATAAAAAAGTGAGTATATTGCCAAACTGCCCGTGATCACAACCCCTGTTGATTTAAAAAAAAAAAAAAAACATTGCGACCGTCACACTTTAAGGAAAGGGTCATTCAAGGCTATGACTGTTTGCTGAGAATATTGTGTTTGAGATTTTCACCAGTGAACATCTGTGTGATACCAAGGTATGAGAGACCTTATTATTCATTCTTCACCATCTCTGTAGTATGTGAACACATACATTTTGGGCTGATTTTATTTTTAAAGGCTATGGACATCTTCGACGTGGAACAAAATAATTTTTTGTGGTTTCCTCGAGTTATGTTGTACCAGGTCTGCACTGCATTCTCTCATTCATTTTCAGGCCCCTTAATATTCGGTTTGCAGTCGACTTCTCATTTTTGTTTTTTTATCATGTGGGTGCGTCCTCCCAGTAATACATTCTGAATGTGAGGGCAGTGTGTGTGTTCAGGAGTAAAGATCAGCACAGCTGGAGCAGGCTTGAGTCAGATTATTCGGCATTTGAATACCGGTGGCGTAAGAAGGGGACTGCATCCAACTTTCAGACACCAGTTTTCAAATGTTTGGAGTCGAGCATCCTCGAGTCGCGTCCATCTTTATTGAGGGTTCTACAGGTTGCTGCGGCTACACTGCTTTCTGTCTTGTAAAATGTCTACAATCTGTCTGTGTCCCTTCCTCCCTATTTACAGCTTGCTTGAGTTGCCCTCCATGTATGCTCTACCAACTCTCCACACTCTTCAGTGTTGTATACAAACCCCTTCCCCTCCCTGCTGCTATTTCTAACACTAAGAGAAGGGAGGGGAGAGCAGAAAGAGCCGTAAAAGATTATTTTTAGGTTTAATTTTGCGTAAAAAAAAAACTTTTTTTGCACTATTGCTTACTGCATTGTAACCATAAGTAAAATTGCACGAAAGATAAAGATTAGTGTCCCCACTCAACCATAAAGTGCCTTAAAGTACTAAATTACTAATTATTGCAGGTTGAGGACATCCTATTTAGATACAGTGCTGGATACGGAGGCAGCACCCAGAACTAATGATCCTTTATTTGCTTCTCTTTGTCCTTCTGACAGCTACCTGATACAAGTGCCGATAAACCATTCACAAGTTAATCAGCGTCCATTAAAAAACCCTTTAGATGGGACAACCATTGGCAGGTGCAAATGTATCAGCATATCTCTTGTAACACTGATTCTGTGTGCTCAGCTAATAACCATTTAAATGGTGTCCTACTTTCAAACAACTTCCCTCCATTTGATAACCTGTGTGATCTGTAACATTTTTCGCTTCATTAATCAAAGTACTCCTTACACCAGAAAAAAAACAGCTCTATAGTCTTGACCACTAGTTGTCTCACTGATTTGTAATCTGTTTCCCACTGCCTGTTGTCAGGGGAAATCTGTCTCTAGGAACAGCTAGATCAGGACAGATTACAGAAAGTAGGGGTGGGGCTTAGCATGTGCTATGTGCAAGAGTGTGAGCCAGTATTCTTGCTGGAGATGATTTACATTATTCCTCAAAGTTAAATGAAGGCTTTACATAAAGTTCTTGGAAACTGCCCCCTTTGTAAATACCAGTGTACGTACTACTTTGTCTTGCAGTGTAATTGGACCCCCTTCCCTTTTAGGTTCTTAGCAACACAGTGTAACCCTTTTCCTATTGCATATTGAGAAACCAGTGCATCAGTAACCCCTTTCCTCCTCACATTCCATCTAATACTCCCCTGTGTAAGTTATCAGCCTGGAACAGGACGGCCTCCAGCATTAGGTCATGAGTACAGACTTACCTCTCCCTGTGCTCGCAATGAGCACAAGCCTTGGGACCTCCATAAATATTCTTGCAAGTTTTACCGCAGTGACCTTGCAAGTTTTACCGCAGCGTATAGGACCCATACTGACTATAAGTATTGGATACGTATGTGGGTATTTACAATTAGTAAGAGAGCTTGTCAGGTTGTTTCATTGCCGTAAAATTTACAAATGAACTGGATACGACTATGTCAGAAGCCTGATACATTCCATTAGTATCTGGAGCGCACCATAAAGGAGATACTGTCAAATGTTCTATTAGCAGCGACCACAAGATCTCCCAGAAAACATGTTCTGACCCTCTTTACCTCAACCTCATATGTGATAGCAACTTGATATGGTAGAGAGGTTTGGATGTATATTCCTAGGTTTTCTCCAGAATTTCCCCACCAATCAGTATATGTATCGGCCATCTTTCTTGCGTTCGGGATATGTATCGGCCATCTTTCTTGCGCTCGGTATATGTATCGGCCATCTTTCTTGCGTTCGGGATATGTATCGGCTATCTCTCTTGCGCTCGGTATATGTATCGGCCATCTTTCTTGCGCTCGGTATATGTATCGGCCATCTTTCTTGTGTTTTAGACTCCACGTCTTTTTAGGAAATTTCAACCTACCTTGTTTTAGTCACCGCTAACTTTATTATTCGTTGAATATATACAAATATGAAATTTTTTTTTTTGTATATTATAATATTTTCTGGGAGAGTCTCTTTGTTCCCTTTTCCCTCTTGCTTAGTTTGTGCTGCCTATGTTGAGTACACGATTACATGTACGGATAATATAAGTATATGGATAGAAATTAATGATGTTTTATTGTATATTCGGATATGCACTGACTCTTCATGTATTCCTTTGATAGAAAGCCTTTTTTTTGTATTTTTGTAAATTGGTATGTACTGCCTTTGGTGTCTATTACCCCTTTTTTGAGGAGCCTTATGTTTTATAGAAAGAAATCCATTTTGTTGCCCCATATTTTAAACGTCTATTACTCTGGAGTATTTTAAACTTTTGTGAAAATTGTATGAAAGGAATCATTTAAAGATGGAAGGTCTGTATTCTGTAATGAATGTTATAAAGGCCAAATGTATATTGGGAATCCTAACCTCTTGTTGGTTAAAGAGACGCTGTCAGCAGGTTTATACTGTCCTATTTCAGGGTAGCATAATATAGTGACAGAGAAGCTGAACAGAATGATGTATCACTTACATTGTTCTGTGCAGCTGATTATAGCTGCTGTGTATAGACAGTCAACTGTCAATCAGCAGCGGGGGAAGGGGTGTGGCAAGAATCCTATTCTCCTGCATATTAGGAGAACAGCTGAACAAAATTATACAGGTAATACACTGATCTGTTCAACATTTCTGTCACTAGTTCATACTGCCCTCATTTAGGGTGGCATTAACCTAGTCACAGATTTCCTTTAAAAAGCCCCCAATACAATAGTTCCCAGTAGAAGACAACCTCTTTTGGAACTTCCTTTGAGGTTAGTCACTTGCCACCAGGGCTTACTTTTTATGAGTTCACAAATAACCTATTAAACCTTATTGATACGTCCTGTGTGTGATGGTAACCTATGCTGGTCAACTTGCCATGTTCATTTTGTTATTTATATATGAATGGTTGGCCCCAAAAAACACAGTTTGATGCTAATAGCAGCATTAGTAGTATGTCATGGCTGGTGTTTTTAGTCCTTTTTAGCCCTGATTTTGGGCTGTATGTAATCTTCTTCAATGAAAACATAAACATACAGTTTGCGTTAATATAGAGACTTTGGCAGTAGTTTCGGAGTACAGTACAATATGTAAGCCGTGTTTAGGCACAAAAAACCATAAAGCTATTGCCATGCATATTGTGAGCTTTAACGGTCAAATAATATTGCAAAAGCCATGTAGCGCTGTGTTCACACATGACGTTTAATTAGTCTATTAAGCAGTGAATTGCACAATTCATGGTAAAATAACACTAACGCTAATTAGATGGTATGGGTGAACATAGCCTAAAAGAACCCAATCTTTCTGACTATTGAGCTTTAAAGGGGTGTTTATTTTTAGTTTATTTTTTGGGGGGGAGAGAGTAGTCCCGTGTCCAAAGCCTAGAACTACCTTAAGAATTTTTTGGACAAAGTAATGGTTCTTCAAAATACAAGATTCCTGCATGGTTGTCACATCCAATGATCCCTTAAACTCTGCAGTGTTTGCTCTGGTATACAAGTATTACACAAGTGTTAGGTTCTGATAACCTTTTACCTGTAAGGGTGGGATCACACTACGGAATCCGTGCGGATAAGTTCCAGCGGATTCCGTCGCTCGTACCTGCTCACGGCCTCACGCGTCTCCGCCCGTGCCATAGACACCATTCTATGCACGGGCGGATTCCGCTTTCTGGCTAAAGAACTGACATGTCAATTCTTTCGGCGAGTGGGTACGAGTGACGGAATCCGACTGAACTTATCTGCGTGGATTCCGTAGTGTGAACCCACCCTCACACAGCTCAACCACTGCCAAACCAACTCTGTGCACTGATGGACCAAGTGCTTCTGAAAGTTCTACCCGTTTATTAGACACTGTATTATAATATAGTACTGTGTGCCCTACAGGGTGCAGGCTGATTTTTTAGACAGACATTTTGTTTCTTTATTGGGTGTTTATTCAGCGGAACAAAATGTAAAAGTTACATTGTTTAGTGCTACTTAAGATTGTGCCATCCGCACCATATACCATATGCTCACTCACTGCTAACAGTGGCTCCAGCAAAGAGCAGGGGAGTCTCAGTAGATGCCATGTAATACTATGGTTTTCCCAAAAAACAGAATCTGCAGCAAGTCACTAGAGGCTACCAGCCAAGAGGTGGCTATAGTGTGAGATGGGGACGTCCCAGTAAAACTGCCGATACTCCAGTACTACAGTACCTGCAGCCTTTTTATGAAAATCTGTCAGATATATGGAAACAAAACACAAATATTTCTGTCAATTTAAAACATTACTGTTATATAAAAAAATGTCACACGTCTAAAGTTTAGATCACTTGGGGTCTTGGCAACAAGATCAGATCACATCACTAGATATAGCTGGTTGAAGCAAGCACTTAAAGGTGAAGTCCAGCGATTTTGAAAATCTGGCAACCGGCAGGGGGGGAATTTGATAACAAGTATTAACCTCTCTCCAAGCCCGCGGTGAGCTGCAGGACCTGGCTCTGGGATCTCCGGGGTGTACACATCACGACCCGGCTGATGGACTCGCTGCCCAGCCACTCAGTGACTGGGGGGGGAGGCTGCTCCAGTCACTGATTGGCTGAGCAGCCAGTCAGTCAGCCGGGACAGGCATATTCCCCTGAGTCATAACCTCATCACAACTCGGAGAAAATGCCTTCTGGCGGGGGTTCTGCACCCAGTCCTGCCGCTCACCGCGGGCATGAGGAGAGGTAAGTGCGTACTCGTTATCAAATTCCGCCCCCAACTCTGTGGGCTGCCGGATTTCCAAAATCACCAAACTTCTCCTTTTAATAATGGAGAGTGTCTTCTGTTATCACTGGGATTGAGCGCAGCATCAGGGAGTGAAGCACTTGGCCGCGCTTCTCCCGGCTATATCTAGTAGTCAGAGGGATCTTGGCCCTGAGACCCTAAACAATGTGAACTTTTCTGTGTGACATGTTGATAATGAATTTAAACGACACTAATATTATAAGGCAGAGAAATATAATGGAAATGCTAAAACAGAAATTGTTAATTATTTTTATCGGAATAGTCATAGGAAACCAACCCAGTGTCATCACTGTGAGGTAAGCAGTGACCAAATGGATCTGCATTTAGATGGTTATAAAAATATCTGTATCATGTATAGCAGGTAGACGCCACTCCTGCAGCTGGTGGGAGACTTCAGACTCTACCACTTTGCAGGTAACGCAACCTTGGCAACATGTACAGGAAGGTTCTACCAAGTACTTCACTTAAAGGGATGGAAGGAAGGGACAAATAATTGGAGGGACCTCATATGGCAATGCAGAGAAGTGACCTGAACCAAAAGGGCCAAATATAAATGCTGGCTAATGGACATCACTATAAGAGTTCTGTATTCGGAAAGTGTCATGCTAATTCTGTATTCATTTTCTAGATAAACAGATGTATTATTCAGGTTAAGGGTTATTGAAGTCCTAAATATAGGCAGTTACTCAACATTTTGGAGTGAAGAACAGTAAGCTTTTTCTTTTGTACCACCTCTAAAATTATATTCCAAAGATGGCAAACTAATGATGTACTGTGCTCGGGAAATATTTGACCCATTTAGTTGTCATTAGAGATGAGCGAATTTACATTACAAAGAAGCAAATCTCTTTGTTTGCTCTGCACTCAGCTTATACGCCCGTTGCCTTAGATCTCCATGCCGCTCCACCCTGGGAGCTGGAAAAAGCTGGATCCAGTCCTGGGAAACTTCTTGCAGTTTTCCATGACCGAAACGGAGATCAAATTCAGCCGGCGTATAAGCCGAGTGCCGAGCAAACAAATTGAAACGCTTCATTTGTAATGTAAATTCGCTCATCTCTAGTTGTCGTCTATCACGTTATTGAACCAAATGTCTTGAAAAAAAATGCAATAGAGAAAGAGAAGTTGGGTATTAATCGCTACTTTATGGAAAGTTGTATAGAACTTAACAGGGCAACCCTTTTTGAACACCAGGAATAGAGATGACTGCAACTCAAGCATGCTGCAGTCTGTCCAAACCCGGATGTCTTGGCATTTGATTAACATGGGTGAAGAAGTCGAATGTAGCCCTAGGAGTCCTGGAAAACAGGGATATATTCTATTGTGTATGGCTCAATATTCATGTTTTCCAGGCAGCCATAGGGCAACATCCAACTTCAGCCACTGGTAATCCATTGCCGACACTTCCAGGTTCAGACAGACTCCAGCATGCTCAAGTTATGCTCTTAAGTGTGACTGGGGGCAAATATTTTTCACAGTACTATGACAAAATCTTGATTTATCAATACGAGGAGGCATTGAGAAGTGAAAGCATTGCACATTAAAACTTTATAGGAACATATTACATTCAGTGTACTGTTATGAAATATTGCATTTGTATATAAAACCAGATTATGTTTATTCTTTATTTATGTTTTTTTATACAGATAAAAGTAGAAAAATAACTAGAATTACAGTATTCAAGTGAAATATTGGATGGAGCACATAATGAGTATTCAGTAAAGTCATTTGGCAAAAGTTATTGTTATGCTGGGGGAGGGGGATACGACTTCTCTTGGAGCTTCTATTCTATATACTTAGTCGCAGTCGCCATTAGCCCCCACATCGGTTAATCCAAATTCTTAGCAGCACAAGAACTGGGACCCGGTCTGCAATACCCTATGGGAATACACAGGGTGGTTGTTCGGAATCTTTTAGTAGGCAGTGATTCGTCATTGTTAGAACTAACCCTTCTAAATGTCTATGCTATATAACGCTGTCTGTAGATCTGGCTTATATGAAGGCTAGGTGGATGGTGTTAATATGAATTGCATTTGCTGTGCCGGCTTTTGTGAGTTTAAATGAGATTAATTATGTTAAGTGCCTTTTGTAATGGCCAAGATGTAAATATAACACTATTAGGAAACTGCAAAGTGTTCTCAGCAATACGTCAAACGTTACTCAATAAAAAAATAAAAAATCTTCAGATTCAGCCTCTTTTTTTTTTTTTTTTTTTTTTTTTTATTATTATTATTTCTGAAAGTAAGTAAACTCTATGGAAAGCTACAAGAGTGTGATTATATACTCTTCAGTATTAGTAGAGACCAAATTAAGGCTGTGTTCACACACTGTAATGCATTCGGAAACCTACGGCCATAGCGATCATTGAACACAACAGCCATAGGTTTCCGAATGCATTGATTTGTATTGAATATAATAGAACAATGGCCGTTGTTGGGCACATAGTGCCTCAACTACGGCCGTTGTTTACTGCAGCCGTACAAAATAATGAACAATAGCCGTAAAAAATAGACTGTTCACACACTGTGGGGCAGTTCTGAATGGAAATCAATCGTTAATTGATTTTCGGTCACTTCTGTGGGTTTACAATAATGTTCCTACAGCTGATGCAATATCGGCCAGAGTAACATGTTAAATAGTGGCCGTTGTTTGGCACTCAACAGCTGCGTCTCTACGTTCTTTGAACATGACCTTAAAGTAAAGAATGGATAGCATCAATTAAAGCAGTTGTTCAAAATGAGAAAAACAGCCGTTTTTCCCCAAAAAAAACAGCGCCACTCAAGTTTCCTTGAAGTCACTAAAAGTCAGGGTGTAATACCACAAGTTTTTTTTTTTTTTTTTTCTAATTCCGGATATTGCCTTTAACTCCATGTCTAAAGTAAGGGAAAAATGATCAGGACCCCTGCAGTCATGCTGCTGGGGTCCCCGATCAGTCAGTGACAGGTACTTCTCCTGTCACTGACTCCCTCAAATGCCAGGTCTGCCATAGATTACATTCCATAGAATGGAGCTTACTACACTAAATGGCCACTTTTATTAGAGACGCTTGCCCTAGCCAAGATCGTATCTTCCCCATATGAAAATTAGATCTGGGACCTCAGAGTCACATTAGAATGGGCAAGAATGGCCGGTGTTCATGTGAGAGTAGTCTGAGAATGGTGAGATCAAGAAAGAACATCCAGCCAAGGGGGAATTCCCCCTCATATGGAATAGCACACGGTCTCCCTTGCCAATTCTTCAGCCACAGTGCCCAACATGCTAAATTACAGAAAAGAAGAGTCACCTCAGCCAAGAATTCTGCTGCTTTATGTACAGTTGGAAGGGAAGAAAAATACTTCTCTAGGAATACAGGAGTCCAGGCAAATAGATTCTTTTAACAAGTGCTGGGGAGGATAAACGAAATAACGTTTTCTTACCAGTGCTGGTGGCCACATACCGCCTCTCCAGTCCCTGGCCGCTTCCTGGTGTGAGTTGGACCTCGGTTGTGAGGTGTGCGGTCTGCTCAGCCTGTCAGCAGCCGAGGTGGGACCCCACTACGGCCACTGACTGGCTTAGTGGACCTCACACGTTGCGTCTCCGCTTAGACCAGGAAGCGGCCAGGGACCAAAGCCATGGTATGCGCCCACCAGCGCTGGATCGGGGGAGATAAGAGCATTTTATTTATTTTATTCTCCCCCTCCCCAGCACTTGTTAAAAAAAATCTATTTGCCCAGACTACTTTAATAAAGCTGGCCTGGACAAAAATTATGTTGCCCCTAAAAAAGTTTGAAACAAATGTGACCGTACACTTTAAGGTGTATCTGTAATTGGCACCACAGCTGTCTTCACACATGTAATCAGTCAGTGTCCAATTAAAGGGGCAAATGTAGTCACTGTGCTGCTTGGTATTATGGTGTGTACCACACTTTAAAAACAGACTTAAGAAAGTTAAAGACAAAGTTGTCCTAGGAGATTCGAAAGAAAATTCTAGATGTGTTCAAGGCTATATGATCATCTCCAAACAGCTTGATGTTCCTTTTCCTTGGCTGTAGCCAAACTCTAGACATGGCTGCAAGAGGGAAATTGATGACAAATTAAAAGATGGATAATACGAGCCCAAAGAGCTCATGAATTCTAGAGATTAGAGCTAAACTCCAAATCAACGTTCATCAGTGTCAGATCGCACCATCGGTCACTGCCATTGCCAAAGTAGACTTCATGGAAGATCGGAGACCAAACTACTATTGAATATTTGCATGTTGACAAGCCACAAAGCTTCTGATAGAATGTTCGTGTCTGGAAGATGAGACCAAACTGGTGGAGGCTCTGTTATATTTTAGGGCTCTCTTGATTCGGTGCAGGGTACAATTAAAGTTCAAGAAGCTGCCCAGTGTCCGACAGCTTGGGCTCAGTCACAGGTCATGGGTCCTCCAGTAGGATAATGCAGTGTAGTGGTAAAGGACAGCACTCTGTAAGGCTGGGGGTGCTTGTGGTAGGCTTTTTCGCACAATCAAAAACTAACATCAGGAGTTAGTATACATTTTATTCAGAGTGTACAAGCCCTGACACCTCTACGCAGTTCCTCATTTGTAGTCCCTAACTAGAGATGAGCGAACCGGGTTCTGGTTCGAGTCGATCTGAACCCGAACGTTCGGCATTTGATTAGCTGCGGCTGCTGAAGTTGGATAAAGCTCTAAGGTTGTCTGGAAAACATGGATACAGCCAATGACTATATCCATAATTTCCACATAGCCTTAGGGCTTTATCCAAGTTCAGCAGCCACCGCTAATCAAATGCCGAAAGTTCGGGTTCAGATCGACTCGAGCATGCTCCAGGTTGGCTCATCTCTATCCCTAACCTAATGGCGGCGCTATGTGTAGCTGTGTTATGGAGGTGGTGTGATTGGTCTAGCAGCGGTGGTGTTACTGGACCATTGGATCACTCCCTCTATGGCCATTGGTTTTGTGGTGGTAGTGGTTTCTGCCCTACGCTGTACTATTTAGTTTAGGGACCTACATGAATCGGGAAGTGATAAAAATATATACTAACTCCTGATGTATTGATTGCGCTGAGAAGCAGAGGATCAGTATAAGGCCTAGCATGTCAAACCCTGTCCCGTGGTTCCATTACTTTTGACGCACCAAGAAAACAAATTGATTTCTTAGAGCTGACCTGCTGATAGGACATGCAGCAGGTTATAATATGGGCGGGCCAATCATCAAATCGTGTGTCACATGTGGTGACATAATCACATCCTGCAGCCAGAAGAGGTAAGTATAGCCCTTTTTTTTTTTGGGGGGGGGGGGGGGGTTCTAACTACCATGTGGGGCACTATAGGAGCTGGATGACTACCATGAGAGGCACCATTGGAAGAGGGTGACTACCATGTGGGCAGTATTGGAGGAGACTGACTTGCATGTGGGACACTATTATTGGATTGCCTACTGCTTGGGGGAATAATGGGGTAACTACTGTGTGGGGCCTAGAGATGAGTGAACCTGGAGCATGCTCGAGTCGATCCGAGCCCGAACGTTCGGCATTTGATTAGCGGTGGCTGCTGAACTTGGATAAAGCCCTAAGGCTATGTGGAAATCATGGATATAGTCATTGGCTGTGTCCATGTTTTCCAGACAACCTTAGAGCTTTATCCATGTTCAGCAGCCCCAGCTAATCAAATACAGAACGTTCGGATCGACTCGAACTCGAACCCGGTTGGCTCATCTCTAGTGGGGGCAACTACTTTATGGGGCAGACATACAAAAGTGCCAGTAATGCAGAGCACCACTCAGACAGTACCAGGGGCGCTGCTGTTACAGTACAAGGAATGCTGCAGGCACACTTCAATAAATATCAAGGTTGGCCCATGACTCTGGGCAAGGGCTGCATTGACATCGATTATCGGGCCGTCTAATAGGTCGAGTAAACAATTGCCGATCAGTGCTCGTTTACTAAAATGATCCATGTAATAGGACCCTAAGTGTCCCCTAGATGGGGTCCCACCTGTGAAACCCGCACCTATCTGCAGATCTCCCTCTGCTGGTAAGTGGCCCATGTCTTTTTAAAAAAAAATTATGGATTTGAGTTTGACACCCTTAGTGTAGAGAATGTGGCTGTGTGGCCATGTCTGTTTGTTTATTTGTTTTTCTCCCCTCAGATTAAAGTGAAAATTTTGGTGAAAACCTCTTCTTCATCGATTTTGCATCATCAGGGGAACGGCTGCTGGAGGCGGGAAGACCTCACATGGAGTGGTTGCACTTTCTCCGGACCTCAATCTCATAGAAAACCTATAGGATCAGCTGAGTTGCCATGTAGAGGCTGGTAACTCTGTGCCCCAGAATCTCAATGACCAGAGGGCTGCCCAGTCTGGGATCCCATGCCTCCGCCGACAATAAGGAGACTTAAGAAGTGCATGAGACGTTGTTGTCGGGCAGTAATTTATACTCAAGTACACATGACAAGTTTTTGAGACGTTGCCATTTTTTGTTAGGGTATATCCACCACTGGTGTTGGCTTCTGTTTCAACACATTGTTTGAGATGAGGAAATCCCCATAGCTGCTTCTACTTAAATGCCCAACATTCATGCTATAAAATCACTGGAACTTTTAAAGTTTTTCATTAATTTCACCAGCAAGCCAGATATCCCTATTTTTTTTTTTTTTTTTAAGTACGGCTGGGTTCACACTGCGTTTTTAGCATACGTTTAACGGATCCGTTTTTTTAATGGACAAAAAAAATAGTGTCAGCAACGTTTTTGTGTCCGTCAAAAAAAAACGGATCCTTTTTTTTTATAATGGAAGTCAATGGAAAAACTGATCAAAATGGATGCACACAAATGCATCCATTTTTTGCAATCCGTTTTTCATCCCTTTTTTTCAAAAAACGAATGAAAAAAACAGATTGCAAAAACGCAGTGTGAACCCAGCCTAAACTGTATATGAAAGGTACTGTGTGTCTCCTTGACCTCACAGCTATCTAACACTGCAGACTCTTCAATTAGGTAGCCTGGAGAGGTATTGGTTTCTCCTGGTTTTCCAACATGCCAGCCTTTTGAGATGTTATTTCAGCCGACCACCCCCAGCCCAAATGATACTTTAGTTACTGATGAACTGTGAAGTCTGTAGCTAATAATGCATAGACTCTGTTGTCTATTGGAGCAGTTACCAGAACATAATCTGTTACTTATCCGTAATAAATAGAAACATTACAAATCAGGCCTAATAATTCACAGAGCATTGCTGATGTACCAAACTTAATTTATATTTTATAGCAAGCTTTTTTTTTTTTTTTTTTTTTTTTTAAATTATCTTTAAAAATTTCAACCTTTTTACTGCACAATTGGTAAAATGTAGCTTTTAATGTCATTACCTCAAAATTGCCACTAGAGGGCGGTGCTGTCCATCTAACAATAAAGTCTAGGACATGCGCACCTTGAAATAAGTATTTCACTTTTTTATTGCTCACTTTATAGGTATGTTAAATTAATATGCTATATTTTGAAAGAAAATTTTTAATCATTAATAGAGATGAGCGAACCTCGAGCATGCTCGAGTCCATCTGAACACGATCGTTCGGCATTTGGTTAGCGGTGGCTGCTGAAGTTGGATAAAGCCCTAAGGCTATGTGGAAAACATGGATATAGTCATTGGCTGTATTCATGTTTTCCAGACAACGTTAGAGCTTTATCCAAGTCCAGCAGCCCCAGCTTATCAAATGCGGAACGTTCGGGTTCGGATGGACTCGAACCCGGTTCGCCCATCTCTATTCATTAAGGATATCTTAAAACTAAGTGCAGCCGGCGTTAGCTAAGGTGCAACCTAAAAACAAGGCATTGTGGACGATATAGTTTTGTAACACCTGGAAAGCCACAGGTGTTTGAAGGGATTGCAGCAGTTTTGCCAATGCCACAGCCTCTTCACCATTTACTGGCGCTCAACTTTTCATGCGCGGTACTTTTGGTGTTGGTGCAAGGTACTTCAGCATTTTCTGGTGTACTTTAACAGGGCAGCGCTGCAATTCCTTGTACAAACTCTACAACCCTATAAAAGATGACCAGTTGTATGTTGGGAACCTGACCCCAATTATCTCATATTGATGGCCTGTTATCCAGATTACAAAAAGTACGGTAACCCCTTTAGGGCTATGTTCACACCTTTTACACCATTTTTGCCTTTTTCACAGTAAAAACCTTAAAAATGTATTTGTAATAATAAGTTCCATTTTAGTCCATGGAAAATGGGCTGTTGGTGCACATGGGATGTCAAATATCTTCCATTGTTTTTACAGCCATCACATTTTAAGGTGCTCATTTGGTCTCCAGTTGTGGGTGGTATTGCATCTCGGCTCCATTCACTTCAATGGAGCTGAGCTGCAACACCACACACAAACTGAGGACAAGTGTGGCACTGTGTCTAGAAAAAAAAAGTGGCTATCCTGGATAACCCACTTAATTGACATTTATTGTGGCCAATTTTTTTTTGCATAACATTTTATTATGTCTAAAACAAGGGCCAAAAATGGTGTCTACATGGCCGTAAGGCACTGGAGCAGACTGTGCCTTGTGCAATAAGATGCGTTCTCATCAGGTTTTTTTCATTAGACTATAAAAATCCATTAAAGAGATAAATCTATCTGAAATACGTATGGCATATCCACAGGTTGAAGGTCCTATTGCACAGATGATCAAACAGCACTGATGTTCAGGTTTGTACAAATTTTAACTTTGACTCCCGCAGTCGTCCCGTTCCGTGGGGAAGGTGGTGACAGCCCAAGTCCCGCCTGGAAAACAGGAATACAGCCTCGGCCATAGGCTGTATTCCTGTTTTCCAGGCGGGACTTGGGCTGTCACCACCTTCCCCACGGAACGGGACGACTGCGGGAGTCAAATACTGATGGTTCAAGTTTGTACAAACCTGAACTTCAGCGCTGTTCCATCATCTCTAGCAGCTTCCTGGTCAGCTGACTGGCCACTCAGCCAAACACAGGCCGGAATCGCCGTGCCCTGTGAGCTAACAGGCCGCTCAGGAAAGCTGCGGAGCACAGGAGAGAAGACCAGGAGCGAAGAGAGGTAAGGTATCAGGGGTTTGGGCAAGGGCTGCATGGACATCAATTATCGGGCCATTTAATAGGTCGAGTAAACAATTGCCGATCTAGCAGATCAGCGCTCATTTACTAAAATGATCGAGCCGTAGTCGGCCCATATAATAGGACCCTAAGTGATCAAGACTCCCCTTCTCCCTCCACTGGTAAGTGGGAAGCCATATCCAGTTTTGTACACAAAGTAGTGTTAACTTAACACTACACCATTTGCACTACTCCCATTAAAGTCAACAGGAGATATGCAAATTGCCTAACTCACTGAACTTTTCAAGCCGTTTTTGGCTTCCCAGTTACCTCCCGTGCCCACAAACAGGTTGGAAGTTGCTGGGGAGCCCATGATCTGAAGATCGGTCCCTGGCATATAGTATTGATTTGCCTTCCGTAATGTTTCCATCCTCACGAAGACGTGTTCAGCTATAATTCAGGAAATGCTTTATATTTCACCCGAACGTTCTCCTTCACACAAACACGTGAAAGCCGAAGAGCAAATCTGTTACAGGTTTCCAATCCATTTCTACTTTGGTGTGAATATGTTGCAAAGATGCTGCAGTTAAATGAGCAAGACCACACGTAAGACGCTCATAAACCGTGTGCAGGAACAAAGGGATGTGAGGGGCTTTGAACTAGATACCACAAGGTAGACGGGATATCTTATTATAGTGCAGGTGGATTCCAGATGACACTGGAAGAGTTTGCCTTTTGTTTCTTAAGATTTTTTTTTTTCCCCTATAGTAATTTGTATAGTAATATTATAATCAAATATATAATAGCGACGTAGGTGTAAATTTTTATAAATACAGCCTGTTCTCTGGAGGATCGAACATACTTGTAAAGCACCTGGGTAGCCCATTGATTTAAATGGAAACTGCATAATGCATCATTTTTCATTTATCCTTTATATTGGATCATTGGTCGATGCAACAGTTCTGATCTATTCAACCTGTCTTCGGGAGATTTTTTGACAAACAGGTTGTTCAAAGAAGAGAACCTATCGTTGCCTTCATGTTTCCTAAACCACAAGTCATCGGAGCAACCACCAATGGTACCTCATGCCCCACCGACCTCGATTGATAGAGTTCTTCCTGATCGCATATAAGGTTAGATCTATCAATAAGCGGGCATTTCACACGTTCCGAAATTACTACGGAATGGAGTGTGGAGTTCCAAGCATGATCATTCATGATGACGCCAAGAGCTCTGAAACTGTATACATCTTTGTTGTTCTTTACTGACAGTCGCTGACGATTTGAACCGTTTCGGAGCTTCTGGCAATATCATAAATGATGATGCCGGGAGCTCCTAAATCTGGTGTGTAGAACATTGTCCATAGTTACTGACTGTGCACAGAACGTACATGCCCCCTAAGGGGAAAAAGGGGTAGGGGAAAGCTGCCAGGGGCCACTCTGTAGTTCAGAAAGCATGAAAGGTTCTCTTCAATCGCTTATAAACCCCATCATCACATGTCTTACATGGCTTCCTCCACAAGTGGGTTGTCAAGATTGTAAGATTAGGTCTATGACTTTTCGCCAAAAGTTTTTTATGTTTTGGTTTCTTGGAGTGATTATTTAATCCAGTGTTCCCCAATTCCAGTCCTCATGGCTACCAACAGGTCATGTTTTGAGGATATCCCATACAAAGAACAGCTGTGATGAGATTATCAGAGATGTCAGCACTGTGTCAGACTGAAAATAAAATAACATTTCCTGCAGGACATACAGCAGCTAATAAGTATGGGAAGACATGAGAAGTTTTAATAGAAGTAAATTAAAAATCTATATAACTTTCTTACACCAGTTGATTTGAAAGAAAGTCTTTCGCTGGACAACCCCTTTAAGCCTTGTAAAGACCAGCGCTGATCACCTGCTCTATCATCAGACCACGTAAAAGGGCCCCAAGGATCCCCGTTCTTTTGGCATTTTTTAACAATCGCACCATTACCGGGATTCCAGTTGCCAGAAACAGCCGCTGCCTGAGAATCGACAGCATTTTCCCAGTCTTGCTATCTGACTGATTGGGACGGTATCGGCAATACGTTGCTAGCTTATCCCAAACTTAAAACCATTGTCTGCAACAGCCAATAAATCAATGTCAACCAAGCCTCTTCCATCTTTTTTGTTTCCCATTGAGCACTAACCATCATCCTGTGGATGTTTAGTCTGGGATTAGTAAACTAGCTATGGGAAGTAATGATTAAAGAGAGATAAGAGAAGAGGGCCACAAGAGCTTAGCTTTGTCACCTTGCAGCGTGTAAGGGGTGACTGATGGGGTGTTACGTTTGGGAGGGTTGTAGATAAGAGGACCTCTTACTGTGGGAGAAAAAGAGAGAGATTATGGCTTAATGAAGTGTGGGCTAATATGAGCAAGTCAAGGCTCCAATGTACTTAATTAAAAAAAAAAAAAATTACAAAACAAAAATGACCATGTTCCTCCAAGAACAAACTGGACCTTCCCGAACGTACATCCTCCATAGGTTGTAATTACACATATAAGGAAAATCCTAGTGATGTCAGTGATGTAGAAAGAGTTTCTAGACGACGTTAAGATTTGTTTGACATTTAGGAATTCTGGATTAAGCACAACCGTTTTAGGTCAACTAACCACAATGAGTAATAGTCAAAATTCTGCCAGATGTACATGGAGCATGTACATTCTCACAAGACACGTGTACCTAAGCCAATTACATTACCGGCATCGAATGGGTTAAGATTGCCGACTATTTTTTTTTTTTTCCTTTCTAGAAATGGAATTCGTTTTATAAGAAAAAAAAAACAAAAAAACCTTTCCCCACAAAAGCCCCTGTAAGTGCCGAGCAGTGATGTTTGTTTGAACAGAGTGACGGTGACACACGGGATTTAATGTCTTCCCTTTGCAGTAAACACTTTTGGCCTGTGAAGTATGTAAACCCAAAGTGTTGTTGTGAAAAGTCTTCATACAACAGGCTTAGCATGAGAAAACACACACAGAGCGACTGTCTCTACTTCTCACCGAGGGCCCGCCCTGTGTCAGCACTGATAACCTTCAGAGGGGGACTGCCTACAACCACAGAGACTGATGGCAGACATGGACCATTTGTTCTTTCTACCCAGGAACGTCAACCTGGACTATTTTTTTCTGTACCGTTAAGACTCTTTTAGGAAGCGTTAAAATGTATCCTACAAAAATGATCATCATTCATATCATTCATGTATGTCAGAGATGGGGAACCTTCGGCCCTCCAGCTGTTGCAAAACTACAATTCCCATCATGCCTGGACAGCCAAAGCGAAGCTTTGGCTGTCCAGGCATGATGGGAGTTGTAGTTTTGCGACAGCTGGAGGGCCGAAGGTTCCCCATCTCTGATGTACTGTATGTTCAGTCTGTACATTTTGGACATGATTGTCCTCACATTTGTCTACATTGTTATATTGGCAACGTTTGATTGTCAAGAACCCTATAGGGGATTTATCAAACTGTTGTGAAGTGAAACTGGCTCAGTTGCCCCTAGCAACCAATCAGATTCCATTTTTCATTCCTCACAGACTCTTTGGAAAATCGAAGGTGGAATCTGATTGGTTGCTAGGGGCAACTGAGCCAGTTTCACTTTACACCATGTTTGATAAATCTCCCCCTATGTTACCTTGTTGTTGCAGGTGCATAGTGGAGAGCCCCCATCATGGACAAAGAGCAGTTCTAGCCATTTGGGGAAATTTATGAAGGGGTGTAAATATACACCTGGTGTAAACTGCCCACAGCAACCAATCACAGCTCAGCTTTTATCCAACCAGAGCTGAAAGCTGAGCTGTGATTGGTTGCTGTGGGCAGTTTACACCAGGTGTATATTTACACCCTTCCATAAATCTCCCCCATTGAGTTCTATGGTTGGCATGTAATAATATGCAGGTAAATGTAGGGCCAAATGCACTGTAGGGGGAGCCTGATATTCTACACTTAGTTGCTTTGCAACAATGCAAAAGGAGTAGTATAAAGTAGTAGTGAAAATGAATTACCATATTTTCCGGCGTATAAGAAGACTTTTTAACCACGAAAATTCTTCTCAGAAGTCGGGGGTCGTCTTATACTCTGAGGGCTCAAAAATGGCCGCATCCACACCGTATGGGGCGACTACTATAAAAAAAAAACAACAACATTTAACCCACCTGGGGCCCGTGCCCGGCATCGGCACGCCTCCTGTACCGTTCCTGGCGCAGGCAGGGTGACGCAGGGCTGTGCTCAGGCAGGGGTTAACATTTTCCGGCAAATAAGGTGAACCCCTGACAATCTAATTAAAAGTCAGCGGTCGTCTTATACGCCGATACAAAGAAATTTTCCGGCACTCACTCGATCTTCTGCAAGTGGATTTATTATGTACAAATACACACGGTGAATACAGCAGACTATATAGGACGCGTTTCGGCTCTCTTGCCTTTCTCAACTAGTCTAATACATGAAGTACGCTATCTATCTTATATCGTTGGACGACCTCATGTGATGACGTAGTACGTGCAATAGTCGCGCTCTCTCCTCCGTCACCACACTGGGCAGGGAATAGCTTATGCAACCTGTCATCATACTGAGCGTCCATAGCAACCAATGTAAGCAGATTATTGCAACATGATGCGGGAATAACAGACTACGGGACGGCAGCAGAACAGTAGGTTAAGTGGTATCTTCATGTGACATACAAATATACTATATACAAAATAGACATACATAAAATGAGTACACAAGGCCATACTGACAGGTGGTGTTAATTTTTCAATCAATAATGGTTATCTGTAAAAGATGAAAAAAGTCATTAGGATCTCAGGAAAAACATGTTTTTTATATGAAGGAGAAAAAAAAAAGAAAGTTTTTTTTTTTATTTTTATTAAAATGTATTATTTTGTACCAGGATAATTTAAATTTATTTGACTTAAGTGTGGATAATTCATTCTCTCTATTCAGGCCGGCAGACTCCAGGGTTTGAAGGGTATGCACCCAGAAGGCTTCTCTTCGACGCAACAGTTTTTTTTATGTCTCCACCTCTCCGGGACACATTAACCTTCTCGATCACTTGGAAGCGCAACTGGGACACATTGTGTCGGGCTGCTTTTAAATGGTAAGGTAGTGGTAATAATCTGTTATTGCATCTAATTGTAGAGTTATGCTCTGATATTCTATCTCTGATGCACTGGATAGTTTCCCCCACATATGCCTTACCGCATGGACATTTTACCAAATATACTACATTTTTGCTATCGCATGTGAATTGGCCTTTAATCTGAAAAGTTTTTCCAGTGTGTGGGTGGTTGAAGGTGCTGCCTTTTTGTACATTGTTGCATTGTGCACATCTCAGGCAGGGAAATGTTCCCTTTCTCCTCGGCATCAGCACAGTTTCGCTATCTCCTCTTGTCTCGGAGCCTCTGTCTGCCCTAACTAGGGTGTTATATAGGCTGGGCACTTTTTTGCTATATATTAACGGGGGATTTTCAAATTCCTCCACTTGAGGGTAAGCCCGACTTAGAATGTGCCAATGCCTCAAGGCTGCCTGGAAAACAGGCTGTATCCATGTTTCCAGGACTTCCTATGGCTGCATCCAACTTCTTCAGCCACCGGTAATCAAATTCCGCATGCTCTGGTTCAGTCGGACCTGAGCGTGCTCAAGGTTCACTCATCTCTAGTATTAACTACCTGTCCCTTTTGTTCACAGAGTCATAAGCTGTTGCCAAAGCTGCTTGGTAGTGGCCAAAAAGCCTTTAACGCTTGAAAGGGACAGCGATCAGCTGAGAAAAGGGAAAATGCCCAATAGTCAACTGATCACTTGTTTACAGCAGGGTTTAAAATGTATCATTGTCAGGTGCACATCTTCGTGTTTAATCAGGGTTATGTGTGGCTGATAACGATAAAGGGAAACAGCTCGGATATGTATATAGGATATACTGTACATATAGGATATGTGTATATCTGTGCGGTCAGTTTCCAGATCATAAGCAGTGTGTATTTGCCATCACCGCTGCTTTCGATCCGGCACCTGGCTTCTCCAGTCCTTTAGCCACTGCTGTATCTTCAGACCCTACCTCCTCCAGAATGATTGACAACCGTAGGAGGCGGGGCCTGAAGATACAGCCAGAGGACTGGAGAAGCCAGCTGCTGGATCACAAGCAACGCTGATGGTAAGTATAAACTGTTTGTGATCTGGAAACTGACAGCACAAATATATGTACAGTATATCCTATATATATAACTGTGCTGCCAATTTCCAGGGCTGCACAAACAATACAGTGATCGTTCCTGCAGCCTGTGCTCCTCAATTTATCGTGACATGTAAAGACACTGCAAACGACCGCCAATCTCGCTGATAGGTGCCCGTTTATGCCCCTCCCCCAGCCAAGAAATCTGTTAAATTGAAAGGACCCTTAACAACACAAAACAAAAACACATGGATATTTAGCCTCGTGTATGCTGAACTCAAAAGAGAGAGCTGTCAGCTAAATTAATATTGGTCCAACAGCTAGTGAAAGTGTATGGCCACCTTTAGGGTTCGCATAGGTAAGTATGGCACCTTGCTGATATTGTGATTCCAAATGCTCAAGTTTTTTTTTTTTTTTTTTTTTTTTTTTATTGCCCCGTATCCTATTGGTATAAAGAAAAATCCATATATGCACTGTACACAAATGAAATCCACTTTACCAATGTAAACTGTATCAGAAATAAAAACATGCCAGGGTTTTATCACAACCAGAGATAACGTTTTCCGTGAGTTGGCCCGACTCCTTTTTAGCATCTTTCACAGAAGAGAAGCGCAATTTATTTTCTAAGTTCTTTCATTGAAGAGACGAGCTGAAGGTTAATTACAACATGCCATGTGCTTCCAATAATATGTGTTATAGATTGGGCGGAGAAGCTGCCAAATTCTAACGTTTCACTGCAGGAAAACTTCTCTTGATGCAGAATGAAGACCTATGTATATAGCCGGGATGTAGACTAGCTGGATATATATTGCTGACAAATCACATTGAACGTTATTTCTCACATAATCTATGTTCAGATCCAGCTAAGAGGAATTCTCCCCCTGGACCTGTCATGCAGGATAAATAACGTCCCAATGTTGTTTGCTTGTTTTCTTGTCCCAATATGTAATCGCTGTCATTATCCCCTTTAAGTGCTTGATGTTTATCCTTGGTTCGGTTTCTGTAAGTGTTTTCTGATACACGTAGTCTAAGATATTGTTTCAGCTTGGCCGTATGCCTAAAATAATGAACGGTCAATCAAGTCATCAGGACATCGAGACGAGAGTAATGGCGGATTGTTATTTAGCTCTGTGCCAATATTTGCAAACCAGTTCGTGTTGTTGTGCATGTTTTACAGTATAATCTTTTATTGCCATTCAAAGGCAGTTACCGGGATAGGAAGGACGGGGAAATTGTTAGATATGCAAGATGTCCAAAGAATTGGATAAAAATTCAAGGAGGAATTAAGGAAATTATATTCAGATTACAAACGCTCCAGAATTTATTTATTTTTCTTAATAAAGCTGGAATCACACATGCAGTTTTTATGGCATTGTTTATGTAGTTTTAGACTATGTTCACACACTGTATAAATGTATGTATGTTCACCTTACCGATACCGCATTATCATTTTTTTGTTGTTGCAGGCACATTTGGGTGTGCCTGCAATGTAAATTGCCATTGAAATCAGTGCAATGTACAGCCGCGAGAACGGCCAAACTTTGTATGAACAGACTGTGAACAATGGCCGTTATGATTGGTTGGTTGCTATGTCGTATAAGACATCTTGATAAATCTAATCCAAAGTAAATGTACAGGACCACTGTGGATCTGCAGAAAAATCTTCTTTCTGGGGATTATGACTTTCCCAAAAAAAGGAAAAAAAAAATCTGTGAAAATGCAGATATTGCCCTAATTGTTAATTTCCTCTGACCCTCTAGTGTACAGTGTTCACATATTCACTGGCCATTTCCCAACAAAAAATGTTCAGCACATGGTGCCCTCGCCATGAATTGTACTTTGCATAACTCATCACACCCGGTTACATGTCCAATTGATCTGACAGATGTACTTGTATGGGACTAGGTCTATTGCTATCTATGTGACTGCTGCACTGAGCTGAGCTCCTTACAGTGTATTGGGGAGAAGAGGACAGTCTGAGCTGCTACCAAAAAAAAGGGAGACATATGAAATGATAAAATGGACAGAATTTGTATTCCATTGCTAATAACACGTCAGCATAAGGCCAGCAGAAAAAAAAATATTAGCCAAGACAACCCCTTTAAAAAATTGTAATATTCACCTGAGAACTGGACAGATGGGAGTGATTACTATCCGTGTGCTGTAAGTGAAATAGGGAATACAATCTGAACCAGTTCCTTTAATAGATTATTAAACGTAATGCAAATGTAAGAAAAAAAAATGCACAATTTGCTCCATAAGCCGTAAAATGATGCCCATGCGTTTCAGCTTCTGTACCATATTGTGCTTATGTGACCTAAAGGTGGCTTTCAGTAAGGAATGGACTGGAGAAACTCAGATGACGAAGTCTACATGTCTACAGGCCTGTTGTGCACTTGGCTTACATTGTTAAACTGGCAGCTGTTTTGCATTTGTGAACGGTGGTAGGTAAGGCCTCCGCAGAGGGAGCCCAATCAATCTTGACTGTTTCTTAAAAACATGCAGACTAGTGAATAAGCTGTCTGCTCCCGAGAAGCAAGTCTATTCAATGCATACTGTACATACCCTATATACTGTGTGTGTTGAGATATATATATTTTTTAATGTACGTTTTTTCTTTTCTTCCATAATGCTGGGGGTCCAAATTCTGTGCCTCCTGGGGATTTCTGGATCGACACCTTGTTGGGGTGTTGCTATTGGTTACACCCTTCGTAAAAGCCTGTACTTATTGTAAGTGGTAATGAAAGTAGTGCTAAAGTTTCGCCACTAGATGTCGCTGTTACAGATGTATGTACACAGATGCTGCACAGCTGAAGTATGGAAAGGGTTATTGTTTATTTGTATGTCACATGATTCTGTGAA
The DNA here is from genome assembly GCF_027789765.1 of Dendropsophus ebraccatus. NCBI lineage: Eukaryota > Metazoa > Chordata > Amphibia > Anura > Hylidae > Dendropsophus > Dendropsophus ebraccatus. Next base: position 20,006,013 of record NC_091464.1, read on the forward strand.
CCTATAGGAGTCTTCTGTCCTATCATCTCTCACTTTACTTCTTCTAATGCACACTTCACCCACTCACAGCGCCCTTTAGATACGCTGGAGATAGGAAGTCACATGGGTGACAGGAAGGGTTAGTTTTAGTCAGATCCCCATATGGGTAGGAAGCAAGACAAGACACAGCTAACAGTTTCTTTTCAGCTTACTTTATACAACACTATGCAGTGTTAAACTCCTATAGGAAAGGACAAGTCAGAGATCATCTCAACCCACGCCGTGAACTAGGAGAGTCACAGTGCAGGACAGTATCCACAGACAGCGGTAAGCTAGGAACTGATCCGGATAAAGCAAAGTTGCTAAGAGCCTAGGGACTCTATCTCGCAGCGCGGTTGTCAGCAGGGAACCCTTTAGCATTCCACTCATCCCAGGTAACAGGGTCTGGGGCTTGTGTCACCCTCATAGGAAGGGTCACCTGACACTGGTGGGCATAAGGTGGTGCGAAGACCCAAAGGTCAAAACACAGGAACAAGTATTCTCTTCTTCTTCCTCTTCTAAAGTATTCTTCTACCTCATCCTCTAACATCATGGCAGAGCATATTACTACTTGGGTTGGGACTCTCACGACATCCTCCCCTCTGCTCCTCTGCTTCTTTGTATCTCTCAACACGCAACTTAGTCAGCACGACTATACTCTTCACTATACTCCTATCACTGTATTATCAAGTGTTCTACCAAGTGTATTATCAAGTGTTTTATCAAGAGAAACGTACCCTATCAAAGGAAAGTTGTATGTTCTGCTGCACACAGGCCTGTATTTAGAGTTCATGCTGCCCTAGGCACTTTGCATGCCGAGGCGCCCCCCCCCCCCCCCCCCCCCGGCGAACTAGTGCCCCCTTCCCCTCGGCACTGGCAGGTTACATGCATGGTGTATACCCTGGCACAGCTGGCAGGCCGGCACTCCAGCACCCAGTACTACTGAGCGGCACCCCCCGACTGTCAGTAGTACTGGGGTGCCCTTTTGCTTGATGCCCGCTCTTCTCATCATCAGACGTGATGGAGGAAGGAAGGAGGGCGGGGACTTAATTTGGGGACCACTTCTGTCCAGTGTCGGACTGGGGCACCTGGGGCCCACCAATATAGAACCAGTGAGACGCGACATGCTGACCCGCTCCTTTCCTGGATTTATCTGTATCTGTGACAAATCTCAGAACACCCTCCATTTATACAGCTCTCAGGGTATGCTGGGAGTTGTAGTCTCTGAGAGGACAACCTTGTAATGACTGTGTGCAGAGTCTCCTGGTGGCTGCAATCTGTGGGTGACAACCATCAGCCCTGAAGGTCCAGCAATACATCTGTCTACACTGTACTACAACTCCTAGCATATCCTGAGGGCTGCAGACTGTCAGTACATGCTGGGAGTTGTAGTGCATGCAGCTGTTAGGTCCTAGGAGGCTTGGTGGAAGATCAGAATACATAGATCTGTGGGGGCTCAGTGCAGGGAAGTGACCCCAGAACATCACTAATAGGGGATAGAACAACAACATCTACTCCTATCCCCTATTAGTGATGTTCTGGGGTCACTTCCCTGCACTGAGCCCCCACAGATCTATGTATTCCTATATGTCGTATAATGCACCTAGGACCCAACTAGAACAGCTGCAGGCACTACAACTCCCAGCATATCCCGAGGGCTGCAGACTCAGTACATGCTGGGAGTTGTAGTGCCTGCAGCTGTTGTAGTTGGGTCCTAGGTGCATCATACACTGGATGCTTTGTGGGAGATCAGAATACATCGATCTGTGGGGGCTCAGTGCAGGGAAGTGACCCCAGAACATCACTAATAGGGGATAGGGGGAGATGTTTTTGTTCTATCCCCCATTAGTGATGTTCTGGGGTCACTTCCCTGCACTGAGCCCCCACAGATCTATGTATTCTGATCTCCCACAAAGCACCTAGTGTATAGGACCCAACTACAACAGCTGCAGGCACTACAACTCCCAGCATGTACTGAAAGTCTGCAGCCCTCAGGATATGCTGGGAGTTTTAGTACCTGCAGCTGTTGTAGTTGCATTCTAGTTTAAAAGTTTGTGCTAGTGTACTGTAGTGACCGCATGGCTGTGTCAGTACACTACCGCAAACCATACACTGACCCATTTAGACCCCAATGGTACACAGGCTCTGCACACTATAGAAGTGATTACAGTGCAGTTACTAATGACTCACAGGTGACGTCTTCTCCGATTGCCGTTGCTCACTTTTTTCTTTCTTCTCCATCTGGTGCAGCCATCATGAAGACTTCTCCGACCACAACTGGTCTGCAGGCGGGCAGCTGGGGGTGACTGGGGAAGGGAGGCAGCTGGGGGTAACTGGGGAAAGGAGGCAGCTGGGGATGGCAGGAGGAACAGCTGGGGTGATAGGGGGAGGGGGAGAAGCTGGGGAGTAGCTGGAGTGACAGGGGGAGCAGGAGAAGCTGGGGAACAGGGGGAGCAGCTGGGGCGATGAAGGAAGCTGGGGCAATGGGGAGAAGCTGGGGCGACAGGGGGAGAAGATGGGGTGGCAGGGGTAGGGGGATAAGCTGGGGTGACAGGGGGAGGGCGAGAAGCTAGGGAACAGGGGGAGCAGCTGGGGCGACAGGGGGAGGGGGAGCAGCTAGGGGTGGCAGGGGGAGAAGATGGGAGGGCAGCTGGGGTGGCAGGGGGAGAAGCTGGGGAATGGGGAGAAGCTGGGGAACAGGGGGAGCAGCTGGGGTGACGGGGGCAGTCGGGTTAACAGGGAGGGGAGAAGCTGGGGAACAGGGGGAGAAGCTGGGGTGACAGGGGGAGAAGCTGGGGAATGGGGAGAAGCTGGGGAACAGGGGGAGCAGCTGGGGTGACAGGGGGGCAGTCAGGTTAACAGGGAGGGGAGAAGCTGGGGAACAGGGGGAGAAGCTAGGGGGAGGGGGAGCAGCTAGGGGTGGCAGGGAAAGGCGGAGAAGCTGGGTAACAGGGGGAGCAGCTGGGGCGACAGGGAGGGGGAGCAACTAGGGGTGGCAGGGAAAGGGGGAGAAGCTGGGTAACAGGGGGAGCAGCTGGGGCGACAGGGGGAGGGGGAGCAGGGGGAGAAGATGGGAGGGCAGCTGGGGTGGCAGGGGAGCAGCCGGGGGGGGGGGGGGCAGAGGGACCAGCGGGGGGGGGGATGGCAGAGGGACCAGCTGGGGGGGATGCAGAAGGACCAGCGGGGGGGGGGGGGATGGCAGAGGGACCAGCTGGGGGGGATGCAGAGGGACCAGCGGGGGGGGGGGGGGATGGCAGAGGGACCAGCTGGGGGGGATGCAGAGGGACCAGCGGGGGGGGGGGGGGGGGGGATAGCAGAGGGACCAGCTGGAGGGGGGCAGAGGGACCAGCGGGGGGGGGGGGGATAGCAGAGGGACCAGCTGGAGGGGGGCAGAGGGACCAGCGAGGAGGGGGGGCGGTGGATTAGCCGGCCGGCAGGGACAAAGGCAGGCTGGGAAGGAAGGTCCCCCTATGCAGGGCCGGCGTGAGCTTCCGGCATAGACTGTCACACAGGCCGGAAGCTCACAGTGCAGCCCCGCGATGCCCGAACTTCCCTGCTCAGCAGCGTGCGTGTGACGTCATCACGCCGCTGCTGAGCAGGGAAGTTCGGGCATCGCGGGGCTGCACTGTGAGCTTCCGGCCTGTGTGACAGTCTATGCCGGAAGCTCACGCCGGCCCTGCATAGGGGGACCTTCCTTCCCAGCCTGCCTCTGTTCCTGCCGCCCGACTGATCCCCCGGCCGACTGATCACAAGACCCCCCCCCCCCCCCCGCCGCACCACCCGGGCGCGGATGTCAGCGGCGGGGCGGCGGAGGGGGTAAAAAAAAAAAAAATTTAATAAAAAAAGAAATGTGTCCTGCGGGTGCCGCCCCCCGCAGGGCGCCGCCCTAGGCACCGGACCACGGGTGCCTAGTGGCAAATACGGCCCTGGCTGCACACTGTGATTACAACCCAAGGGACCCTGTAGCAACCCGGCAGATCACTGTCCACAGGGGAACAAGGTGTAACTGGCCCTTTAAAATAAAAGCAGGTGTGCCACCATACCTGTGTGCCCAACTGGCACTGGCGTCACAACACAACCTCTCAGGGACCAGCTACATATCGGCCAACCACCACAGAAGTTGCATCACACCTCACCATCTAGCAAGTGATAGCCATTCCACTGCCATAGCACCGTGGGGGCTCACCTCATTGGCTCCTGTGCTATGAATGAAGCCATGGGTCAGCATATAACTCGTCTCAATGTTTGGTTGAGTGGGCTGGAGACCCGTAGGAGAACACCAGGGAGCACAGAAAGGTGTGTGTGTATTTTATTGTGTGGTCACCATCTTTTTTAACTTGTTCCAAACTTTGCAAAAAGTTCAGAAGAAATCTCTGTACATAAGATTTGGTTCATTCGCTCATCTCTAACCAGGACCCAAGGTTTCCTAGCCGGTCCTCAGAAAAGGCGGAGAGGAAAAGGAGAAGAAAAAGCTCAAGTAGAGAAGGGAGAGCCAAAAACAAATGAAGAAGAAGAGAGAAAAGAAGGGGAAAAAACGCTCTGTTTGCATGATCTGAAAGCCATTGATGGATGACTTTTTAGCCTGAATCCAAATCCCTTAACAGAGCTAAGTACTCTGGCATACTGTATCTTTAAATGTCATTTACCCATGCTACAATTTTGTGAACTTGGCATTGGAGTTCTGCAGTTAGGAAGATAAGTCTTCTACCTGGACAGGACTGGGCATTGCCATTAATGCACACTATGTTCTGGCACTTTTCTATCACAGCCAGCATTAACATTTTTAGCAATTAATCCCACTATAGCTTTCCTTTGGAGTCACAGGAGGTGGGCTAGGCCTCACTCTTCACATGCAGAAATGACCCTCTTGTCGAATTTGGTGGGTAGTAACCAATGCATATGGAGTTATCTACCAGCTACAATTTTGCCCTTGTCAGAATAGTTTCTATCTTCGTTTTTTCCCCATTTTTCTGCTTCAACATACCAGTGACTGACTGTTCATGTGCTGCCTAATATATCCAACCCCATGACAGCTGCCATTGTTACACCATCATTTATATTCACTTCACTCATCTGTGGTTTTAATATTATGCCAGTGTATATAATGGTGCTTGTAGAGAAAACTCAATAATATTTTTTATTTATATAGCGCCAACACATTCCAAAGCAGCAGAGGGTACAAATACGTATACAGTCAGAGATTATAGAGTAAGCTGATCAACAATAGAAAGTTAGTAGAAAGATCCCAATTGCAGTTGGTGCAATGCCCATGTAAAGATAATATATACAAGTGTACTATACTACTCTGTTTCTCCAAAAATAATCCCTACCTAAGACCTAGCCTCATTGTGTAAGCCTTTTGGAGCAGGCATGACATATAAACCCTATTCCAAAAGTAAGCCCTAGTAGGGGTCTATTCCACGATTCGGCCGATTATCACTCCGTGGAATAGAGACAACGATCAGCCGATGATCGTTTATTTAGGTTCCAACCTAAAGTCATTGGGCAACAACCGCGCGTAGCTGCGTGGAATAGTGTTGCACGGCCGGCAACCAACGATTTTAGAAGCCCAATACTTTACCTAGCATGTTGCAGGGCTTCTCCTGCGCTCCTTCTTCCTCCCGCAGCAGCTTCGGTGCAGCCTGTCTTAGCTGACAGACTGCTCAGCCAATTACTGGCCAGGACCGCTGCGGCCAGTGATTGGCTGAGCAGTCTGTCAGCTCAGACAGGCTGCACTGAAGCTGCTGCGCGCGGGATCGGGAGAAGGAGGAGGGCAGGAGAAGCCCTGCAACATGCTAGGTAATGTATGGTGTTGTTTTAAAACCAGGGCTGCAAGGGCATCGGTAACTATGTCCTTACTAAACGATTATCGGGCCGTGGAATAGGCCCCGTAAACGAGCGTCGATCTGGTAGATTGGCGCTCATTTACATTATTGATCGGGCGGAGCGTATTGATCGGGTGCGGAGCATCAGCCAATCAGGGCCAGACTTGTTATACTCCGCCCCCACCTGCTCAACACAAGCTGCAGAGGAGGCAGGAGGGGTAAGAAGATGCACAGTAGGGGAAATTGAATATGGGGGGACAGAGGGTAAGTGGGCCAACTACAGAGGGGGGAGAGAGGTATACGGTATGGGGACTACCTGCAGAGAGGAGATGTATACAGTAAGGGGACTACCTGCAGAGGGAGGTATACAGTATGGAGGCCTAACTACAGTGAGACATATAATATCTCAGCCAACTATCATATAGAATGGGGTTGCAGTGTAGGGGCATGCTGTGTTTCTCTGAAAATAAGACTTACGCTTAAAATATAAATCCCTGTCTTATTTTTGGAGAAATACGGTACGAATTTTTAAATTGACTAATAAAGGGTACAGTAGATTATTCTTTACAGCCAAAGTTTGAATACACGAACAATTCCTCAAAGTGATTTATAAAAGGAATATTTTTTTGGGGGAAAGGCTTGGATACATCCATATAGAATATTTCACTTTATTTACTTATTAATAAAGATAAACTATAAAACGTGGTAGGTGACAATAAAAGCAGAGAATTAGTAAGAGCACAACAGCTTTTCAATTACCAGCTGCTATTTGCAGTTAAATGACGGCCATCCTCTAAAAACGGACATAATTTTGATGGTGCGTGACCATAGCCTATAGTTGATGTGCTGGCCATATATAACCATGAGGATCAATCCCCATTTTGCATGTTATCCTCAAAAAGAGTACATATATATAGTATTATCTAAATAGTATTTGTATAGTGCTGGAAAATACCATGCCAATATATACAGCACCAGAAAGTGTCAGAACATTGTAAGATAAATCACTTCAAATTCTATACGCTGATTGAAAAAATAAATGTATGTAATGCGTTGGTAATGCACATGTGAAAGCAGGGGGTAATAATACCAGGTGCTGAGAAAAGTATAAATCTTAATGTATTATAGATGATGTTTTAACTGTAAATTCTCAGCATATTTCAACTGCACACTAACCTCTAGTCAATACTCAATATGTTCCTTTTCAATATATATATATACATATATATTATATACGCACATGGGCCAGAACCTGCATATAAGTACATGGAACCCCACAGCTCCGTACTATGAAGCCATAGACGCTCTGTGTTCTGTTATTGTGGTGTCCAACCACGGGTGTTGTGTGCGCACCCAGTAAGTGGGGGGAAAAGAATACTCAGGTATTCTATTTTTACCACTAGGTATCACCACTGTCTTTATCCTGTATACACAGCTGTAGAATCAAATTGTTTGTCATGTCATGTATGCTGACCAGTTGCAGGTGCGCTCTCTCTCTATCCTTTCCTCTTCTCTTGCACACACTCAGCCCCACCACACACAGGAGGGCAAAAAAAAGTGCAGGGCAAAAAAGTGCAGGGCAATCCCCTGAAAGTAAGAGGAATCAACCCCTGTAGGACAAAGCTATAGGTCTATGTATCCTACTGCACAGAGCAAGACAACCGAGTAACCTTGGAAGTCTGCGACACCCAGATAACCGATGACTGGGGCTCGTGCTCACCCACCTAGAACTGGTTCTACGCTACTAGGGGGAAGAAGGTGATCAGACTTTAGATAGTCTAAACGTGAGTGCGAGTATTACTTATCTACCTCTATATTCAAATCAGAGTACAGAGTTTACATTGGGCAGGGCTCCTCTGGCAACTCCTCTCCTATTCTCTCTACCAATACAAAGCACTTACTTCTTCAAGCAACTATTCTTAAAAAGCACTGATTTTACTCTATTGTCAGCAACCAAGTTTATCAAGATTTGCACTGTACTGAGTGTACTGTTCCCTTGCAATTGCATTCAGTAAACTGTTCTATTTTTATATGAAAAGCCCAGGACTCTGCCTCCTCTATTTGCACCTGCACCCACACATATACCACCATCTACCCTGGGTTATTTTTCCCCTTCTCTGTGGGTGGCAGTACCGATATCCGGGGTGCGTCTAGTACCACTTCAGGTTGCCGAGACAAGTGCCCAAGGGAGCCGCAATAAGCTCGAAGGTTACTGACTATTTGGGGACAACAAACAGGGCTAAAAAGGTATCAACATCACACATGTATAGTACTACACAACTGACGTCACAAGTAACATCATGACGTCACTGGCCGAGCACCGAGTACTGTGGTAGAATTGCTATAATGTGTCTTATCGGGTGTATTTATTATAAATTACAAACAGTAGTAGTCTTACACAAAAACGAAAAAGAAATGACATAAGAAGTAATATGATGCAGGGTAATCTCCTGAAAGTAAGAGGAATCAACCCCAGTAGGAAAAAGCTACTGGAATAGGTCTACGTATCCTACTGCGCAGAGCAAGGCAAACGCGTTGGACATTGGAAGATGGGATACCATTAATATTCGCCTCTATCTTTCAGGCTGTATATATATTGAAGAGATTTTTTCACCTCCCACTACTTCCTGCCATACCTACATACACCGAACCTTATCTTTCTCTGACTTGAAACAGAACCGTTGGAAGTACCCGCACACACTCTCCCAGTGTAGGGTGAGTCTCTCCTGGCCTTTAGGGACGCCTGAACCAGGGGGTTCCAAACTAGAGGTAGACCGGGTCATATAGTGACAACATATGACCTATATGCATCATATTAATGTTTGTTATATGTTATTTGTTTATTTCTTTTGTTTGTGTGTAATACCACCTCTGTTTGTAGTTTTTTTTTTTTTTTTAAATGCACGCTATAAGATGCATTATAGTAATTCTACCACAGTCCCTTCACTTCTTTTAAATACTCTCACTATAGGGCTGCGGGGATACTTACCCTGAAACAATCTAAGGTTCCATAACCCGGTCAGTCACACTGGCTATTGAGAGGCCTCAGAGAGATTGTTGGCATACATCCCCAGTCAATGTTCTAAGACTCTCAGATGTGGTGAAACACTGACTTGAAGTGACGTCACTTTGCCTAAGTGGTGTGAGAGCTAAGCTCACCGGACAAGAAATGAGTCACCCTAGTGTGCAAGCACAGATGAATCGTTAAGCCTGTGCAGATGGGGCAGTGTTGGAGTCGTGTGCTCAACTGCTCACACACTGCCTGTACGTACGTATGTAGCGACCAGTTAGACAGTTTGTTTCCACCAGTAATTGTATGTAAACATGGGTAAATGTTAGGATGTGGTAAAACAGGGGCAACCATGTTCTGCCATGCCCATGGCCATAGGGCTGGATTTGTTGGTGTTTCACAGCTGACTGTTCACCGTGCCTACAAGCAGTGGTGTAATACATGTGGCCATGAAACAAAATGTCAGAATTGTGGCTGGAAAAGGATCCTAACCGAGAGGGAGCGGAGAAGAGTTTCATGGCTTGTGGATCAAAATCACTTCCAAGCCCGACAGGAATGGCTGCAGTCAGTGAGTGAAGGTCCTTCCCAACCTGTTACCGAGCGAACATTGCGACAGGTTATCAAGGTCAGAGGCGGAGTCACACAATATAAAATGATTTCTTTAGGGGTGACTAACGTTTTGTCCAGTGAACTTATTTTGCATATCCTTTCTACCCAGAATTCTTAGTAGAGCAGGAATGGCCATAAAGCCACACATCTTAATGACGGTCTCTTCTGAAAGAAAACTAGTATCCCTTTGACCCAGGTATTATACTATTTATGTTTAGTATGATATCAACAGGGATTTTTAGAACTTTTATTTTCTACAGTATCTCTATAAAAACCTGCCTGTGACTATCACCACAGACAGGTAGTCTATGCTAAGGTGGCCTTGACTGGGCACTTGCTTTTGACCATCATGTATAGGAATAACCACTGTATATCAAAGGGGTATTCCACTCAAACATAAACTTTTGATATGTTGCTGCCCATGATGAGACTAACAATTCCTTCCATACTTGTTATTATGTATTCAGTCTCCTTCCCTCAGTTCTCAGCTGCTGCGTTCTGCTGAAGACACAAAAATCAGTGTGTGAGCATTTCTCTCTGTCTCCCGCTCCCCCCCCCCCCCCTCCCCTCCCTTCTGAGTCAGCTGATTTAAACTCCCTGGCAATCTTTATCTGCAACATTGTAGCTTCTTTGTAATGCTGTGAGGGTGAATCATAGTGAGCTCATCAGCAACTAAACCTCAGAATAACCTTCCAAGCATTACAAAGAAGCTACAATGTTGCAGATAAAGCCACTCTGGGACTTGTCTACATCAGCTGTCTCGGAAGGGAGGGGGGAGGAGGGGGAGACAGAGAGAAAAGCTCACACACAGATTTTTGTATCTTTAGCAGAAAGCAGCAGCTGAGAACTGGGGGAAGGAGACGGAATAGATAATAACAAGTATAGAAGGAGTTGTTAGTCTCACCATGGGCAGCAACATATCAAAAGTTATGTTTGAGTGGAATACCCCTTTAACACTTAGAGATGAGTTATAATTTAGGAAACCTCATATGCAGAAAATATGGTATATTCCGTGCTTTCTCCTCAAGGTATGCACAATCCAATCCTAAAACAACACAACTCTGAGACTGTACAATGTTACATTCTCCTATTAGCATATCTGGCAGATAAAGTCTACTTACCTGTCAGCTCATTCACACAAGCCCCAACACCGCTGTGTGAGTAATACTTGTTGGGTGGATTCCAATAGCTATTACATAAAACAGTGGTCTTTGTCTTGGCCAGTGATCCATGAGTCATTAGTACTGCAGTCTACCGGTGTCCTTTTGGAAGATAATTGATAGTTTCAGTACTACAGCAATTGGAGGGGTTTATCCCAATTTATGTGGTATGGGAGCCAAAGGAGATCTAGAATATATTACCATAGAACACTGCTAATGTATACGTTGCTGTTCAGACTGCCTCAATGTGACCGAGCGATCAGTCATACAGATTCACGCATCCTTCGGAATGACCTCGAAAAGTGGTTTACGTGAAGTCTGGCCTGTATTATACTCTATGTATTAAGCAGACTGGATAACTAGAAGTTTTCTTCTTTTATTATTATATTAGGCTGGGTTCACACTCTGTTTTTTTGAAAAAAAAAAAAAAAAAGAATGAAAAAAAAGGATGCATATGTGTCCGTTTTTGTGTTGACCTCTGTTAGAAAAAAATGGATCAAAACAGATCTTTTTTTTTTTAACATACACAAAAACGTAGTCAACCTCATTTTTGTGTCCGTTTAAAATGGACGTAATTGGAAAAACGGATCAAAATGGATGCACACAAATGCAAAAAATAGATGAACAAAAACAGATTGCAAAAACTTAGTGTGAACCCAGCCTTAGCTGTTATAATATAATCATACATTGTATGGAAATAAGTATGGGGAAATGCATTATATATACTGGTGTCAGAAAGGTATAAAGATTTGTAAATTAGTCCCATGTCTTGCAGGAAGTGGTGTATTCTTTCCAGTCTGACACAGTGCTCTATGCTGTCACCCCTGTCTATGTCAGGGACTGTCCAGATCACCCCTCCAGGGACTGTCCAGAAAACCTCCAGCACTGGACAATTCCTGACACAGACAGAGGTGGCAGCAGAGAGCACCGTGTCATAATAAAAAAAAAAGGCAGTGTGAACCCAGCTTAACTGTATTACCTGCTGGCAGTGAAACCATGAGTCAGTATATATCATAGTGCAACCCCAGATGTTAGCAATTTCCACCTAATGGAGATTTTAAGAACAAAACAATAAGAAAACATAATGTAGTAATTTTATAGTAATCATATATAGCTATAGCTTGGCAGATCAGTATATCTTCACTCTCCAGGGTGCCAGGCAAGTCTTCTCAAATCACACTGACTGATATAAGGAGTGACGTGAAGACTACTAAACCTTGTGTTCTTTATATTAAAAAGATACACAAGTCTCAAAGCAGGGATAACATTATAAAGCCTTACAGAGGAAAAAAAACTATTTAACCCCTTCCCGTCAGTAATATGTATATATACTTTCCTGACTGAGGGGCTTACTGATTTGTGCGGGACCGCTGCAGTGAGAGCGATCCCATACACATCAGTGTGTCCAGGGCCGGAGGTAATAAGAGGCAGCTGCGATCTTGCAGCTGTGTGTCATTAACCCCTTAAATGACGCGATCTACTCAGTGGCAGAGCAAGCTTCTGTAATTGACTGTTCGGACTGCGGGGGTCCCAAATGCTTGTGCCGACAGGCGGGGGTAAGTCACTTACCTCCGCCTGCTCTCAGGCAGGCTCTAGGCACTGATTGCCGATTACACTGATCTATGCTATGCTATGGCATAGCGTAGGTCAGTACATAGAATCTATTGATTGCATGTGTTACAGTAAAAAAAAAGGGCGTAAAAAAAAAAAAGTTTTAAAAGTTTTAAGAAAACCCCTTATAAATCCCCTCCCAATAAAAGTTTAAAATACCCCTTTTCACATTATGAAAATAAAAATATTAAAAATACAAATAAACATATTTCATATCGTAAGGTGCGAAATTGTGCGATCTATTAAAATATAACATTATTGTTCCTGCACGGTGAACGGTGTAAACGGGAAAAAAAAACACCAGGATGGCTGATTTTAATAAATTATATATCAGGAAAAAAAAATTAATAAAAGGCAATCAAAATTTTTCTGTTACACCAATATGATAGTAATAAAAACTAGAGAACATGGCGCAAAAAATGACACCTCAACCAGCCCTGTAGGTGGAAAAGTAGAAGTGCTATGGCTCTTAGAAGGCAGGGAGGAACATTGCATTAATTTGACCATCAAAGGGCTCTGTCTTGAAGGGGTTAAAGAACTTTAATAAAAGTTATAGCTTCATTTAAAAAACTTTACTTCACTTACAGACAGAGCTCTTGCCCTATTAAGGCCTATTTTGGGGGCGTTATTCTTGCGCTGCCATAAAGGTCCATGTATACATACTGTGTAGTAGTAGCGTGGCTTTATAAATGTACAAATATGGCAGACGCGGAGGCCTTTGAAAGGCCTCGGCTAATATGTCAACCTTTGACACCTGATATCTTGTGTTTTATCTATATCTTTTTTATCTTGTGTCTTGTGCCTTTTAGGAATCCTTTGAGCAAACCCTAGTGTGCTTCATTTGCAGTGGCTGAAAAAGCTGGATGCAGCCCTAGGGAGTCCTGGAAATCCAGGATACAGCCATAAGTTTTGCTGGACTTCCTAGGGCTACATCCAACTTCTGCAGCCACTGTTATTAAAATGCCACACGCTCGGGTTCAGCTGTATAGGATCAGTGCTGCACACCAATGCCTTAAATTTTAAAGCCGGTGCTCAGTGGTAACTGGGTTCTTCAACCATAAGTCTCATATAGGAGAAAACCACGGCACTCGATATTGCAAGAATAAGTGAGGGTTTATTTATTTAGCAAATAGATACAAGGTATTTACTCCGACCGTACATAAGAAATGCAAGAGATGAGACCAAATAACATATGGTGCGATGTTTCGGTCCGCTATGGACCTTCCTCAGGCAATGGGGTCTCTTAAAAGCTATATGCAGGGAGAAGGGTCGGTGGTCGGCTAAATAAATAAACCCTCACTTATTCTTGCAATATCGAGTGCCGTGGTTTTCTCCTATACACGCTCGGGTTCAGACTGACCTGCACGTGCTCGAGATTTGCTCATCTGTACTTACAGTACATGCCACGGTTGTTGTAGACTTTGGCGTCTTTAGAATTAAAGTGACAAGTGGTAGTAGTCATCTCCCATCTTGCTAGTTGCAGTACAGCTGCTGTGTAGTACAGCTTAACCCAAGTTGTAATTGCATGAGAACAGTCACTGTGCCCATGCGGTTAAATTTTGGACTAAACTGTATTGGCCTTGACCCAGTGTCCCAAGCTAAACTCCAGGATGAGAAAAAGATGGCTGCCGCAATAGGAAACACAACCTGTCCCATTCATTTATACCCATGAATTGGTGGGATGCTCTTCCGAAAAGAAAGCAACTATATGTAATCCTGTAAACCCCCCCCCCCCTTTCCTTCCCACAATTGAGCTAACAACATCTGTCAGTAAACATTTTACTGACCTGTTTATCTCCCCTCTATTTGTTCTATGAGAAGTGGAGTTCCTCTGGGATGTCACTCTGTTGCTTAAGTGACTGCTCTCACATCTGGAATACTGTACAAAGGGCCACACCTTGTGTCTGGAACCTTTCAACGCTCGTCTCGGAGAAATTCTTCTCATACGATATTCCCCATGACCTTAACTTACTAGTGTGTAGCAAGCCAGCTCCTAAGACCCCTTGCGCTTTACGTATTCCTGCACGCTATGTTTACTATTGTTCTATGATGTTTATTGGATGGAGTGACACTGTATCACAATATTAACCAAATCGAGTCTTACCGTAATCCCTCTGAGCTCTTGGGGAAAGAATCTAATGCGCTTCATCACTCCGGCACCTGAACTTTTACCCCCTTAGTCAGGTGTTTTCGGTCTCCTCGACAGCTCAAGTCACGTTTTGCTTCCAGTGCCAATCAAAACACACACGCTGGGTGTAAGTGCTGGAGGTTTTATTGAACGTGTAGACGATGTCTCCAGATTGATATCTGCAGAAGAGATTAATGGAAAGAACATGGATTATACAAATCTGTCAAATATGATGAATCAGCACAGTTGGAGAGATAGATATACAAATGGATCATTCTACTATACCGGGGCACAGAGCATACCTAATTATTAAGTGGGGGCACAGGGACACCTTGAAACTATGGGGGCACAGAGGGGTGTAACTACTATGTAGGGGTACAGGGGACCTAACTACTGGATGTGTTGGAGCCTAAAATATTACTTTGGCAGATTCTGGAGAGAAGATTCACAGCTGGGAGAAAACTTCAAGGTGGCCCAGGCTGGATACAGGGAAAAAAAAAGTGCCACCTGTGAGTCACTGGATGTAACTGCACTCTGTTATAGGGTTGTAATGATAGTGGTTATGGTGTGGCGGTATTATGTAATGGTATGATTAGTGATATCTTTTTGGCTTGTTCAGAGCAGTTTTGAGGCTATATGTAATCACTGGCTCTTAATACAGTGTGGGGGCACTTTCAGGGCATTATATTGTGGATAACACTGGGTTGGGGGGGCACTCTTTAGGGCTTTGTAATGGGCCCACCAGTGTATTTTAATGGCCTTGCTGGGGGGGTTGTTGTGTGTATGGCTGTGGTGTCGGGTGATGTGTATCTGGAGGGGGGGAGGCTGAAGGAGCTTTTTGTTACTTTAAGGGGGGGGGGCACCAAAAAAGGTTTCGCACAGGGTGCCATTTACCCTAAGGCCGGCCCTGTTCCGCCCATCCTATAAGCTCCATTCTATGCTCAGGCAGATTCCATTGTCTGGCCAAAGAATTGACGCGTTAATTCTTTGAGCGGACGGCGGAATCTGCCTGTGCATAGTACTTATCAGCTGCTGTATGTCCTGCAGGAAGTGGTGTTTTCTTTTCAATATTACACAGTGCTCTCTGATGCCACTCCTGTCTGTGGCAGAAAATGTCCAGAGCAGTAGCAAATCCCCATAGAAAACCTCTCCTGCTCTGAACAGTTTCTGTCTCAGCCAGCAGAGAGCACTGTGTCAGACTAGAAAAAAAAAACACCACCGGGGGTTTTGAAAGAAAAAGATTTTCGCCCCTTTTAAAGACAGAGATTTGATGAAGTGTAATGTCAGATAATGCCAGACCTGGTTGGTCTCTCGCTCCTGCCCCCTGACTGTCCCAACCCGATGCAGTGTGCAGACACAGACCCTGATGTTGTCTCGCCTCCATTCCCCTGGCAGCTTGAGGAGGTGTCCCCAGGCTACGAGGAATGTCCTGGAGTGGTATCGGCAAAGAAAACTCTGGTGCCAGAGATTTATTTACTTCTATTTAAAAATCTCCGATCTTCCAGTACTTATCAGCTGCTGTATGTCCTGCATAAAGGGGTGTATTGTCTCCAGTCTGACACAGTGCTCTCTTCTGCCACCTCTGTCCATGTCAGGAACTGTCCCGAGCAGCATCAAATCCCCATAGAAAACTTCTACTGCTCTCCAGACTGGAAAAAATACACTACTTCCTGCAGGACATACAGCAGCTCATAAGTACTGGAAGACTTAAAATTTTATAACAGAGGTAAATTGCAAATCTCTGTCACTTCCTGGCACCAGTTGATTTTTTTTTCTGTACTACCCCTTTAATTGCCTCATCCCAATAACGTTCTTTGCTTTGAAAATATATATATTATCACAAATACTGTCATGAAGGCTTAGCGGTGTTTAACAAGGCACTGGAAACCCTGTATCATCTCCTTGTTAACACTGGCTCTTTACGAGCTGTGAATGCAAGCGTCCTGACAGAAGGCCCCTTGTTATTATTTCACTCCCCTCTAAGTGAAAGTGATGCTACTTAGAATAGAGCTCGGACATCATTATGAGGGTCTCAGGCAGTCGCCTTTCAGCTGTCAGTTTGGAGCAGGGATTGGGCTGTGTAGGGAAGAGGGGGCAAGTGCTGTCACTCTGCAGATTCCAGGTGGCCTCGTGAAATGAAGGGGCAGATCAGTGCATGACAAGTTTGGACTATGAGGCAAGTTGATTAGCTGAGAGCTGAGAGCGTCCAGCTTCTCTGCTGATAGTGTAAGCTGATTGAAAACTGTTTATATGAAAGCCCATGGGAGCCAAGGAAGGAGTAGGCCTTATTAACCCGTCCACTCTTACAGGGGCCGATGCTGCATTAGAGCGCAGTAAACCTTCACTCTATCCCATAGCATATTCTGGTTAGAAAACGTTATATGGCCTGATAACATTTAAAGTGTATAGAACATTTCTTAACCCCCTCCTGCTGCCCCACTGGTAAATTATTTAGTTAAACTATGCCCGACGCTGCAGTGACGTTAATTAACGCTTTAGGATGACACAGGCATAGGAGCTGCGCCTGTGTCATCCGCAGCGGGCCCCAGCCGTCACTGATAGCCGGGGACCCACTGGTGCTGAGAGTTACCCTATAGATACTGCGGTCAGCAAGACCGCAGCATCTATAGGGCTCCAGATAGAGAATTCTCCCTCTACAGAGGGAGAATTCTCTCTCCGGTGTCCATTGGGGCTCTGCGAACTGATCGCAGAGCCCCGATGGTAGCCATGGAAACCAGAAACATCAGGCTTCCGGTTTCCTGGCTACGGAAGCTGGCGGGGTGAGGTGGAAAGGCAGGGCGCGTGGGGGGGGGGGGCGTGATCTCTGCCCCCTCCCCTCTCTCCCCTGACCCTGATACAAGATATTACCAGCGGCAGGGGGCAGAGATACGGACATCAGCTTATGGGATCATTATGATCTTCTAAGCTGATGTCCAATCACGACCAGGGCATTGAGGCATTAATGACCCCTGGTCGTGAAAGGGTTAAAGAACAATGGGGGAGATTTATCAAACATGTTGTAAAGTGAAACTGGCTCAGTTGCCCCTAGCAACCAATCAGATTCCCAAGCGAGCGAATCCCAAAGACGCTTGTGTTATTTGAACCCGAACACTCTGCATTTGATTATCGGTGGCTGAAGAAGTTGGGTGCAGCCCTAAAACAGGCAGAATTTCATCCCGCCTGCCTCAGTGTCACACAGTGTTTCTTTGGCATGGCTCGCCCGCCTCTCCTTCTGTCACCTCGCTCAAAGAATTGACATGTCAATTCTTTGAGTGGGGAGTGGAGGCACGCGAGCCATACCATAGAGACACTGAGGCAGAAGGGATCCCGCCACAGAATTCTGCCTGTTTTGCTCAGTGGGAACATACCCTAAGCCTGACTGGAAAACAGGGATACAGTCATAGGCCATAGGTTGCACCCATGTTTTCCATGACTGCTTAGGACTACATCCAACTTCTTCCGCCATCAGTAATCAAATGCAGAGCGTTCAGGTTTGGATGAACTCGAGCATACTCAAGATTCATTCATTTCTAATAACCATATAATGTAGCCAGCTGTAGCATTGCCATTATAGTTACAGCCAAAGTATACAGAGGCAGTCACAGTATAACCTACTGCAGTGATAGCTGGGATGTCTGCAGTGGAGACCCCCTACAATTGCCCTGTAACAGGGACAGGGCCTCAATATAACATTGCTTGACTCTCCCAGAGGTCTCAAATCTTAGCAGCTATTCAAGTATAGGTCCAGACAATGCTTTACTATGAATGTATTGGACACAGGTTTGACACTGTTGGTATTTTATATTTGTTATAGCTGATGTATTTTCACATAAGGTGTTTAGTAGATTGTAGTTGATTCAAATCTGACTTATCAAGAGAGCTACCCCACTTAAAGGGAACCTGACTTTAAAGGGACTCTGTCAGCAGGTTTCTGCTGCCCCACTGTATCTCAGGGTAGCATAAACTAGTGACAGAGAAGC
This sequence comes from Dendropsophus ebraccatus, assembly GCF_027789765.1. Lineage (NCBI taxonomy): Eukaryota > Metazoa > Chordata > Amphibia > Anura > Hylidae > Dendropsophus > Dendropsophus ebraccatus. Next base: position 20,024,354 of record NC_091464.1, read on the forward strand.
TGAGCAGAATGATGTATCACTTACATTGTTCTGTGCAGATGATTCAGAGATATCCTCCTGAATACCATGGACAATAAGTAGTCCTCTCCATTATGTGCATGAGCTCAGTAGTCCTGGATATTCATGAGAAGCAGAAAACTCCGCCCACCATCTGCTGATTGGCAGTTATCTATCCATGCTGTGTATAGGCAGTCAACTGTCAATCAGCAGCTGGAGGGCGGGGGAAGGGTGTGGCAGGAATCCTATTCTCCTGCATATTAGGAGAACAGCTGAACAGAATGATGTAAGTAATACACCGATCTGTTCAGCATTCCTGCCACTAGTTTATGCTGCCTTTATTTAAGGTGGAATAAACCTAATGACAGATTTCCTTTAATTTCATGCTACCTAAACCACAAGCAATTAGAATGGTCCTCAGTGGTTTCTGCCAACCCTGACACCCTTCATTGATAAGAAAACACAAAGTGCAGCAGCAATCCACAGGTGCAAGGGCTTACCGTATATACTCCTCCCAACCTACACACGGTAAACACCTGCTCTGTAGATATTAAAAAGTGAGGATCTTAGCAAACTATTTGATCAAACAGAATGTACCATGCCGCCAACGTTAAGGCATCCTCGAGACATGGACCCTACTCTAGTATTTTCACACTAGCAATGGCCTCTCCTGGGCTAAATAAGCCTACAACTGGGCAGATAGGAGCCAAATGATCTCTTTTATAGCACCCTTGGGACATGGGTGGAGTGCAGGCCAACAGGAGGTAGCCCCCCCACACATACACACACATTCAACAGAAAAAAAGGAAATCTAAAAAAAAAAAAAAAAAAAAAAAAAAAAAAAAAAAAAAAGGCACATCTAAGACTCTGTTCACACTGCAGGATGCATGCTGCTTGTGGCTAAAGTACAGACAAAAAAAACAGAAAGTGCAGCAGCAACCCACAGGTGCAAGGGCTTACCCTTTTTTACCCTACATTGATAAATCTCATCTTACACCCAAACAAACAAAATAGACTCCACACCACCACACTGAAATCAGTGCCTGGCATTGATGAAGTTGTGCTGGATGTATCAACTTATCAACTTCCTATACCCTATACAGGGAAATCTCTATCAATCAAGGCTAATGGAGTGGGAAGAAGCAGCCAGGGACCTCCCTAATGACTGCTGGTTTGTGCAGCATAAAAGTAAGAATAAGGATTCAATAGAGGCTAGCATGTATAGATGTCATTCTCTGAGACTTTGGTTTCCACATCTGGCTGGGGAAGCGAGCTTCATTTTTCCATAGCAATGTATATAGCTTAAAGCGGTTATCCAGTGCTACAAAAACATAAAGTATCAGGTGTTTGGGCAATTGTCAGCCGTCCGCCACGCATCGCTATTACACGGAGCAATGTGTGGTTGGCGCCTGACAATCTCAGGTCCAAACCTAAACCAACAATCGGCCGATAATCGTTTCATCGGCTGATCGTTGTTTCTATTACACGGAGCGATAATCGGCCAAATCGGCCCGATTCGGCCAGTTATCGCTCCGTGTAATAAGGCCTTTAGTTCCATTGAAGTGAATGGAGCTTAATTGCAAACCACACCTGAACTGGAGACAAGAGTCGTGTTTTCTCTGGACGAAAGTAACCATGTTTTTGTAGTGCTGGATAACCACTTTAATAAACATACCAATATAAGACCCATTAGTCATTCAGCTTTCTACTTTGATTCATCATACTTGAAGTTGTTGTATCCAATCATTCCTTTTTTTATATGCAAGAAAAAAAAAGGAACTGAAATTCAAAGCAAATTTCAAAAGCCATGTTTTCAACCCAATGCCATTTAAAGTCACTTTACTGGATTTTATTAGTGTTGTTTTTTTATATGGTTCCAAGAGCAATGGTGTAGACCATCATCCATTTAAAATAACATGTTAAGTTAAGCAGCTTTAAGTATATTAAGATCCGCTGGGAAACAATTTGGAGAATTCATTATGGAAGAATTTCGGCCGTATAATTAGACGTTTAATAACATCTTTGAAAATGATGCTCATATTTAACCCGTTGAGTTCTTCAATGGCAAACTGGGTTCAACTCTTTTGATGAAAGCCTTCGAGACATAAATGCTAGCAGCTGGGAGTCGAATCAATTGCTAGAATAACTTCTCTAATGGCCTTTAAAAACAAGGCAACAATTGCTGCCCCTGGAATGCTTTGATCTTATCGGAGAGGGAAATATTATGTTAATGGATTTAACAAGACATTATGGGCACAATGAGTTTCTTCATGACAAAGACATGTTTAATGAAACTGAAGAGGGCTTTGGATTTTTGTAAGCGTAGATATGGATCAACGTAGATGCTATATTTAAAGTTACTATAAATAAAGCTATCGTCGTTTATATGGGAAACATATAAATATTAGCGAGGGTGAAAAATTAAAGGGGGTTATCCGGCGCTTTAAAATTTTTGATATTGTGCTGCAGTTTGATGGAAAATAACTAAGAGCCTATGATGACCTCTCCGTGCTCCCCTTGTTAAATCGTCGGATAAGGTATGTATGTAGAAAATACAGTATAATATAAATAGGTAATCTGACTAAGATCAACTTTTCCACAGGATAGGGGATAAGTGTGTGATCACATGAGGTCCAACAGCTGGGCCCCTCGCCATCACCAAAACGGGGTCCCGACTCCTCTGTTTTGAGTTATTGGTCTGTAAAGCGGCCGAAGATAGCTGAAGACAAGGTTTGGATAGCTTTGACGGCTTCCATAAAGAATGTGTGAAGTGGCGGCACTTGTGCCAACCCATCACTCCATTCAAATCAAAAAGTCCCATTTTATTCCCGTTCCCGGCAGGATCCCAGTGATGAAACCCACTGCAATTTCTCACTTATAACGATCCTTTTTATACGGGATAAGTTGCGACAAGGGGCATAAGTATGTAACTGAGGGCAGCATAAGCCTGGTGAAAGGGGGCCACTGTTAGACGTCTTATTTTTCTTTGCTGGTGCGATGAATCTGGCAAAATCCCTGTTTATCACGGCAGACTACAGAGCATGCACATGCTCAGTAGTATGCAATATTCATGAGCTGCTGCTAAAGCAAATCCACTTATTGATGTTTGGAAGAGTTAAAAGCCAGCTTTGCGAGCATGCTTAAAAATAAAATTTGCAATTGTGCCATGGCCATGGCAGTTGTCCTCTGCGTACAAGGTCAAGAGCAAGGAAAACTGCAGAGCAGGACGGGTATGGTGGGTGGCATAAAAGTCTTTAAAGCTAGAAAGAGTTTTATACAAGGCATGACCAATATTGTGTTCTGTAAGCCATTATGTAGCACTACAGATAACTGTGTAACTGGTTCCTTATAGAAGCCCTATTTGTGTGCAACACTAAGCATCCACCCCCTCATGAAAACAAACGTGAGTTTTTTGGGGTTTTTTTAGTATTTTGCACCTGTTTAACCTCCCTCTTATTTTATTATGACTATCGATGAGCAACTTGAGCATGCTCAAATCCGATCATTTGGCATTTGAATACGGTGGCTGAAGAAGCTGGATGCAGCCCTACGGATTTCTGGAAAACATAGGTCATAGGCTGTATCCATGTTCTCTCGGACTTCCTAGGGATGTATCCAACTTCTTTAGCCGCCGATATTCAAATGCAGAATGATCGCGTTCGAGCATGCTCAACTTACTCTCCTTTCTACCCTTCTAGTTGTGACCTAACCTTATTCTTTAGGTACTGTAGATGATTATTGAGGTGTGTACATGAGAGTTTTTTTCAGGCTTGGAGCTGTTAGAGTGATTCCACTGACAGTAAGGGTATGTTCACACTGAGTAAAATAGGCGGAATTACGAAGGAGGAACTCTCCGCTACGGAATTCCACCTGCTTCAGTGTATCATAACCCGTCTATAGGAGAGTGAACGCTCCTCTGCTGCCACGGCTCTCCGCTCATGTCACTTCCCTATGCCCTGAAAATATGGGCAAGGATGCTACAGTAGTGTCAAACGAAGAAAAGTGATAAAATGCAAGAGTAGGGTGTCGCCTTGTGGACAGCATTGAGGCCCTTTGAGATACCCTTTAAAAAATGTTTTACTATCTTGGAAAACCCCTTTACCAATGTTCAAGAGAGGAAACACACTCATGAAACCTTTGTATTGGGCCCAACAATGTGTTATATCGGACCTGTCTAGGAGTGAGGTCTAGTCAAGCTCAGTATCTGAAATAAAAATCATAAGAAGAAACAAGAAAGAAGAATATAACAAGAAACAAAAACAAGGGAACCGGAATATATAAAAGTTTTTCATGAAAACTTAACAAACAATATGGTGTCAAGAAACTGTTTGACTAGCTAGTCAGTGCTGATAGTGTCAAAGTGTAATGAGAGATGACCTAATTGTTAGTTTCTTCTTGAATTTACAGGAGGACTAATAGACAGAGGGTACAATGTAGAGTTCTTGAAATTATATTCTAAAATTAAAGGGGTTGGCCACTTTATAGTAAAATTGCTCAGTGTACAGTATTAGTGAGTGTACTCACTGTATATACTGACAGCAGCTCCCTGTGTACTCACTGTATATACTGACAGCAGCTCCCTGTGTACTCACTGTATATACTGACAGCAGCTCCCTGTGTACTCACTGTATATACTGACAGCAGCTTCCTGTGTACTCACTGTATATACTGACAGCAGCTCCCTGTGTACTCACTGTATATACTGACAGCAGCTCCCTGTGTACCTCATAGAGCTAATATCAGACTCCCCTCCTCCAGGCTGGACCGTCCTGCTCTGTGGTGTTTTGGTCCATAAGATTACTGACATGGAGGACCATGTGACCAGGCACCGCCCCCCCCAGTGTCCACCACTGAGCCTGTATGTGTCTATGGAGGACACAGGGGACAGGGCATGGTCACATGCTCCTCCATGTCGGCCATTTTATGGACAGAAACAAAACAGAGCAGGGCAGCCCAGCCTGGTGAAGGGGAGGCTGATTTTAGCTCTATGAGGTAAACAGGGAGCTGCTGTCAGTATATACATTTAGTACACTTACTGATACCTTGTACTGACCTATTTTACTATAAAGTGGCCAACCCCTTTAATGGTAATCATAAGTATTAATGAAAACATCCATAGGAGGAGAGCTGACAGGTCCCCTGTAAGAACCTTTGGAACCTAGTATCCTCCTCGGACAACATATTTCATGTTATTATATAGCTATAATGTCTCAAATATCTTTCATGTTTTACAATGTTTAAAAAAATGGCTGAGTGGTAACCAAACATGACCAAATCAGCTAAGGTTGGACCCTTTATAAGGTTAGAAAGCAGAATGAGAGTGCTGTTTGCTTAAGTGGTTTGACAGGATCACATTCCCACAGGATGTGTAAGGGTGTGCATTTTTCTCTTCAGCCATGCTAATAAATAAAGAGTAAAATACCAGCCCCGTACTTCACCCAACCATATGTAGAGATTGGTGGAGGTCCCAGAACTGAGACCCATCCCCAACTGTCTAAGTGACATGTCAAGATTTTCTTTTTTAAATAGCAGAAACACTTTAAATAGCAGCACTTTAACTAGGTCTTTTTTATATAGTTTTATGTACATAATACACTAGAATACAAAAAATAACACAAAAGCATAAAAACAAAACATAAATCTAATAGAGTATTAATGGGATAACAATGCCTCTCACTAGCTAGCCAACACCCTGCTCTGCACTGATGAGGGACAAGCACGAAACAGCTGTCTGCAGATGGGAAGTCTTTCTTCTGCAACCATGTAGCCCTGTGTCTCTATGCTTATATAATACAAAGTATGTGATACGCTAGTCTTATGTTTAAGTGAGTTGTCCCACAATTACAACTGGGACCCAAGTATCCAATCTTATAGGAGACTCAGGTCCTTGTTTTTGAGATAGTGGTGGGTCCCTGTTGTTGGATACCCCACAATCGCAAGAGAACTTGTAACCTTGGGATCCCTTTAAGCTAGTCCTTTGCTTAACAACTGCTACCCCTTTGACCCACATTGATAGGCCTCTCACTAGCCAGCCAACACCCTGCTCTGCACCGAAGAGAGGCAACAACTTCAAAACAACTGCAGATGGGTAGACTTTCCTTTTGGAGGAATTTTTGGATTGGCATAGATCCCCAGTCAATGTTCTAAGTGTTAGAGCTATTTTGCATATCCTTTCTTGCTAACCTAAAGACACTTTTAAAGAGGTCCACTTTTTCCCCCCGACAACTTTTTACTGTCATTTTAAATCATTTTACAGAACATGTACATGGTGACAGTAACAAACTGGTATGCACTGAAGCACATCAAGGCATATACCGGAAATGGCATGTACACAAAAAACAATTATTAAAATAAAACACTAAGCAGAACACCCGCCCATACCCCCCCCCCCTTGCTTGCAACATGGAACCCCCTGACCACACCAAGTAAGCATATACACCATTTAATTGTACTACTAGGGTAGTTGCCCTAGTGTAACGGCCCTTATATACCCGGCCGTAGTCCTAAATGACCAAACAACCTTCCGAATTTTTGCGGTATCTAAAAACGCCACCAACAACGTCTTCCACTTTTTGAAGAAGGCCTTCACCCTTTTCTCCCTGGCTGGTTCATCTGACCCACTACGTGCTCCATGGTGGGCATATCTGCAGTTAACCATTGAGCCAATGCTACTAAGAGTAATGTATGGACTAAATATGTAATTTGTGTATCATCTGAAGGGATATGTAAGATCATCAGATGTGCGTCTACCCGAATCCTGACCTCCAATTTCTCAGTTTAGTGACCAAATTCTGCCACTATGTCCAAGAGATCCACTTTTAAACTATGAATATGCAAAAGAAGAGCCTGTGGAGCCTCAAAACACAGGACTAGGCAGATATCCCTCCGTGAAAGACCCAGCCCAGGGGTTTCCCCACAGGAGCCACCCCTGGGCTGGGTCCTTCCTGGAGAAATATCTGGCTAGTCCTGTATTTCGAGACCCTTAAATGAAGCTCCACTGGCTCTTCTTTTGCATGTTCATGTTTTCCAGGAGGCAATGCACCTAGGACTTCACTGCATTGAGCGCTTTTACTAGCAGCCGGCAATCTTTGGCTAGTCCCCCTGAGATCAGCGATCTGTTTCTCTTATGGCTCTACTAGGCATTGCTCCCACCTAGCCAGAATCCTGCTCCACACTGATGAGGGGAAACACCCCGAAACAGCTGTATGTGGATGGTTACCTAGCCTTGGTTTATCCCTTGTCATTACATTGACTTATAGGGGCACTTAATATGGTGGTTTTGGTGGTTTCCCTACAGGAGCCACCCCAAGGCTGGGTCCTTCCCTGAGGGATATTTGGCTAGTCCTGTGTTTCGAGACTCTTAAATGAGGCTCCATGGGCTCTTCTTTTGCATGTTCATGTTTCACAGGGGGCAATGCACCTAGAATTTCACTGCATTGAGTGCTTTAAGTAGTAGCCAGCAGTGTTATCTTTGGCTGGTCTCCCTGGTACTTTTAAACTATGTCACATATGTCCTCATGTTGTGAGTGGTATTGCTCCCTGGCTTCATTCAGTTCAATGGAATAGAGCTGCAATACCACACGCAAACTGAGAAAAAGCGAGTGGTGAGTGGTCCTGTTTCTGTAAACGTGTAGCTTTGTCGTCCTAATTCTGGATAATCTCTTTAATTTGGATATAAACCTTTAGTTTAAATGTTCATCGCGACATATAAAATACCTAAACGGTGTCATCGCAAAGCAAAAATATTACGGCATTACAACATAATCCACTTGAACTTACATACCTTAGCTATGAGACATTTTTGTTTTTCATTTTAAAAACTTGGAAATGTTGCAATCTTTAATGGAGATCACATTTTTCAACTTTTTTCTTCTCTTAAATACCTATGTCCTTTTTTATGTATTTTCAGTGTCTCCTGTGTTTCTTACATATTTTTGACAATTTGAGTATACGTAAGGTAAGGACAGGGCCAGTGCTTTATAAGGTAAATCTCGAAATGTAGTAATCTGAGCCAAAACTAATGATAAACTATAACTCCAACTTCTGGTCTACATGCAGCCATATTCTTCCATGTAAAGTTTATCTATTGCACAGGAAGGGTGTCATTTTTGGAAGTCAAAACCTTATCTGAAACAGTTGAGTCTATTACACCAAAAGGAAATTGTGATATTAATATTAATAAAAACTGGTCGGCTTCACTCCTATAAAGGGTTGACACCATCATAATGTGCAAAACTACAGGAGGGGCACTGAAAGTACAATGATAAAGATTAGACAAGTTGATGCTGCCATTCAGGAATGTTTGGCAAAATTGGAAAATTATCCTAACTTTATGATAACTTTTAATAACCCCTTCACGTCCACAATATGGCTGACGATGCCCCAGGCAGCATGAACGTATATAAAGTTTGTGGCCATTAAGGGGTTTTAATGTGTGCACCACTGCTTTAATGCAATCAGCATTGCACGAATCAGTGTCCCCAGAGGCGGAGATAATGACAGGCAGCAGCGGTCATGCGGTCATTAGTCCCTTAAACGCCTCGATGCATAGTGATTGCTGCGTTTAAGGATAGGCTCCTGTCACTGACTGATCGGGACCCCCGTAGCATGGCTGCTAGGATCCTAATCATTTGCACTACACTGACAGGCTAGGGTAAAACACTTACCTCCGTCCTGTCGGATGTGCGATCTGTGCATAGAGTCTGCTCTCAGGCAGACTCTATGTGCAGATTGCCGATAATACTGATGAATGCATATGCATATATAATGGCAAAGGCAAAGCTAATGATTGCATATTCAACAGTAAAAAAAAAAAAAAAGGTGTAAAAAAAGTTTTTAAAAATATTAAAAAACCCTTATAAAATATAAAACCCCCAATAAAAGTTAACAGTATATCCTTTCCCATTATAAAAATAAAAATATGTATCATAGAGATGTGGAATTGTTCGATCTGTTAAAGATAAAATTGTTCCCCCATGAAGGCCGTGAACGATAAGAGTAAAAAAAAAATCACCAGGATTGCTGATTTTTTTAATTATATGTCAGAAAAGAATTAATAAAAAGCAATCAGAATTTCTCTTTTATATCAATATAACACCAATAAAAACTAGATACTTGTACTGTATTATCCGGTATTATTGTATCAACTATGAGTGAAATGGATGAATTGGTATTCAACCCAATTTTGACCTTTTATGGGTTGTAAAATATAAAATAAAAAGATAATTGATAAAAATAAATAATAATAATAATAATTATTATTATTATTTCTTCATTATATAGCGCCAACTGATTCCACAGCCCTTTAAACAGCTTTGTCAATTTGGTCCCTGTCCCTATTCAGGCCCAAAATCTAAATTCACCTTTCTGTATATTTTGAGTGTAGGAGGAAATTAGCATGCCCACTATGTATCGGAATCAAGTACTTGACAGACATAGTTAATGCTGACTTCTTACTTATTTTTATAAATATGTATCTCACAAGAAACAGCAAGGTCTCATGTGTTTTGGGGTGTCCGTTAGAGACGGAACGTCCGGTCTCTGGCCGGATCATCTCGGCCAGTACTTAAGTACCGGCCCGATGATCTTTCCGCCCGCGGAGCTCTGATGTGGGCGCATTAGAGCTTCCCATAGCCCACAGTGAAGCAAGCGACCGGAGCCGCTCGCTTCACTGTGTGAACTGACAGAGTTTTCTGCGTCCGGAATTCACTGAATTCCGGACGCAGAAAACGGACATGTCAGTTTTTCCGGCGCCGCATGGGATCCCGGCTGGAGCGCATACGATGTGTGTATGCTCTGGCCAGGATCCCATTCAAAGTAAGGCTGTGTTCCACCCCTGAAAACTACGGCCGTAGTTCTGCGGCGAGAACTACGGCTATAATTTTACGTAGTGTGAACATAAAACCAAAAACAACAACGAATGCAAGACCAATATATATAAATTTACTTTATTGTTTGAATATCAAAAAATGAAATTATTTAAAAAATATATACATCACAAGGGGGCTAGAGCTGATACAAATCCCCATAAGAACGGTGGATTAACTAGGTTCTTACACATAAAATATAACATCACAGAGCAAATGACAGTGGAAAATGAGGAACCTATATATACTGGGCACTGGGCTGGTAATACATGCAATAAATAAATATAGCTCACAGTGAGTATACAGAAATGAATACCATCCTCCTATAATAGAACATTACCCATACGTGTCCTTAGTACATGAATCCACCCACCGTACACCCGACGCGCGTTTCGCGTGTTGCTTTATCGAGGGTGATCACCCTCGATAAAGCAACACGCGAAACGCGCGTCGGGTGTACGGTGAGGTGGATTCATGTACTAAGGACACGTATGGGTAATGTTCTATTATAGGAGGATGGTATTCATTTCTGTATACTCACTGTGAGCTATATTTATTTATTGCATGTATTACCAGCCCAGTGCCCAGTATATATAGGTTCCTCATTTTCCACTGTCATTTGCTCTGTGATGTTATATTTTATGTGTAAGAACCTAGTTAATCCACCGTTCTTATGGGGATTTGTATCAGCTCTAGCCCCCTTGTGATGTATATATTTTTTAAATAATTTCATTTTTTGATATTCAAACAATAAAGTAAATTTATATATATTGGTCTTGCATTCGTTGTTGTTTTTGGTTTTGTGTTGGACAGTGTTGGGTGCGCATGGACCGCACTATTTGAGCCTTATGTAGGAGTAGTGTGAACATAGCCTAAGTCTTTATGGGTGGCCATGGGCCCCCGGATACCGCCTGAAACGGACCTATTATAATCCGCTACTGGTTCTGATTCATGTAGATTTAACCAAAGGGAGAGATTTATTTATTTTTTCTCTACCACATGGCACCAAATAAATATATATATTTTTTAAGTCAAGGAAATGCTGCTCTGGATCACAGAATTTGTGAACTTGTCTGACAAAGGGATCTTGTGAATCCCGAAAGCTCACAGCTCTAACAATTTTTTGTTGGCCAATAAAGGTATCACTCCTAAAATACTTTGATTTCAAGTATTTACCATGATATGGATTTTTCTGGCTAACACGGTCCCATACTATATATATTTTTTTTATAAGGGTATAACTGGAAATTGTTGGGCCCAATAGCAAACTTTTGATTGAGAGCTTGCAGCACCAAGGAGGCCCGCTCGACCACCAGGTGCTTCAAATGATGATGGCTAAGGGGGCCCAGTGTACTGCAGGAGTGGGCCACTGTGCCCCCTGATGTGGCGGGCCCCATAGCAGCTGCTATGTCGGTAAATACCCCCTGCATGTAGTAAAGCTGTAGATGACTACTTGAGTTGTCTTTGTGTTTTGTCCTATATATTTACAACACTGTTCAAAGTCCGGAGCAGAGAAAGCCTTTGACAGAGACAATGTTTACTTCTATCTCTTTTGCCAAGTCTCTCCTTTCCAAAAGGAAGAATTATCTTTCTGCTGTTGCGCTCCTTGGCAGACTTTAATGAGTGTGTCTGGCCTCTGTCAAATGCAGAAATAAAGTTGTTCTTTGCAAAAAATCTGCATGTAAGATGCTAATGAAGGCTTATGTTCTTTACATAGGAAATTGTGGCCCAGATTTACTATTGCAAACTTCAAAAACCATCATTTATGACTTCTGTCACCTTTACTATTTCAGCATTTTTGTTAACAGGATGGCCTCAGTAAAAGGGGACATGGCTTTATTTGAAAAAAGGGGCATGGCTTTAGGGGTGCCAAATTCGGGGGGAAATTTTAGTACATGTTTAAGCCATCTAATTGCTGGTCTGGGCCACAACTTAAAATCCACTGCAGGCAATGAGATGTGGGAGCGTACCAAAGAATGTATACTTACCCTCCTGCCCTCCCCCTATCTACTGGCTACTGTTCCTGCAACATCACTACCTGGGTTCAGTGACTAAGGCGGAGCATCACTGCAGTCACTGATTGCCTGAGTGGGTACTTTACCCCTGTTCATGATGTGCCAGGAAGCTGGGAGGAAATTAAATCTGGCAGCTATCAAAGAGGTGGCAATGCAGCATTATGGGGGCACAGGGACAGGTAAGTATACATTCTTTATTATATTATATTTTTAGTTGTGGTTGGACTTCTCCTTTAAACTAGACAGCCTATAGATGCACCAGATATATTAATCAGCATGACGACGCAGCCCTAACAATGTGGAATTAGTTTTTAACATAGAATTACCTACTTAAGGGTGAAAACACATGACCCGGTTACATTGTAGATGTGGTACAGTTTCACTGTGGTTGGCCATATGCAGTAAATAAGCCGAAATGCTTCTTATAAAGAACAATCTGTTTTTAGTCATAATAATGTGGTGTTATAATAAATCAATGCTAAATTCTAGATAGTCACAATGAAATGAATCAGCATCTGTAGCAATGACTGTGAAAAGATGGAAGGATTAGTAAGAAATAGACAAATAAGCAAGTTTCCACATCTACCAAACTACTGGGATGATCCTCTTGTGTATTGATCAATTAAAGGGGTACTCCGGGACGGGGGTTATTTTTAGGGTATGGCTGGGGAAGGGGTGGAAATAAAGGCCGCCGGTCACTTACCTCCCCAGTTCCAGCATTGGGTCCCGGATCGCGCCGCCTGTTCTCACATCTGGCCGCTGCTTCCTGGTCTGAGTTGCGGCTTGAGACATGACATCTCAAGGCAGCTCAGCCTGCCTCGGCCGCTGAATAGCTGAGCTGCCTTGAGACGTCACATCTCAGACCAGGAAGCGGCCCGGACGGGAGAACGGGGCGGCACAATCCGGAACCCGACCAGGGAGGTAAGTGACCGGCGGCCTCTATTTTCACCCCTTCCCCGGCCATACCCTAATAATAACCCCCTGCCCAGAGTACCCCCTTTAACTACTGCTGTCTACAACATTGCATGTAATGAAATCAGCTCAATCTGTCATTTATACAGTAGCTAATGGCCACCCAATATAGCAGGAAGATCTCTAAGGGCCATATTACATCAAGCAATTATTATCGGCCTTTATTGCCGATAATCACTTGGTGTAATAGCTCCTGATCTTTAGATTGAATTTGGTTTGATCAGCCTTGTTAAATGCCTTTTATGTACTTTTTTTTATAGATGTAAGTATACTTTCTCAGTTTTTTTCCTACTGTTTTAAACCTTTTGTATTGTTTACTTCTAAAAATCAATAAAAACTATTGAAAAATAAATAAAAGGCACGATATTGGCTGATCCTAGTCTTTCAACAAATAATGGAACGATAGCGACGGTCTGCTGGCTGCCATGTCACGTAATAGGAGCAATGGCAGCAGACCACCACTATCAATCTTTAGAGCCCCTCTTGCAGCTTCCCGTAGCCCCCCTTACCTGCTGGCTGTCAGCGCATGTAATGAGCGCCGATCTGAGAAGTCAACGCTCAGTCTCTCCTTCAAATTGTCCCGTGTAATAGGGCCTTAACACTGTGCTTCATTAGCCACTATAGATAAGCGAACCCGAGTGTTCTGCATTTGATTAACGATGACTGAAGAAGTTGCATGCAACTTATTGCGTCAACGGTAATCAAATGCAGAATACTCGGGTTCGGACAAACCCATAAGTGCTCGAGGTTCACTTACCTATTACCTAGGCTGTATCCTGGAATTCCAGGCGGTACTCGGGCTGTCTCCTCCTTCCCCACGGAACGGAAAGGCATCGGGAATCAAATGCAGAAAGTTCGACAAGGTTCATGTTCGATAGAACCTAACTTTTTTCGGTGTTCGATCATCTCTATTCAGAATGTGCAGTAAGTTAATGTTTCAGCATGGTGACACCACTCATTTATGTAACGTAACTCCCTAGTGTGAGTATCCATAATCTGCATTTACAGGCTCTGGAGATAAAAGAAGACAGACAACCTATGAAATCAGAGGGAAAAAAAGTGATTAAATCACTGGTAGCATTGTAACAATATAGTAAATGTCAAAACTATAACAAACAAGCAAGAATGGGGAATATTCGGAAAGTCATATCTGAATTCTGAGTCCAAACAAACACAGATAAAGTGGTTTAACCCAAGCGACTCGTAAGCATCTGTTTGCTGTAATCATCAGGTTTTGTTTGGTTTTCAACCATTCTTTGGCTCGAACATCAGGCCGCACTATGAGAGAAGAAAACATATGGACCCAGGATGTGATTTACGGACTGCAAAGCTATGATAGCAGAAAGTGTTGGCTTGATAGAAAATGAAGAACAGATTGACCAAAAGAACTTGATTGGCCGTCCTACGTATGTGAAATGCTTTAAGAGTCGCCCAATGAGAAGGGATGTCTGCCTTGCAGTGGTTTGCAGAGATAGGCATAGCTTGTGCGACTTGAAGAATATCACAAGTGATTGTAATGTAATGATATAAGTTTATACAGCTGGGGAACGTTCATTTTCAACCTGTGTTCTATGGCTGCCTTATGGCGCGACGGAGGAGAAAGAAGATCTGTGCTTATGTCTTAACCTATTGCCAAAAAATTGCATCGTCACATTCACCACCATTAACATTTTATTGTTTTTTTTTTTGCTTTACAGCACGTCACTGTCTCATTTTTGTACAAATTGTACATTGTCCAATCTCTCCATTTTAACCCCTTCAGCAACACAAACACATTTCCCTGAAGTCAGGTCTGTCTTATGTTTTTAAGTTCACGTGGCAACTTTTCATACAGTGTTTTTTTTTCTGTACTCAAAAAAAAAAACAAAAAAACACACACACACAAAAAAAAAAACGCTCTAAAAAGCACGCTCTAACAAGTATAGTTTTCGATCGTGTATTTGGCTACTCGATACTACTTGGGTACTCGTTAACAAAAAGCTTATTGAAAAGCTGCTGAGCATTAATGTCTTTCTGCATGTATCCATAGAGACCCGGCCTTTGGCCGGCACCTGAAACCGCATGGGCGGAGGGTGTTGTATACTTACCACTCTGGTCTTTTATATGTCTTCCCCTAGCGGTGATAGGGGAAAACAGATAGAAGACCAGAGGGGTAAGTATACATTCCCCATCCCCCCATGAACAGAACACAATATAGCCCCTAGAGGGTTAACAGGGGTACCTGGTAAACTACTGCAGTCTCCCATTGTTTTCAGTGGGGCTTTCTATCGAATCCCAAAAAACACTTGACTCGAATAACAAACATTCTAGTATTTTCTAACTATATGTAAACTATTTGTAATTATTAATCCTTCATACTGTCTGTTGGATCATATCAGAGTGGCTACAATCATTCTCCGTGCAGATATACATAATGTCCAATAGAGCGTTAATGAACGTCATAGAGTATCATTATCATGTATATTGTTGGACAGCTATAAGGGGAATGCATTATGTTGGGCTATAAAGAGAAAAGGTGGCTCATGTTCTTGTCTTGCATGTGGCTATGCTTGTTTTCCCATGACTCATTTTGTGGATTGGCACAACGGTTAGGAATTTTCTAGATTGAAATAACTGAACTTGAAATATGGTGGTTAATATGTTGGTAACAATCGCTCAGAAGCTTATAGTTATAGGTTATAGTTCACAAGGTGGCAATAGATACTTGAATGTTTCAGAAAGAAATAAGAAGTGTAAGAATACAATGGCTTTAAGGGTAAGTGCATACAGGCATCATGTACTGTGGCTCTTTCTGAGCTCCTGGCAGTCTGGAGGGCAGTCCTGAAGGTCTGAACACTACACGACTTGGGGAAATTAACTTTCTGCTACACACTGCACACCAATCTCTTACAGGGTGTCAACCTACATTACATTAGCCTATTACATTACCTAATGTGTCATTGCTCCCATTGGGCCTCAAATTTCTCCATACCAAACTTTTTACATCTGACTCTTCCCTGGGCTGAAAATTCTCACAGACCACATGTTGGCTCTCACAGAGTTCTGCAAGATATTCTCTTCTGCTATTACACCACCTAAGCCCACCATTTGGAAGTGGCAACGATCCTCTAGATCAGTTCACTGCCTTATCCCCATTACATTCTCCAGCAATTACTTGGCAAAGTCTAGGTGACAACTCTCATAATGGGTCCTCCAGTAGCTTACTAGGTGACCCATTGCTCAGCATCTCCTTTGACCACTGAGCAAGCTTACACTGGCCATCAGACACACAATCAAGGGAAGAGTAACCACTGACCTCCAGCCCACTAATGGCATCTGACCTCTAATTCACTTATATGTTCCTAATGGATAGGTCCCACGCCTAGTAGTTACCACATGGCTATACACCCACAAAGCGTCAATATAAAACTACAAAACAGTTTCCTCCAAACAGGTAAGTACACTCTCTTGTCTCATAGTTTTCTTTCCTGTTCTATCTGTCTAGACTCTCTAGACTGTCAGGAAGACTTCCAGCCATAACTCGCCTCTACAGAATCCGCCACACTGCCCTAAATTGTATATGTTAATAGGTAAGAGGGTTAGTATGGATGCAAAGGGCTATTGGGTGGGGGCAGTTATTTAATACCCCCATTAGGTAAATGTTACCAGTAGGTGGGAAATTATTGGGTAGATGCCCCCTGTTGGTAGAGAATTCCCACTGTCTCGCTTTGTCTGTTCTTATGTTGGAACTGCCACATGCGGGCAAAATCCCAGCTGCATACAGTAGCCAAAGGCCACCCAATATAGAAGGAACATCACCAACATTGTGCATTTATTGTTTTGCCCACATTATGCTGTCAGAAACTAGTGCCAGTCTACTTAACACAGCCTGGCCCTTGCAAGCAGGGAGAAAAGTATAGCACTGTGTTGTCACCCACCCTGGAAGTTTAGTGCTAACTAAGACAGAATACCAGTCATGGTCTCCATTAGGTATAACACAGAAACAGTGTTGCTCATAAGGTAGAAGCCCCCAGTAGGTAAATACTCCCAATAAGGTAGCCCCAGTAGGTAAATACTCCCAATAAGGTATGGCCCCCAGTAGGTAAATACTCCCAATAAGGTATGGCCCCCAGTAGGTAAATACTCCCAATAAGGTAGCCCCAGTAGGTAAATACTCCCAATAAGGTAGCCCCAGTAGGTAAATACTCCCAATAAGGTAGCCCCAGTAGGTAAATACTCCCAATAAGGTATGGCCCCCAGTAGGTAAATACTCCCAATAAGGTATGGCTCCCAGTAGGTAGATATTTCTCCCATTAGGTAGTTACTCCTCCCATTAGATAGAAGCCCTAGGAGTTAAATAGCCCCAAAAGGTAGAAGCCCCCAGTAGGTAGATATTCCTCCCATTAGGTAGATACTTCCCCCATTAGATAGAAGCCCCAGTAGGTAAATACTCCCCATATGGTAGAAGCCCCCAGTAGGTAGACACTCCCTATTAGGTAGAAGCCCCCAGTAGGTAGATACTCCCCATAAGGTAGAAGCCCAAGTATGTAGATACAGTATTTCCCCTATAAAGTAGAAACCACCAGTAGGTAGATATTCCTCTCATAAGGCAGATACTCCTCCCATCAGGTAGAAGGCCCCAGTAGGTAATTACTCCCCATTAGGTAGAAACCCCCAGTATGTAGATACTTCTGCCATTATGTAGAAGACTACAGTAGGTAAGTAAACCCCGGTAGGTAGATAATTTTCCCAATTTGTAAATTCCCTCGGTTGGTAGGTAATCCCCCAACACTACATCACTAGAAAAAAAAATAGTCTTTACTTGGAAGGGGGGGATACATCCACAACTCTACCCCCTTAAAGTAAGTCATGGGGTGCCATCCTGTTGTTATCAAATTGGCAGTTTAAGAAGCGCTAATATAGCAGTATCACACAGGATCTTATTGTGTTGTGTCATTTACCCCACTGTAAAGTATACTTTTCTCTGAGTCTCAGGATCTATGGAACATTATTGCTCAGGCAACGAATGACGAAGGGGAAACTCTTTAAATAGGGTACAAGCATTTCTATAGGTGTGTTGAGCGTTTTTGTTGCCATTTTCATATTGTAAACTTTGTCGTTATGGTATCTGCTAATATATTTAAAAAAAATTTAATCTAAAAAAAACAGTTGAATTTTCATACAAATCATCATCCCACCACAAATAAAGTCTCAGATAGTTTACGGGGAAGTCCGGGCAAAACAATTTTAAGATATGTTGTTGCCCAACAAACGTTATGAAAGTTACTAATAGACACTTATTATGGGAAACGCACCTATAGTGCATTTTCTCTGCACTTACTACAGCATGGCGAGTTCAGGTCTCTGAACTTACTACAGCATGGCGTGTTCAGGTCTCTGTAAATTTGGTGATGTCACGTCACATAAACTGCCGACACCTGTTGCTCCAGTCTGTCCCACCATTGCAGCAGGTGTCGGCAGTTTATATGGTGTGACATCACCAACTTTACAGAGACCTGAACACCCCATGCTATAGTAAGTGCAGAGAAAATGCACTATAGGTGCGTTTGCCATAATAAGTGTCTATTAGTAATTTTCATTACTTTTGTTGTCTTAAAATGATTTTGCCCGGACCTTCCCTTTAAATTATTCTAAAAAGATCAAGTATACAAAGGATTGCGGTCTATTCATGTGTATTAATATGTAACTTGAACCCCTCAATTGTTAACAAAATAAATGATAAATTCTACAGAATTAATTCTCTGCAAATGCAGCTATTGGGTGATATTTGCATGGAAGGGGTTACATGTCAGCTTCTCTTTGCTGGTTCAATAAACAGCAATTATTCAATGTATTAAAGAATTAAAAGTAGATGTGAAACATAGAAGGTTGATATGAAGTTAAAGTCAGGAAGGTTTGTATTACCCTTACCATAAATCACATCTAAAAAGAGACCAAGATATTCAGTTTTTTACATTCTTCAGTACGTGAAACCATAACTTATAGCTAAGGGGAGACCAGAAGATTGGAGGAGTTTGACATTCATATATAATATTTTCTTCAGTTTTCATTGTGATGTAATGTGATAATTTATTGTTGGTAAGGTCGGAGTGTTAAAGGGGTTATCCAGCGCTACAAAAACATGGCCACTTTTCCTCCTACTGTTGTCTCCAGTTCAGGTGCGGTTTGCAATTAAGCTCCATTTACTTCAATGGAACTGAATTTCAAAACCCCACCCGATCTGGAGACAAGAGAGGGGGAAAAGTGGCCATGTTTTTGTAGCGCTGGATAACCCCTTTAAGACCTTCCACTAAATTTTGCAATTGAATATAAACCAAAAGTTCACTCTCGGAAAGGTGCAGTTAAATGTGACGGTGTACGTAATAAATGTGGTCAGGATAATGGCCATGTGCTCACTATCAAGTGATTTCCAGTAATGTACTGTGCATACTGCTCAGGCTAATTAGTCAACAAAAATATACCAAATATATTGCCCAACAAAAGACTTATCAGTTAAAACAAGGATTAAATTCCTTCAATATGGCAATCTAACAAAGTGTGGCAGAAGATGCTGGTTGTTCCCAGTTAGCTGTGTGTTAAAGGAGTTGTCCAGGGCTTAAAAAAAAACAAAAAAAACTAGCATTGTTTTGACTTCTGTGCATGCAGTATCTTCTATATACACCTTCATTATTTGTTTCTAGCTCATCTTGTATTCTCAGTCACATGACCACTATGCTTGTGATTTGTTTACTTCTTGTGATGTCACGTTCAGTATCTGTTTCCTGTTCCTTCTGCTGAACACAATCACAGGTGGAGTCACCAGGTGGGTGGGGCAGGTGTCTCTCTCATGGGCTGGTTGGAATTACACATTTATGTTAACCCTGCCCCTATAGGAGGAGATAATACTGGAGTTCAGTAGAAACTGTAGCAGAGAGGGTAGCAGGGGCTGATAGTTACCTTGTTTGAGTCCAAGGCAACAAGGCTAACACCTGTGCCACCTGCAAGGTAGCTCTCAGCCCCTTCTTTTCTCCTGCTACAGCTTCTACTGAGCTTCAATTTTAGCTCCACCTACAGGGGCAGGGCTAAAATCAATGTGGAATTCCAGCCAGCCAATAAGAGGCACACCTGCCCCATCCATCCGATGACCCCACTTGTGGAATAAGAAGGAGATAGTGAAAGTGACAACACAGGAAGTAAAGAAATGACAAGCAGCATGGTCATGTGACTGAGAACACAAGAGGAATTAGAAATTAATAATGAAAGTATATATAGAACATCAATAGAAATCAATGCAGTGCTAGTTTATTGATAAGTCCCGCACGGACCCTTTAAATTTGATCATATATAAACAAAACGGTAAGTTCATAGAAGTTAAAGATATGGTAGACATGAAAGTGTCGAGATAGAAAACTGAAAGCAAACAGTTAATGTTCAACAAAACAGATGCTCAACAAATGGACAGAGAGAGGAGGGAGGAGGAAGGAGGAGAACCTTGGAGACAGAATGATAAAAAAGGGGATAATAAAAAATGGGGATTATATATAGGTATATATATACTATGACACATTAACAAACAAGGTCACAGTAGGTTAAAGATTGTGGATAATTAGATAAAAGTGATATTTAGTGATAAATCACCAATCACCCCGAGAGTGAGCAATAAACCGCCAAATGGTATTTTTGTCTAGAATATTTCATAGAATTTTCCGCATCTTTCTACTTGATCTGGGAATCTATTTGTAGTATTTTCCAAGAATCCAGTATGTTCAGCTCCCAGGCAGCGTGTCATAGCTGTTATGGTGGTACTCCTTTCCCATTGGGCACACCCACTATATTATGCCTGGTGGTTGGAAAGGGCCGTGCCCTTGATTTTGAAAGTGCAGTGACTCAACCAGACACAGTAATGTGGAACAACTTATAAGTAGAGATGAGCGAACTGGGTTCGGGTTCGAGTCGATCGGAAACCCAAGCGTTCGGCATTTGATTAGCGGTGGCTGCTGAACTTGGATAAAGCTCTAAGGTTGTCTGGAAAACATGGATACAGCCAATGACTATATCCATGATTTCCACATAGCCTTAGGGCTTTATCCAACTTCAGCAGCCACCGCTAATCAAATGCCAAAAGTTCCGGTTCGGATTGACTCGAGAATGCTCGAGGTTTGCTCATCTCTAGTCTTTAGTAAACTCGCTCAAAACTCCTCCACAGTAGTTTGGAAGGACAATTCCTTGCGATAATACAGAAGATTGCAATAGCAGATATAGGGAGGTAGCCATTTTTGGTAAAGTGCAGTAAGATGCGTGTTATGGTCTTTAATAGAGATGAGCGAACCTGGAGCATGCTCGAGTCGATTCGAACCCGAACTTTCGGCATTTGATTAGCTGTGGCTGCTGAAGTTGGATAAAGCCCTAAGGCTATGTGGAAATCATGGATATAGTCATTGGCCCCAGTTCAGCAGCCCCAGCTAATCAAATGCCGAACGTTCGGGTTTCGATCGACTCGAACCCGGTTTGCTCATTTCTAGTCTTTAACAGTCTATTCTCTCTAACCTTTCAATGTAGCCACTATTCCTGAAACAACTTTACAGAGGGTATCTTCTCCAGTTGGCTTCTAGAGTGTTAAATATGTGGCAATAAGGTCCTCACCATGCTGGAGCTGCAACGCCCACTGTGGGATGCAGGTCTTGGAATAGGTGAGGGATGTGGTAGCCATGATGTCTCTAGGCTCATGCTGAAGCCCTTGTACACCTTCACCTTATAGAAACATAGAAGATTTTTAGCAAAAGAAGACCCCTGGGTCCATCTAGTCTGCCCTTTTAGTATTTCCCTTCTTATTATTTTAGGAAACATATATTTATCCCAGGCAGGTTTACATGCAGTTACTGTAGACTTACCTACCTGATCTTCTGGAAGTTTGTCCCACGCATCTACTAATATTACAGTAAATTAATCCACAATCTGCCTTCCCAAAACCGCTTGTACCGTCATATAGCTGCTTTTAATCCAAGATCTGTCCTGGGGTTAAAACAACATTTAAACTTGACAGCCCTGTGTCAAATTGGCGTGGCCTACAGTATCTGTGCCCTAGGCCTGCACCACCTCTCTGTTCCTAATACACTACCCCAAAGCCCCTCCCCCAATAAAAGTTGAAATCACCCCCCTTTCCCATTATGTAAATAAAACATATAAAAATAAATAAATAAACATATAATAAACCGTAGCGTGCGTAATTGTCCGAGCTATTAAAATATAACAAGCGTCATTGCGAACGGTGAACGGCGTACACGAAAACAGGGAAAAAAGTGCGCCGATTACAGATTTAATGTTACATTATATATAGAAGAAAAACAATAAAAAGTGATCAAAAGGTCCGATCTTCACAAATATGGTATTAATAAAAACTAGAGATCATTGTGGAAAAAATGACACCCCATACAGCCCCGTAGGTGAAAAAATAAAACCGTTAAAAGCGTCACAATAGGGCTATTTTATTAATAATTAATTGCCAAAAAAAAGGATTTCATAAAAAAAAAAAAAATATACCATAAGAGAATCTGTGTAACTTGCATATGGTTCAGACTGACCTATAGAATAATAGTATCATGTTACTTTTACCGTATAGTACATTACATAGACACAGGAACCCCCAAACGTTACCATACTGCATTCTTTTTTACGATTTCACCAATTTATATCTTCATAAATAATATATTTGGGATTCCATCATACATGTTATGGTAAAATGAAAGACGCCATTACAAAGTACAACTATTCCTGTAACAAACAAGCACTTACATGGCCTTGTAGATAGAAAACTAAAAGTGCTAGAGCTCTTAGAAGGGGAGGAGGAAAAACGAAAGCGCAAAGATCAAAATTTGCGCCGTCCACTGGGTCATTTAAGGCCTGGTCCTCAAAGGGTTAAAAGTTGTCTTTTAGGATAATAACTGCATCACCTGCCAAACGGACCCCAGGACAGATCTTGGATTAAAAGCTGCTACCAGATGGTACAAGTAGTTTGGGGGGGGTACACAGTCACTGCCTCTCGCACAAGGCCTAGTGGTAAATAAGGTCTGGTGACTGTATGAAGTTGGAAACCTATGGACATACAGGAAACCCTACCATGTACAGTACCCCTATGGAAACCCTATTGCAGTTCCTTCCAAAAAGAGCTGCATTGCTACCATGTGTATGAGCTCTAATAGTCATTTTCACGAGCTCAGTCCTGCAATCTGTCAGCATTATATTAGGTCTAAACTGTATTTTACTGATTGAGAAGACAGGTGGTTGACACACAGGTTGTGTCTGGTATTGGAGCTCAGCTCCACTAAAGTGAATAGGGCTTAGCTGCATTACCACCCACAATCTATGGACCGGGCTTGTAGGGTTGTCACAGAAAACAGACATGTTTCTCTAATCCCGTATAACTGCTTTAATAGCATCTATCATGTGATCAATGTCACATGATCACCGGCTATATAATACAGCTTTCAATGTATAGTGAAATTCTCAGCCATATAATATACTGCGCTACCTTACCTGATTTAGAAAGACCCAAGATTTATGTGTCCTCCTCGCCGCCGGGCGATGGCAACTGAACGTATAAACTACAAGAGCATGAACAGATCAGCGGTCTATTCCCAAGGGCCGCCCCACCATGAAGCACTGGAGGCAGGCCTGCAGCCCCCCAGAGTAATGATCTCCCCACACTGGGGGCCAGGATTTTGGGAGCGGGCGTCATACCCCAAGTGTTTCATGCCGGGCCAGTTTTCGGAAATAGAGCGGCGCCGTGCACGGGAACCGGGTGGCAGTTGAAAAGAGGACCTTGGCACCGGCATCCCTGCACTGGCGCCGATGAGTTCATATAAAAAACAAAGCAATGTACCTAGTGCTATGAGGCCACCGTAACGTGGTGGGGTAGTTTACACCGTTTGCAAATGGTAACCAAGAGCCTCATTATTTTTGAGGGAATTTGTTTAGCAGTTGGGGGGGCTGCTTTTGACTATTTTCATGTCTGTAGTGGGTCTGTATCTTGCCATTGCGGTGAGCTGTTGCATTTTTTTTTTCTGTGTTTGTACCTAGTGCTACATTCGCTTTAAAGCATGTGAGGTTAAAGTAAGACATTAATCATGTAAACCAAAATTTTATACAGATACACAAATTTTAAAGAAAGGACAAATTCAAAAATGAATTTTGTTTAAAAATAGCGGACCAATCACGCGGACGTTCACTTGGACACTGGTGATCTCATGCATATTTAGGCTATGTTCTCACTACAGAATCATGATCATTATTGGCCATCATTATTAATAGGTCACCGCCTTTACTGATAAAATACCATCATTGAAACATCATCATTGACCTTAAAGGAGTACTCCAGAAAAAAAAATGTTTCTAATTTAACAGGTGGCAATAAGTTATACAGATTTGTAGATAACCTCTTCTTAAAAATCTCAAGTCTTCCAGTACTTGTACCTTTTACTGACTATTTTTTACCTCCATTCTGTTGGATCGTCAATCTTCTTATAGAGTCTGGCTCAGGCAGACTCTATGAAAAGAGTGCTGATAATGCTCATCAATGCTATGCAATGGCATTGCATTGATCAGTATAAGCAATCTAATAATTGCTAATAAGAGTCCCCAGGGGACTTACAAAAAGAGTGAAAAAAAAGGTTTCAAATAAAACTTTAAAGGCTTACTCCGGCAAAAAATATTTTTCTTTCAAATTAACTGGTGTCAGAAAGTTATATACATATTTGTAATTTATTTCTATTTAAAAATATCTAGTCTTCCCATACTTATCAGCAGCAGGATGTCCTGCAGGAAGTGGTGTATTCTTACCAGTCTGACACAGTGCTCTCTGCTGCCACTTCTGTCTATGTCAGGAACTGTCCAGAGCAGGAGAGGTTTTCTATGGAAATTTACTACTAATCTGGACAGTTCTTGACATGGACATGGTAGCAGAGAGCACGGTGTCAAAATGGAAAGAATACACCACACCACACATACAGTCATGGCCAAAAGTTTTGAGAATGGCACAAATATTATATTCAGATGATCTGCTGCCCTATGGTTTTTATGTGTGTTTGTCAGATGTTTTTATCACATACAGAAATATAATTGCAATCATATTATGAGTAACAAAAGCTTATATTGACAGTTAGAATGAGTTAATGCAGCAAGTCAATATTTACAGTGTTGACCCTTCTTCTTCATTCTCCCTGGCATGCTCTCAATCAACTTCTGGACCAAATCCTGACTGATAGCCATCCATTCTTGCACAATCAATGCTTGCATTTTGTCAGAATTTGTTGGTTTTTGTTTGTCCACCCGTCTCTTGATGATTGACCGCAGGTTCTCAATGGGATTAAGATCTGGGGAGTTTCCAGGCCATGTACCCAAAATCTCTATGTTTTGTTCCCTGAGCAATTTAGTTATCACCTTTGCTTTATGGCAAGGTGCTCCATCACGCTGGAAAAGGCATTGTTGATCACCAAACTGTTCTTGGACGGTTGGGAGAAGTTGCTTTTGGAGGACATTCTGGTAGCATTCTTTATTCATGGCTGTGTTTTTAGGCAAGACTGTGAGAGAGCCGATTCCCTTGGCTGAGAAGCAACCCCACACATGAATGGTTTCAGGATGCCGGTTACAGTTGGCATTAGACAAGACTGGTGGTAGCACTCACCTCGTCTTCTCCGAATAAGCTATTTTCCAGATGTCCCAAACAATTGGAAAGGGGATTCATCAGAGAAAATGACTTTACCCCAGTCCTCAGCAGTCCACTCCCTGTACCTTTTGCAGAATATCAGTCTGTCCCTGATGTTTTTTCTGGAGAGAAGTGGCTTCTTTTCTGCCCTCCTTGAGACCAGGCCTTGCTCCGCCTCACAGTGCGTGCAGATGCACTCACACCTGCCTGCTGCCATTCCTGAGCAAGCTCTGCACTGCTGGTAGCCTGATCCCGCAGCTGAAACACTTTTAAGAGACGGTCCTGGCGCTTTCTGGTCTTTCTTGGGCGCCCTGGAGCCTTTTTTGGCAACAATGGAACCTCTCTCCTTGAAGTTGTTGATGATGCGATAGATTGTTGACTGAGGTGCAATCTTTCTAGCTGTGATACTCTTCCCTGTTAGGCTATTTTTGTGCAGTGCAATGATGTTTCTTTAGAGATTACCATGGTTAACAAAAGAGAAACAATGATGCCAAGCACCAGCCTCCTTTTAAAATGTCCAGTGGTGTCATTCTTACTTAATCATGACAGATTGATCTCCAGCCCTGTCCTTATCAACATCCACATCTGTGTTAATAGAGCAATCACTGAAACGTTGTTAGCTGGTCCTTTTAAGGCAGGGCAGCAATGATGTTGAAATGTATTTTGAGGGATAAAGTTCATTTTCTAGGCAAATATTGACTTTGCAAGTAATTGCTGTTAAGCTGATCAATCTTAATAACATTCTGGAGTATATGCAAATTGCCATTTTAAAAACAGAAGCAGTAGACTTTGTAAAAATTAATATTTGTATAATTCTCAAAACTTTTAGCCATGATTGTACATACACTCTTATCGCCCTACATATTATGGTCAGTATTGGTCACCAACTCCTCTTAAAAGATGCTAAAACTCAGGTTAAAAATTCTGAATTGGGAAATGTAAAAAGAATGATTATTTTTGGAAGCTCTAAAGGCCATATTACACGGCCCCATTTCCCCCCAGAGCCAGAGCCGGCTTGACTATTGTAAGGCAAGGGCTGTATACATATCGTAGGTGATGTCCATGCAGCCCTTGTCTAAAGTGCAGAATAATAAACTTTATACATACCTGCCCTCACTCCCCAATGTTCTTTCAGCTTCTCCCCACTCCCTGCAACCGCTGTTGAAACTTCAGAGCTGGTCTGTGCAGTGCCAATCACTGGCCAAGATGGGTCAGCACCGCCACCTGTGAGTGGCCTGTCACTGCAACTGGCATCAGCGGCTGATCATTGTCTTTATTACAAGGAGACTGGACGGATTATCGCTCCGTGTAATAGGGCCTTGTTTTTTTTCTCATATATATACCCGCTCTGGAAGTCTAAAATCATTTTCTCTGTGTCCTCTTTGACAAAGCGCTACTCCCGTTTTCCCTCTCCCTTTGTAGACACAGGACATGTGACCTCCTCTCTGGGGGCAGGGTTAGCTGTCTATTGACTTGGTAACCCAGCGCCCAGGAAACATCATCTGCATCACCTCAAGTGCTGCTTCCATAGAATTACATGCATCCCTTAGCCTAGGTTTCTGTAATATGAAAAGTTATCGTTCTATGTCTGCTTGCTGTCTGTGAATTCAGGAATATGTACCTGTCTTTGTGTCAAAGCTCTGTATATTGTAAGTGTTATGGATGTTCTTAGAGTCTGCCGGTAAACAGACACCCCTTATGCAGTCCATGGCTGCAATATGCACGCATCAGCTAGTATGGAATACATACTGGGGTGATGTGATACAATATCTGTAAATAAAACAGTCCTAGGTTTTACTTTGCAATAGTAATGACAGCAGTGGGCAGGAAAGACAGCTAAAGGTGTGAGTACGCAAATGGAACAATCAGGGAGATGCATGATGGGAGATGTAGTTTCCTGGCCTGCGCCATCTTGGAAATAGATCGCCTTTTAGAAAAACTTGTAACTCCGGAATGTCAGCAGCTAGAAAGACAGGAGACGGCTCAAAGTACTCAGGGGGACTTGGTGAGTAAGACCAGATAGGTTTGGAAGCATTTAATTTTTTAGCTATTAGGTGGATAACCCCTTTAAATGGAACTTCTGGTAAAAACTCAATATACAATTAAATGTTATGAACAAACAATGATGCATGACTTTAGCTTACCTGTACCTCTAAGGTAAGGCATTTGACTCCTTATGAGTCGTATGCCTAAGTCTTCTGATAATGTGATCAATGCACAAGATTCCAAATGTATTGTCTTGGCCGCTCTACTACCCAGCATGCTACCTGCATCTACCAGTGCCATACAGAAGATTGTGTATGAGGGCAAGGACCCTTTAACATACCCAGTTATTATTTAAATGGTGTTAGCACATGTATATATCCCTGAGTACCTCTGAACATATGCAAAATCCCATTCTTCTCTTGCAATTTCAGAGTTTACAGAGCAATTCTATTATGCCTCATATTCCTAGAAACTTAATGCTGTGCTCTCTGGCTTTGAGTAAACATGTCAGAGCAGCATGTAAACAGTGTGGCAGACAGCAAACATTCATCTATAAACATTGTATATTTAGGTTTTTAGGTAGAAATTGAAGACGTAAGAAAATACAGAAAATTTGGCTCAAATTTCCGGAAAGGGGAATAGAACTATGTGTCAGTAAACAAATTACTAGATACAATACAATCTGTTCATCTGCCTTCGGGAAACAATGACGGTTTGGTAAATGTCTGTGATGTACCAAGCTAAAGGAACTTGGCCAACTATTAATACAAGATTATATGGTATAGTCGGTGTTAATATTATGGGTTTACTATTTACTGAAGTTTATGGCACATCCACCAGATATTCCATAGAATTCTGATAGGTGTGTGACTTAGGGTCCTATTACATGGGCAGACAACGGCCCAATTATTTTAGTAAATGAGGGCCGATCTGCTAGATCGGCGCTCGTTTACTGGACCTATTAGATGGCCAGATAATTGGGCAGTAAGGGCTGTATATATTTTGTTAGCGATGTCCATGCAGTCCCTGCCCAAACACCTGATACCTTACCTCTCCCTGCTCCCAGTCTTTTCTCCTGTGCTCCGCAGCTTCCCGGTCCTGGGGGCTGAAGTGTCTGAGCAGCCTCTCAGCTGACAGAAGTAACTGTAACTCAGCTCCCATTCAAGTAAACGCAAGTAATAAGATCCAGTCACTAAACAGTGACTGGAGCCAACAGCTATACATCTGATCAGTGAGGCTGCCAGGTATTAGCACTCCACTGATCAGAGACAGGTGTCCTATCCAGTGCACAGCTCATCAGTCTGTTTTTTTCCTGAAAACCCCTGCAATAAAGCAGCAATTAATAGTAAGAAGTGATGAAGATTAAAATAATCTACAGTTCAAAAAAGTGTCCAGGTTCGGGTCCAGACAGATTCCCTTTAAAGCGACTCTGTACGCACAATCTGTCACCCCCCCAATCCTCTTGTACCTTCGGATAGCTGCTTTTACTTTTAATCCAAGATCTGTCCTGGGGTCCATTCGGCAGGTGATGCAGTTTTTATCCTAAAAAAAACCTTTTAAACTTGCAGCCCTGTGTCAAATTGGCATGGCCTAGAGTGTCTATGCCCTAGGCTCGCACCGCCTCTTCATCCCTCCTCCCCGCCCTCTTCATCATTAGGAATACCCCTGGGCAGCATTTCTCCTATTCATCACTTGTCTGAACACTGCACAAGGCCCTTAACGATCCAGCAAATGTGCAGTGTTCAGACAGGTGATGAATATGAGAAAGCCTGCCTGGGGCATTTCTTATGGTGAAGAGGGCAGGGAGGAGGGACGGAGAGGCGTTTCAAGCCTAGGGCACAGACACTCTATGCCACACCAATTTGACACAGGGCTTCAAGTTTAAAAGTTGTTTTTTTAGGACAATAACTGCATCACCTGCCGAACAGACCCAAGGACAGATCTTGGATTAAAAGCAGCTATTCAAAGGTACAAGTGGTTTTGGGGGGGGCATATTGTGGGTACAGAGTCGCTTATCCAGAAAGCCTTCAGTTCACCTTTCGTCTATGCTTTATATGCTTTCAAATGAGGACATGTACATGTATGTGCTGGACATCAAATATCAGTGGCAAGCAAAATGCCTAACAAGGAGGCCCAGAAGAGGATTACAGTGGCGGGCAAGAAGACGGCAACAAAGGATCAAGCAGGAGTGGGCCACTGGGAAGTGAGAAGTACAGGGTATTGGACATGGCAGTACATACCACCCCCCCTCCCGCTCCCTTTTTAGAACATGGATAGATGGATGGATTACTCAGGAACAATTCAAAGGTACAAGTTTTTTTTTTACAATGTGTGCAGACAGCCATTTTCCCACATACTTACTTTACTGTAGCAAATTATTAGATTTATTTTTAAAAAGGCCACATTTTGCTTTTACATTATGTTTAACCCTAGCCTAATGGCTTTGCATCCCTCTTTTACAGTCAGTGTTTTTAGTAACTATTTCTCCTATATAATTTGTTCATGTTGAGTTAATGTGGGGGGGGGGGGGTTGGGTCTCCTTAAATAGCATCTGCGAATAACGTGAGGTAACATTTTTTGTATCAGTTTGTCCTTCCAGATCTCTTTGTAATTCCCAGCTACATCTGTAAACCTCACGGATGGAATGTTGGCAAGAACCCACCCCCCTTATCAACTTGTTGCATTTCATTAGTGGCTAATGGATACAAATTCATTGTGCTTGCTTTTATGAGCACAGAATAGGTTTCAATGCATCATTTTATATATACGCCTTGTATGATATGAACCTATATTGTAGCCAACTGGCACAGTACGAAGTGGGAACCAGACAGTTTTTAAGACCTAGTAATTAATTGCTTGTCTATAGGAGCATTTTGGAAAATGTTCTGTGGTTTTGTTTAAGAACATATTTTTATAGTGTTCTGTTGTTTGAACAACCCAAAGGGGGACATTTACTATCATTGTGCCCTTGGTGTACACCAGGGAGAAGCCGCAGATTCGCCCCTTCCCCCTAAGGTACGCCTGTCATATCCCCTGATCACCTGATGGGCGGGCAGGGGGTGGGCCTCCTCCCACGTCTGTTTTAGCATGATTTACACCCGCCCTGGAAGCAGGTATAGATTTGTTGTGCAGAGCCAGACTGCTTTACTTTGAGAGTGCCCCTCTTAGTAAATACGGCCAGGGTTCGCCAGTGTTCGCCAGTGTTCTCTGAATTCGAAACGCTCAGCACATTGTAACGACTCTCTTCATTTCCCATAAAATATTCTAATAATAATAATAATAATTAGAGATGAGCGAACCTGGAGCATGCTGGAGTCCATCCGAACCCGATCGTTCGGCATTTGATTAGCGGTGGCTGCTGAAGTTGGATAAAGCCCTAAGGCTATGTGGAAATCATGGATGTAGTCATTGGCTGTATCCATGTTTTCCAGACAACCTTACAGCTTTATCCAAGTTCAGCAGCCCCAGCTAATCAAATACTGAACGTTCGGGTTCGGATCGACTCGAACCCGAACCCGGTTCGCTCATCTCTAATAATAATAATAATAATAATAATAATAATAATAATAATAATAATAATAATAATAATAATAATAATAATAATAATAATAATAATTATTATTATTATTATTAAAATATATTTTATTGTTTGTGAGGTGAAATATGAACAAAATAGCAATTTAGCAAATTGGGGGGAGCCGACACTCTGGCCTGCTATGTATTTGCAACTGTAAAATATGAGTGAAAGTCTAAACAAGAATAATTTTATATTAACCCTACCCCTAAAATATAAAAAAAAAATGCTTGAACCCCCTTTGTATTTTCAGAAAACATAGAATTATTTATATACACATATACACACACACATTTGGCATTGCCTTTTCTATTACGACCCCCAAACTATACCAAAATGCTGTTAATTGTCTTGCATGTTGAATGCTAATAATAATAATAATAATAATAATAATAAAACAAGTGAAATAAATGAATAAAAAAAAAGAGAATGCCGTTATTTTGTTAATCTGCCTCCTAAAACAGTAGAAAAGACAAAAAGTTTTATGTCTGAAAAAAAAATGATAGCAATATAAACTATTGTGAAAAAAAAAATCCAGCTTTTTTCAGTTATTGGATTGTAATGACACAATCATATTTTATTTATTTTAAGAAGAGGGTTAAAGAATGAGGCTCTCACCAAACATCATCAATACAGCGGTTTATTTACTTAATCAAAACAGGTAACAGGGATGTGCATGAAAGAATGGGTGACAGACTGTTTCGCACATACCTGCGTGCTTCCTCTCGGCCATAGCAAAAGTGCCATAGAAAGTGCAATAGCAAATGGTCTGAATACTTATGCCCATGTGAAATTTTAGTTTTTCAACTTTAAGAAATTTGCTAAACTTTCTAAATTTCTGTTTTCACATTCCTTTTATGGGATTTGTAGTGCTGATTAATGGAGGGTTTTAAAAAATAATTTTAGTTTAAGGATTTAACATAACAAAATGTAAAAACAGTGAAAGGATCTGAAGACTTTCATTAATGCATTGTATATACAGTACTATTAGGATGGGTTTACAATACCCTATGGCTGCGTTCACATTAAATATATTTCAGTCAATATATTTTAGTCAGTATTGCAACCAAAACCAGGAGTAGATTAAAAACACAGAAAGGATCTGTTCACACAATGTTGAAATTGAGTGGATGGCCGCCATATAACAGTAAATAACGGCCATTATTTCAATATAACAGCCGTTGTTCTAAAATAACAGCAAATATTTGCCATTATATGGCGGCCATCCACTCAATTTCAACATTGTGTGGACAGAGCCTTTCTGTGTTTTTAATCGACTCCTGGTTTTGGTTGCAATATGAGGACCACAATACTGACTGAAATATACGTAGTGTGAACCCAGCCTCAAGCTTCTTTTACTCAGGCCGATTATAGGCTGATAATCAGCCCATATAAAAGGTCGTACATCTCGCTGTGTAAACAGGGGATGTGCGGGTGACAGTGATATATATCAATGGCTCACGAACAATATTGCGATTGTTTGTGTGGCCCAGCAGTACGATTAATGTTAAGTTTTAAAGGTATTGCAAATGACCTTTCTTTATAGTTCCCATTTGTTTTGAATCAACTCCTGGCTTTGGCTTAAAAAAAAAAAGTTCCAATGACTAACAGAGTTTTTAAACAATTTACCCTCCCCCCCAATCCCCATCCTATTCTGCCTTTTTCTGCTAATCAATATTACAGGTTTCTCAATTATATACAAAATCATTGTTTCCTACCTTCATCCAGTATATGATGTGGTTGTTAAACGGTAATATGTGTTTCTTGTAGAGTTCCTGATTTAGTGAATAAGTATGAAGAAATACCTTGGAAACTCGGCAACAATGCTGCTGTTTCCTAAACATTACGTTCTGGAATTACAGACCAAGCTGTTGATATTGACGTCATGCTCTTGCGGGCTGGCATGATATTTCTGCCCCGCGCTTTCTGGAAATGTATATCTATGAATTTATTGTAATCACTCTTCAGCTGGGATATAAACACATATTGTATCGGGAAATTGTATCCTTGTAAATATGAAATATCGCTTCCATTTACCATCTGATTGGACTCCACATTTATCTGAAAAATATTTAAAAACAATTGTTTTAATAATTTTTGGAAAGGAGAGGCACGGTGGGTTTATTGTCATTGGTTTTAACTGTCCGTATTCCAGAGAAAACTTTGATACTCACTGTGATGCTACTGAACTGAGCCTTACAGTGCTCTATGCCACACGTATCATATGGAATTTCTAACATTAAAAAAGTTTTTTCAGATTATGGGGTCTTTTTTGTCTATATTTTCTATATATTTATATATATAAAATTTTAAGATATAATGTAGCATTAGCATTAGCTGTGACAGACGTGAAGGGGTTAAAGAGGTATTCCAGGAATAAGTAGGAGATTGCGGGGGGTCCAACCTCTGTACCCCTCGCTGATCTCCATATCGGGCCCCAACTTGTATTATGTATTATAAGTAGAAACATGGGTACGGCACATGACCTGCAACTATATTTATTCCTATGGAGCAACAGAAAGAGCTGAGTATGCCGAAAGAGCGATGTACTTGGCTCTTTCTCTCGGCCCCAGAGAAATAAATAGAGCCGGGGGTCACATGTACCTGCGCCTCTATTCATAATACAGAAGCTGGGGCCGATACAGAGGTTAGACCCCACGCGAGCGTCCTGTGAATAGGGGACAAGTAAATTTTTTTGTGTACTAACTCTTTAAATGAAAAAAAAAACATCTGGGACCTATTTTTATTTTTTTTAAAAGCCTCATGAGGGAGTGGGTGAAAAAAATAACATCCACTTACGTCCCCAGGTCCAGCGCTGCCACACTGTCACACATAGTGCTGCTCCGGTCCCCAGTGTCCGGATGCCTACTGGCTTTAGACAGGACTTGGTGCATGACACTGCTACAGCCGCTGAATGGCAGAGTGAACCTGTTACGTCACATCCCAAGTCCCATATCAAGTCCAGGAGATGGGAGCGGTGTTGCAACACTGGAGCTGGGGGGTTAAGTGGGTGTTATTTTTTCCATCCACCCAATTCCCAGCAAATTTTGAAAAAATAGGTCCAGCCGGAGCTTTCTCTTAACGGTTTTACTTGATGCCACAGTCTCCTACAACCGTTTTGCAAATTGTGGCCTATATCAAATTGTTATACCAGAGACAGAAGTTCTTGTATCTGTATTGTACATCGGTATCTTTAGTCTGAAAGGAGTGGAACCTGCATAGAGAAAACCTATCACGAAAAGTTGGAACCTCTTTTGTGTTTTGAACCCACTCTTGTTTTTTGTTTATAAATACAGATGCAAAGTGACCGAAGTACTGGGCGATTATACCGCCTTTATACATTGTTCAAAGTAAAAAACTTAATACCACCTACTGTGATCTTGTTTTATTACACAAGAAGATAAAATGTATAATATAAACTGAGAAATTTCATAGACCAGGGGCTGGTTGCTGGGCACTGCATACCATAGGAGGTAGTTTACAGACAGAATGGGGGTCCCATCTTGATTACTGCCCCGGGCTAAGGCAATCTTGTAGTCTTTTCTGAAGGTTTGTGGGTCTCTATTCTATAAACAATTGCTAAGCTAAAGAACAATATATGCCAAGATACATGTTTTGACTAAATATTACTGACAGTCATCTTAAGTTCACTTTGTTTTCCCAAAATTCGAAACAGGGCTGTTGGGTTGGTGAAAAAAAAAAAAACTATTCAGAAACTTTAATATTGAAACCACCTGTTGCTGTCAATAGCTGAAGATTGGCTTGAAATATATTTCTTGGCTGTCCAGTGTTACAATTAATAATATTAAGTCAAGACAAGCGAATCGGCAATGTACAGAAATTACAGCGTACAGATGTAGTAGACTTGGATTTGCGTTTTCGACCTAAACCTAAATTAAATCTTATTAGCCAATCTGTACAGGTGACTATGATATATAACTAGTATATTATCTTTTTTCACTTTTTTACTATTGATAGGATATCTTAGATGCCATGACCCCTTAGTAATGATACAATGCTTGATAAAGAAACAAAGGCCGACTAAGGACTGGCTGACACCTGTTCAATTCACCCACCCTAAAACTTGACTTTTATTAGACTTTTTAAAAAATATTACTTTTGTGCTCAATATTTTTTATGAGAGAAAGGAATTGAAAATTTAAAAATTCTACCCAGCTAAGAAACATTTGACGCATAGACAAGAATTCCACTTTAAAGGGGAACAATCAGTAGGTTAGATGAATCTAAGCTGCTGATAGCCCCCTATTGCACACGGGGCGTTGAAGGGGAAGGTATGTCTCTTACCGCCATCCTCGATGCCTTTCCTGTGCAGTTTGTATTGTAATCCTGTGTATGGTAAGGCCGTGTGCAGCATTGGGCTCCCAACCCCCAGAGCACTAATCTGGACCACCCACTCCACTGATAATAATTTGAAGGGGCGGGCTGTCTGGGGATAGATCAGCGCTCTAAGTGCAGTAGCCCCACCCCCAGTGCTCCAAACAGCCTTACCGACACAGCATTACACTACAAACTGCCCAGGAACTGCGCCGTGGATGAAGGTAAGAGACATACTTTCATCTTCAGTGCCCCGTGCATTATAGGGGACTATCATCAGGTTAGATCAGGTTAAATTTGACACACACACTTCATACTCACCATTCCTCTGGTGACGATTGCTGCTTGAATCTCCCACCGGCCACCTTCCGCCAGCTCCAAACGGCGTCTTTGGAACTCCCTCACTTCCTGGTTCCAGTAAAGTGCATGAGAGAGGAAAAGGCTGCTGGTGCACTTGCGCACCAGCAGCCTTTTCATTGGCTGGAGCGCATCACATGGCTTTAGCCAATCATGCTCCAGCCAATAAAAAGGCTGCTGGTGCGCAAGTGCACCACCAACCTTTTCCTCTCCCATTCATTTTACTAGAATATTCCGAGAAGGATGAAGACCAGGCCCGCCCCCAGCTCTGATGACATCGAAACAAAATTGGGCCCAAGAGAAGAGAATATGGTCGACAGTAATTAGGTATGCTTTATTTCACTTCCAGAGGGCATTCAGGGGTGGGAAGGGGGGGGGGCTCATAGCTTATTAACACACATTACAAAGTTATATAACTTTATAATGTGTGTTAAATAAGCTAAAAACACAAATCGCCGGAGTTGTCCTTTAAGCCCTAGTGTTGAGTGAACACTAAAATGCTTGAGTGTTCCTTATTTGACTCTACAATTTTTCAATGCTCAAGTGCCTGATTCGGGAAGGGAACCCCATTGGAATCAATGGCAGTATTTAACCAGGTGCCCCCTGCTCGGCAGACCATTACTATAATCCCTTGAAGCCCCAGAATGAAATGATGGAAATGATGAGTTTGTATTGTGTTATAAATAAGATTTGGACTCCTGACTCTCACTGAATTTAAGAAAAAATAATGGGGGACATTTACTATGGAGTCTAATGTGTGCAACTCTTCTAATGGGGATTGGTGTGTACTTTGTTCCAATATCTTGTGGCTGATTTATTAACCCCTAGGCGACCCTGGGCGCACCTGTACGTCCGGGGCCACCTACGGGTGCCGCATGTAGCCCAGGACCGCGGCTATTAGCCAACACAGTCCGATCGCCTTGCCCGCTAATTAAGTTATCAGATGCAGTTGTCAAAGTTGACAGCTGCATCTGATTACTTATATGCAGCCATCCCTGGTGTCTAGTGGGGAGATGGCTTCCCCAGACATTGTCCCAGAGGAGCGATCCACACATCTTGTACCTGCCGGGGTCTGCGCCGTAATGGCGCTGATCCCAGCTCGGCACTCGATTGCTTCCAGCTGCAGCAGCCGGAAGCAATCAAGTGCCTATCTCATTGATCTATGCTGTATAACTATACAGCATAGATCTCAATGAGAGATCAGTGTACTTATAACAGAAGTCCCCCAGGGGGAATAACCCTAACCTCAGGGAAAATAACCCTAACACCAGGTGGGCTTCTAGTATAAGTGTAAAAAAAAAAAAAGTGTTGTTGTTAATAAAAAGCCCCCTCCCCTAATAAAAGTTTGAATCACCCCCCTTTTCCCATGTTATAAATAAAAATAAATAAATAAACAAACATGTTTGCTATCGCCGCGTGCGTAATCGCCCAAACTATTAATTAATCACATTCCTGATCTCGCACGGTAAACGGTGTAAGCGCAAAAAAATCCAGAAAAATTGTAATAAAAAGCGACCAAAAGGTTGCATATGCGCAATCAAGGTACCAATAGAAAGAACACATCATGGCGCAAAAAATGACATCTGACACAGCCCCATAGACCAAAGAATAAAAGCGTTATAAGCCTGGGAATGGAGCGATTTTAAGGAACATATATTTGTTAACAATGGTTTGAATTTTTTACAAGCCATCAAATAATATAAAAGTTATACATGTTATATATCGTTTTAATCGTCACAACTTGAGGAATATATATAACAATTCAGTTTTTCCCCAGGGCGAGCGCTGTAAAAATGAAAAAAATAAAATAAAAGAAATGCGTTTTTTTTTTCTATTTCACCACACATTAAATTTTTTTCTAGTTTCGCAGTGTACTTTATGAAAAAATTCAGCCTGTCATTGCAAAGTACAATTAGTGGCGCAAAAAATAAGGGCTCAAGTGGGTTTCTAGGTGAAAAAATGCAACTGCTATGGCCTTTTAAGCACAAGGAGGAAAAAACGAAAACGCAAAAATTTAAATTGGCTCGGTCCTCAAAGGGTTAAAATGTAGCACTGCCATAGTGAATGCATCTAAGTAAAAAGTGGCAAAAATGCAAAAATTGCGCAATCGTATTCACCTGGTACTGACCAGACGTAAGCCTGCACCTGTTTGTGCTTCTTTTTAAAATGTCGCAAATAATTCATTGGGCGCTAATCCCGTATTATAGGAACTATTGAGTGAATACTCAAAACAGGCAGATTTTTTTTTAAAGTTGCATCTAAAAAATATTTGCCAATAGAATACTGGTTTAATAAACTAGACCAAAAATGGGTAAAAGATCCAATTATTCACCAAAAATAGATGCAAAGTCCTTGATAAATTCCCCCCGTATGTCTGTAGTCCTGAACCCTGTCCTTGTCATTTATAGCTGCTTCCTTACAAGAATAGTCTAAGGAAATCCTCTCCTACATGCTGGTTTGGTAACTAAAGGCTATTAGAGTTTTGCCAAAAGTCTGCGATTTATAATTACCAATTTCAATTCTTCAAAATGAAAGGAATTGTAACAATATAAAGAGAAACGAGGGATAAATCTGTCCTGACTAAGCAGACTTTGGCAGACATCACAAAGCCTCGTGGAAATTCGTTTTTGCTTTCTGTTTTCTTTCCTCTCCCACTCAGTTCTGTTTCCGTTTTTTTTCAAATTCTTAAAAAAAAGTGTCAATTTGCAAAAAGAAAAGAATAATTATGGTAACCGGAATGTCCTTCATGTTTGGGGAAGTATTTTGTTTTAGGGTGCGTTCACACCTACAGGATCTGCAGCAGATTTGATGCTGTGTTCAATTATTTAAATGAAATCTGCTGCAGAAAATCAGCTGCAGATCCTGTAGGTGTGAACACACCATTAAAGTGATATTGTCACCCCCTCTAGGCCCAGCCCTGGTTTCTGGTAAAATTATACAAAAAAAAAACCTTACAAAGTGGCCTGTCTTTGTGTAGATTCTTTTACCTGTCATCATAGAAAAACTTTGAATGTCATAGAGACATGTCAACAGTTTTGATGGGTCTGGAAAACGAGATGGTAGAATACTGCGGTCCTCTCCTGGCTCTACGTCATGCGATCAGTCAGGCTCATAATGTATGATTATGGTGAAACAGGGTGCGGTCCTCTCCCGGCTCTATGTCATGCGATCAGTCAGGCTCATAATGTATGATTATGGTGATACAGGGTGCGGTCCTCTCTCTGCTAAGTCTCACCCAGTCCGATCCAAACTTTTCACATGTCTCTATGACATGAATACAAAATTACTGCAGCAAACCATAAGTGTCAGGACTCATCGTATATACTTCTCCCAGCGTACACACAATAAAAACCTGTTGTAGAATTTTTTTTTTATATATATATAAAAATTGAGGATCTTAGCAAACCATTTGATCAAATAAAATGTACCAACTCACCACATTAAGGTAGCCCCACAAAGCGTTGGAGCCTATACTTGAGGCTAATGGCCTCTCTCGGTCTACACAACTGGGCGTACAGGGGGAGATTTATCAAAGATGGTGTAAAGTAAAACTGGCTCAGTTGCCCCTAGCAACCAATCAGATTCCACTTTTCATTCCTAACAGACTCTTTAGAAAATGAGAGGTGGAATCTGGTTGCTAGGGGCAACTGGGCCAGTTTCACTTTACACCAAGTTTGATAAATCTCTCCAACAGGATCTACTAATCTCTGTGTAAAACACCCACGGGAGCTGGCTGGAATGCCCAGCTAAAGTCCTGACACTTGCAGTTTGCTGCAGCAATTTTTTATTTTTGTCTGTTTGTTAGCCACAGCAGCGTGCAAACTGCATAGTGTGAACAAGTAGGGTGCTGGCTATTCGTTTGCATTATGCCTCTATGACTTGTGTAAAGTTTTTTATGATGACAGGTACACTTTAGGGGTTAATTCACAGGATCCATGCCACGATCCTAAGGAAAAATGCAGCACGGATCCCCAAGCCAGAGCCCCCTATCCGCCGCCGGCAGGGATCCCCCCCACCTCGCAGCAGCAGAGATGACAGGAGAGTATAATTTGCTCTCCTGTCATCGCATCTACTACTTACCTATTCCCCCGTGCTGACCGGCGTACATGTTGACCAGAAGTGGCCACTTCCGGTGAGCTCTTGTAGCATTCCCCTCAATGGTCCCTAAAATTTCAGTGAAAAGAACGGCCGTTGGCAAAGAAATTAATACATTTGCATTGACTTTGATGTGTTCAATGTTGTTGAACTGCGGCCGTAGAAAATAATGAGTATGTCTATTTTTTATGGCTGCAGTTTGGCGAACAATGGCCATAGAAAATAGCTGCCAGCCATATTTGACATTGTGTGCAAAGCTGAATTGGATTGCGGGCACACCCAAAGGTGCCCCAAAGAGAACCCAAGAAAACCCAAAGGTGCAATCCAAAGAGAAATAAAATAATGTTCATCTGGCCGATCCTGCAGTGTACATGCAAGACAGCACTTGTTGTTTGACATGTAAGACACCACAGCCATTGTCAATACAGTGTGTGAATATAGCCTAAAGATTATCTACCATGGCAGGTCACTCGCTCCAGATCTAAATCCCATGCAGGCACCATGTAAACCTTTAGCCTGCACGGCTGACGTGGTGTCCCTGCCAGATGCATCAGCATTGGATGTGACTGTAAACCATGGCCCGAGGCGAGACGGGGGACAAATATCCTGAAAAGCTCCACGTCCTTGACACTCTCCCTGGAAGATAATCCAATTGATTTTATATAGATAGACTGAGGCCACTTTGAAAGGTATTTTCACATATATTTTACCAGCAACTCAATCTTTCAGAAGTCAGGGCTTACATACATACCTCTTATTGTATAACAAATAATTTTGAAAACTAGGTTAAGCATTAAATGGGTTGTAAGGGCAAATATAATAACTTGCTATTTCCCTCCCTATGCTAAAATAAAATAAAATCCTACATACTTACCTTCCATACTTCCCTGCTGCCACCGCTGTCAGATCTGCTTCCTGTTGCTGCCCTGTTCTTCTTCTCCTCCTTTCTATAACATTTTACTCCTACTGGCCAATTACTGTGCTGAGCCAACTGTTCCTGTGGGCACAAAACATCATCAGATGCAGAAAGAAAAGTAAAACAGCAGAAACCTGAAGAACCTTTAACAGATGTAGGGAGGCGGGGGGAGGTAAGTATGCAAGTTTAACTTTTTTTTGTAAAGGGGTAATTCGCAAAAAAAAAAAAAAAAAACCTTTCATAACAACTGGTCCCAGCAAGTCTCAGAGATTTGTAATTTATTTCTATTAAAAAATCTCAAGTCTTCCAGTATTTATCAGCTGCTGTATGTCCTGCAAGAAGTGGTGTATTCTTTCCAGTGTGGAGATCAGGATTAGTTTTCTATGGGGATTTGCATCTGCTCTTGACAGTTCCTGACATGGACAGAGGTGGCAGTGTAACTGGAAAGAATGCCCCACTGATATTTTTTAAAAGAAGTAAACTACAAATCTCTGGCACTCGCTGGGACCAGTTGATTTGAAAGATTTTTTTTTTGTTAACTACTCCTTTAATGCACAGCAAAACATATAACAAAGTATTTTATTTATAGAAACCCTTTTAATTCCAAGTGCCTCTAGTACTTTTGAAGATATATTGCGACTTCCTCAGGTCTTCTTCTGGCCCCCAAACATATTGTTGACCATTTTATAACAGAGACATCTTGAAACTAATATGTGCTCTTCATTCCTGGTTATTTCCATACAATGCAATGTGACTCGTTATGTTGTGACTAGTGCATGAATGGTGTTGATGTCTTGTATGCAGTCCTGTCTCTTCTGGTTTTGATCTGCGTGGTAATGTAGATAACACACAAAAACACAGAAAAATGCAACAGCTCACCGCAATGGCAAGGCACAGACCCACTACAGACATGAAAGTAGTTAAAAGCAGCCCCCCCCCCCCCCCAACTGATATATAAAAATTCCCACAAAAATAATGAGGCTCTTTGTTACCACTTGCAAACAGTGTAAACCATCCCACCACAATAAGGTGGCCTCATGTTCAGGGCGGACCCTACACTGTACTATGGCCTCTCCATGGCATATAATACGCTTATGCTCTGGGCATGCGAGATCCATCGTATAACAGCAAAAGTAATTACACCACCTGGGTGGGACAGGTGGAGTGCACGACCAAGTAGAGGCAGCCACTCCCCCCCCATCTGGAACACAGAAAAAAAGACAAATTTGGTCAGCTCTCCTAGAACACCATTCACACTAGGCAGGAGCACATTGCTGTGTTTTTGTGTGTTTACAATTTCAGCCATAGCGATGTGCTCATGC
Source organism: Dendropsophus ebraccatus (assembly GCF_027789765.1). NCBI lineage: Eukaryota > Metazoa > Chordata > Amphibia > Anura > Hylidae > Dendropsophus > Dendropsophus ebraccatus. The sequence continues at coordinate 20,066,468 of NC_091464.1, forward strand.
CTAGTGTGAATGGTGTTCTAGGAGTGCTGACCATATTTGTCTTTTTTCTGTAGTGTAGATAACAGTCAATATAATTGTACATTGAGCCAACATCATTTTGTAGCTTGTTCTATTCTAAGGATCATAATGGATCTACATGAAATCTGGAGATAATTCCAAAAGTTAATCCCAGTGAAGCTATGACATCCCTTTAAAACTTATCAGCACTGAGATGATGGGTCTTAACAAAGTACAGCTACTTGCAGACCACTTAGATTTAAAAAAAAAAAAAAAAAAAAAAAAACTTACATAGATTTTTCATTGTTCCCACATTTTTTTGGAAATCTTCCAGTAGCCGGAGCTGGACTGCCACTTGCTGGAGAATAATTGCACTTTACCTGTTTCACGAATGAAAATCACATCTCCAATTCCAGATATAGTAACACCACATTTGTCATCTTGGCATGCCTCCCATGTAGAAACATTCTTTAGAAAATATGCCATCAAATTATTGTACTTCCACCCCTCTCTGCACAAGAGGTATGTTTGGGGGAAAAAATGCGGCCTCCCCCACGCCGTTCTGTGTTCATCACTTATTGGACAATTGCTTTGGAATGATAACTAGATATGTAAGTATCTCACAGTAAAGGTCAGGCTAAACACACAGAGAAATACCTTTCTTCTTTAGATGGTCTTAAAACATATTGTCTTCCACTCACAATTGTGTTCTATATCGTAGCCCGAATGGATTCTGCACTCAGCTTGTTTTACACTGACACCTTTAAATAAACCAGCAGAATTCTTCATTTGTGCGAAACAAAATGTGCGTACAGAAATTTGCTGATGGTATTCAGTTTTTTTTTTTGTTTTGTTTTTTTTGTTATCTTAGAGGGTGTTTATATTTACTTAGATGTGAGAAAGATCTGAGATCAAGGGAAAGTGCTTGAATGTTGGCGGAACGAATACAGTATCTATGCTACATATTTATCTGGCATAGGGGCTTTTCAGTATAGACATTATGATGAAGAAGCAGCCATAGAAAGATATGCGGCATATTTTTCTCTTTGCAATACATTTTTTTAATTATTTTTATCAATAAAAAAATGCATGGATTGTTGTTGCAGTCTCTGGGCATCAAACTATTACATTATTACACTTGGTAACTTATTAGTGGTTACCGCTTTACTGTTGGTTTATGCAGGGTATGTGTCTTGGAATCAGAGAATCTTCCAGTGAGCCCAGGTTCTGATACAAGACTAGCTCCCAAAGGGCTGGAAAATGTCATTAGATGAATCTAACCTGCTGATAGCCCCCTATTGCGCATAGGGTGCAAGGAGGAAGGTGTGTCAGTGTGCTAGGCGGGATGATTGACAGGCAGAGAGGCCAGTAACAGACCTCTCTGGGTGTGCTGAAAGGCAGAGAGCGGTGACTAGTGATGGGGGGGAGCCGCACAGATGACTACCTCCCCGTTTCTGCCTGTCACAAGCCCGGATTATTAAACTCGGTTTTCTCCGGTATAAAGCTCCTGCAGCAGCTGCGGCTGGTATGTGCTGGGGCTGCTGCAGGAGCTTTATACAGTGCTCCAGGAAAACATATCAGCCCAATCCCTTTAAACCTTTCATATCTCTTTCATAGATAGTCCAATACAAGTAGAGCTAGGATAATGGTGACACTAGAAGTGCAAGATATGGATGAGTAACAAATACCAAATGTATAATATACCTGGTTTCAATCAGCTGCCCCCTTCTCAGGAGAGGGGGGGGGGATATCTGGTTCACCTTCAAGGGACATGTAAAGGGAATGTAGAAAAATTAGGAAAAATTGCAATTGACGGCATACCACCAGAGCTCTAATGAGTCTTGCTCAATTGAACACCCCGATACTCGATCTAGCACTATGCTCAATAGAGCATGCTCTCTCATCACGAAAACCAACATTTATAAATACGTTTGAATGGGGCAACTATATTATTAACCCCTTAACGACATCGGGCGTAAACTTACGCCCTCGCGCCCTGGTACTTGGCGCATCAGGGCGTAAATTTACGCCCGATGTTTCCCCGATCCCTGCGTGTTCACACACAGCGGTCGGGGAAGATGGCCGGCTATAAATCATAGCAGGCCATCATAGCTTCTCCGCACGGGGGGTGGTTAACACCCCCCGTGCTTACGATCGCCGCTATAGGCTGATCAATTCAGATCAGCCAATAGCGGCGATCGGAACCTTTCCGGGTCATCGGCGACCCGATGACCCGGAAAAAAATGGCGGTCGGTGCTGTCCGAGGACGGCACCGACCGCCATTACTGTAAAAAGTAATGGTGATCGCCGTGCCACCGGCCCGATCGCCGTGAACGGCCGCCCGGCCGTTCACGGAGATCGGGCCAGTGGCACGGCGATCAGAGTCCCACAAAATAGTAAATACCTGCCCTGGACCCCTCAGCTAGGTAGCCGAGGGGTCCAGAGCAGGTATTTGTACATTACTCACCTGTCCCGGGCTCCTGATCGGCGTCTTCCGGGTTCGCGGCATCCTCGTCTTCGTTCGGGTCTTCGGCTTCTTCCGTGACGTCACGTTCGGCTTCTCTCGGCTATTTTCGGCTCCAGCGTCGGCTCTTTCCGTATTTTGCGCTCTGCTGCCCTCTAGCGGCTGATATGTGTAATACACTTATCAGCAGCTACAGGGATGTTCAGAATGAAGAATTTTTTTTTTATTTTTTTTTTCAATTTTTTTTTTTTCTATTTTCCGCACCCTATCGCCGCTGAGTGTTGATCAGCATTGCACGAAAGTGCGCTGCTAATCAGCAACTCCTCCTTTTTGGCGTAGGGTGTTTTTTTTCTATATTCTACTGCCACAGTCTGCTAATAAGTGCCGCACATAAGTGCGGCATTTATCAGCAACTCCTTTGTTGGCGTAGGTTTTTTTTTTATACTTACTGTAAAAAAACACGTAAAAAACACTACATTACACCACACTACATTGAATAAAGTTTGACACTACACCACTACATACCCCATATACCAATCCCCGTATAAAGATGGCCCCCAGGGTGTTTTCGGCGTCAGAGGGATACGTTATTGCCTCCGACACCGAAACAGCCAGTGAGGATGAATGGGGGGATCCTTCTTTCCTCCATTCATCCTCATCATCCTCATCATCCAGTGACGTGTCTGGGGGGTAGCGTAGCGTATGCTGCCCCCCAGACACGTCTTTTCCACCAGTACCGTCCCAATAAGAGATGACGGTATGGCGTGAAATTCTACACACTCTGTGACAGTACCTCAGGGTACACTTACAGATTTAGGGTACGTGCACACTGCGGAATGGCGAAGGATAACCCTTTGTGCATTCCGCAGCTGGCACCCACCGGCGGACTGATGCGGGCGTGCGTCTCCACCCGTGTCATAGACTCCATTCTATGCACGGGCGGAATCCGTCGTCCATCCAAAGAATGAACACGTTGGACGGAGAGCGGAATCCGTCCGTGCATAGAATGGAGTCTATGACACGGGTGGAGACGTGCGCCTGCATCACTCCGCCGGTGGGTGCCAACTGCGGAATGCACAAAGGGTTATCTGTCGCGATTCCGCAGTGTGCATGTACCCTTAGAGTGTATGTAGGAAGGGACAGCCGAATCCAGCCCCAGATGCCCCCTCCCCCCCCATCCTCGGAGTTAGTGGGAAGATCGTCCGGGAACTGATCTTCCCACTGCTGGATAGAGGTCACCACCTGTACGGGGATAACTTTTATACCAGCACCCCCTCTTCTGGTCTCTCGCTGCCCGAGCTACTGTAGCTTGCGGCACGATCCGAACATATCAGAAGCCGTAATAGAGCCCTAATATTTAGCAGCCATGGAGCGGACCCAGCGCTTCTGGATGTGAGGGACCCCGTATCGCACCAGGGCAACATTTTCCAGGTGACGTCCCCCACACTGGAGAAAGGGAGACCCCAGAAGAAGTGCAGAGTGTGGTGTAACAGGGGGATCAGGAAGGACACCATTTTCCAGTGTGACACCTGTCCTGATCCCCCCGACCTCTGCATACTGGATCGCTCCCAGGCGCACCACACGTCACTGGAGTTCTACATTTTCTAAATTCTGTCCCTTATTCCTATTTCAGGGGTCACGTTGATCCAGGGATTATTCTGATCGCCATTATGGAGTCAGGAAGGAATTTTTCCCCTGTGATGAGGCTACTGTCATCTGCCTTACGAGGGTTTTTTTTTGCCTTCCTCTGGATCAACACAGGTTGAATTTGATGGACACCTGTCATTTTCAACCTTATAAACTAATAATTGGCCTAATACCCCCAAATAAATTAGAGTTGTCCCTTTTCCCCAGCTAAGTAGGTATGGCCGCCATTCCCATTAGAGGATGCCATGATGCAATTACAAAGCCTCTGTGCGGCCAGGACAGTAGAAACCCCCCACAAGTGACCCCATTCTGGAAACTACACCCCATAAGGAATCTAACAAGTGGGGCAGCGGGGATATGGCCCCCTGGTGACGGCCACATTTGGGACGTGAAAATGAAAAAAATTGTATTTTTTATTTTCTCGGCACATGTTCTACGTAAGTGCTCGTCACCAGTGGGGTCCATATGCTCACTGCACCCCTTGTTAGATTCCTTATGGGGTGTAGTTTCCAGAATGGGGTCACTTGTGGGGGGTTTCTACTGTCCTGGCAGCACAGGAGCTTTGTAATTGCGACGTGGCCTCCATCCTCCATTCCAGCCTCTAAATGGCGCTCTGTCCCTTTGGTGACTTGCCCTGTGCCCATATGGCACATTATGCCCACATGTGGGGTATTTTCGTACTCAGGGGACACTACCCTACACGTTTTGTGTTCATTTTCTTTTTTAACCCCTTGTGGAAATGGAAAAAAATCAAGGCTAGACCTACATTTAGTGTAATTTTTGTAAAATTTTTACTCTAAATCATTAATCTTGTCATGTTTTTTCATTTTCACAAGGGGTTAAAAGATAAAAAAAAACATTTAATGTGTAGAGCAATTTCCCCTGAGTACGGAAATACCCCACATGTGGACATAAAGCGCCATGCGGGTGCAGGGTAAGCCTCCGAAGGAAAGAAGCGCCATTTGGTTTTTGAAGGCTGGATTTGGATGGAATGGATTTCGAGGGGCCATGTTGCATTCAAAAGGCCCCTGTGTTGCCAAGACAGTTGAAACCCCCCACAAGTGACCCCATTATGGAAACTGCACCCCTCAAGGAATGTAACAAGGGGTGTAGTGAGCATATGGACCCCACTGGTGACGGACACAAATGTGGAACAATGTGGCGTGAAAATGAAATATTACATTTTTTACACTATAATGTTGGTTTAGCCTTGAATTTATCATTTTCACAAGGGGTTAAAAGAGAAAAAAACACACAATATGTGTAGAGCAATTTCCCCCGAGTCCGTAAATACCCCACATGTGGACATAAAGCGCCATGTGGGCGCAGGGCAAGCCTCCGAAGGGAAGGAGCGCCATTTGGATTTTGGAGGTTGGATTTGGCTAGAATGGATGATGAACGCCATGTCGCATTTACAGAGCCCTCGTGCTGCCAAAACACTGGAAACCCCCCACAAGTGACCCCATTCTGGAAACTGCACCCCTCAAGGAATCTAACAAGGGGTGCAGTGAGGATATGGACCCCTTGATGACGGGCACATTTGTGCCATGAAAGTGAAAAAATGAAATTTTTCCCTTTCATGTCACATTGTTCCACATTTGTGCCCGTCACCAGTGGGGTCCATATGCTCACTGCACCCCTTGTTAGATTCCTTGAGGGGTGTAGTTTCCAGAATGGAATCACTTGTGGGGGTTTTCCAGTGTCTTGGCAGCACGAGGGCTCTGTAAATGCGACATGGCCCTTGAAATCCTTTTCAGTGAAATTCAGCTTCCAAAAGCCAATTGGCGCTCCTTCCCTTTGGAGGCTCGTCCTGCGCCCCCTTGGCACTCTATCGCCACATGTGGGGTATTTCTGTACTCGGGAGAAACTGCGCTACACATTTTTTGTCTTTTTGTGCCTCTTATCCCTTTAAGAAAATAAAAAATTGAAGGCTAGAACAACGTTTTAGTGTAAAAAATAAATTTTTCTTTTTTCACGCCATATTGTTCGGAAAATCTGTGAAGCACCTGTGGGGTCCAGATGCTCACCGCACCCCTTGTTACATTCCTTGAGGGGTGTAGTTTTTTAAATGGTGTCCCTTTAGGGGTGTTTTTTAGGTTTTGACACCCCAGAGCCTCTGCCAACCTGAAGTGGTACAGTCAAAAATGACCAAATATAACTGAGGCGTTGAAATTCACTAGGCGCTCCCTTATATCTGAGGCTTGTGGTTGCGTCAAATAGCGCAATAGGGCCACATATGGGGTATTTCTATAAACTGCAGAAATGGGGCAATAATTATTGGGGTGCATTTCTCTGGTAATAGGTTTATAATTATGAAAAATATTGGATTACAATAAAATCTCTGCACAGAAAATTAAAATTTTCTAATTCCTTACACACTTAGCTTTTATTTCTGTGACTCCCCTAAAGGGCTAAAACACTTTCTGGATGTGCTTTTGCAGAGTTTGGGGGGTGCAGTTTCTGAAATGGGGTGCTTTGTGGGGCTTTCTAACATACAGGCCCCTCAAATACACTTTAAACCTGAGCAGGTCCCTAAAAATATCTGATTTTGAAATTTTACTGAAAATTTGGAAATTTGCTGCTAATGTTTTAAGCTTCCTATCGTCTAAAAAAAATGAAAGATAGTTTAATAAATGCCGCCAACATAAAGTAGACATGTTGCTAATGCTATTTAATATATAATTTATGTGGTATAACCACTTTCTGTATACGCAAAAAAGTTTCAAAGTTGGAAAAATGCATTTTTTCACATTTTTTCACATTATTTGGGTTTTTTTCATAAAGATTTGTTATGAGTATCGACTCCAATTTACCAGAAATGTAAAGTACAATATGTCACGAGAAAACAATCTCAGAATCAGCCGGATAGGTAAAAGCATCCCGAAGTTATTAATGACTAAAGTGACACTGGTCATATTCATAAAATTTGTCTCTGTCATTAAGGCCATTTCAGGCTCTGTCCTTAAGGGGTTAAAGTATAGGTTAATCCCGTCATAAAGTCAACTTTGTCTATGAAACTTCTCCAGCTTTTCCCAAATTAGAAAATACAGTAGTAATCTGTATTCAAATGATGTTTTTAGGACTGTCTTAGTACCATATAATGTTTTACGTTGACCCTGTTTGACACATACCATCACAGTTTCCTATTCTATTTTCCCAGTATACATAATTTGTACCATGTTGGGAATGAATCACTTACAAGAAATAACTGTATGGAAAAGTTGGTTGGTGAAGCCCATAAGGCTGCCCCGTAATTGCCTTAACAGCCTCTCTTATGGTCACTTGAGTAAGTTATTACACTTGATTAGGAAACTACACCTTCCACCCATACACCACTTGTGGTCGCTCTTCAAATATACTACTAAGCACTCTGCGAACCACAAAACTCAGTGATGTACAGTACAGTAACACAACCACCATGAGTTGATCTCAAAAGCACATCCCGATGTATCACTGTGAATGAGACAGTATCCACAGGTTCCATTAGCACACTTAGATGGTATTTTTTGTAAACTGCCCCTAACCATATCGAATTAGTGATGGCACATCATCCCGAGACATCTGGAGTTTGGTTACTGGGTGCTGCTTGCCTAAGCGAAATGCAGGAATGTAATTTTGCATAGAAAATAAGAAAAAAAATCAAATCAAATCACAAAAAATTCCTATTAACGTGCAAGGCTTTAGGTTTCTCTTCCGCTTGTATCGGTGTGGTTAGGAGAGTTCAGTATATAGTAATGCTATATCATTACTGGGCGAGAGTGCATTCCACTAGATGCACTTCACGTCACTGTGATTATATGTAGTGGGGTGAGAATACGAGAGATCACTGGAGAGACAAAACATAACATGAAATAAATATTTCACTCTCCGACCACTTCAGGCTCATTCAGTCGGTGCAGATGGCTTTCCCTGGTTTGGAAACATGTCAACAAAATTCTTTATACCGAAATATAGAGTAATATAGAGAAGATGTCATAGTGTACTGTAAACTCTTGTTGCACATTAATAGTACAAACATGAATCAAGCTGTTTTTATGGTAATGATTGACTAGTATAACCACTGAAATGGGCACTGTCCGTAAAAAAAAATAAAAAATAAAAAATTTGATGTCAAAACGACATAAAAAGGAAAACATGGCCAGCACGCCAATACTACTGTTTACTCCAATACTACAAGTTGCTGTGGCTAATATACAGACAATAAAAAAAAAAGATAGATGCAACAGCAACCTAAAAGTGCTAGTACCTAGGATCCTAATAGATGAAGCCATTTTTAATGATTAACAATAAACACAAATTAGATCGTTTATTGTTAACCTGAAATTGTTCACCATATTACACACAATTATAATTGTTTTGGTACGTTTACATGGAACGATTACTTTTTGAATTTTCACGATAACGATCGCATTTGAGTGATAATCGGCTCGTGTAAACACAGCAAGTGATCAAGCGACCATCGAGAAATCGTTCATTGTGATCTTTCAGCATGTTCTTAAATCGTTATTCGCTAAAAATTCACAGATCGCTTCGTGTAACCATTTTTTCACAGATTCACCCTATGTGTGAGATGGGTTTACGCGATCTTAAAATGATCGCAATAACGATTTTTTAAACAATTATTCTCTTCGTCTAAACCCTGATCGTTATAAAAATCAAATCATTGCTTCAAAATCGTCAAACTCCATCTGATCCCAGCAAATGAAGGAATGATTACATTGAACGATTAGCGAGTGATTAACAATGAACAACGACAAACGAACAATGAACGATTTCTCATTGGCCGTTTGCAATTTTCGCTTAAATTTTAATGATAATTTTCACGATAATCGTCTTATGTATATGCTTATATACCATATATTTGAAATGGAAAAAATATTTGATCCCATACCGTGTATAATCTTACCTAACAAAGAGATGGTCCTACACTGACACTGGCCTTTCTTGGGTTACTACAAAGCCTACAAAACTGGGTATGCAGGGTCCCACAGGAGATGGGTGGAGTGCAAGCCAAAAGGAGGTAGCCACGCCCCCTACATTGAGGTGTAAGAAGTTTTTTATTGATTGGGGACTCAGGAGATCCCAGCTCACAGCGATCTCCACTCAGAACGCTCCATTATTAGGGCTATTCACACTATGGAATCTGTGCAGATAACCTCCAGCAGATTCCATGTGCTCGCCCCCCCCCCCCCCCCCCTGCACTACCGCTTGAAGATCTGGACGTCCCATAGGGTCCATTCTACTAAGGCAGATTCCGCCATCCGCCCCAAAAAAAATTGACATGTCAATTCTTTGGCCAGACGGCGGAATCTGCCTGAGCATAGAATAAAGCCTATGGGACAGCCAGATGTTCAAGCAGGAGTGTAAGGGGAGGGGGGTACAAGCGACCGAATCCACTGGAGGTTATCTGCACGGATTCCGTAGTGTGAATGGGCCCTAAGTCTATGAAGCCACTAAATGGAGATTGTTGACAGCAAGGACTTACAGCATGCTACGACGCGCTGCTCCCCACTCATTGCTGGATTGTGGGGGGTTTCCGCAGTGAGTCATCCTGATGTAGAAGTGAGAAGTGGCTGTACATGTTGTAGACATGAGCAATTATTTAAAAATCCCATTCCCATTCTGTAGAAGGTGACTCAGACCTAAAGAATTGAATCTCTCAACGTATAAGGACAAGCAATTTTTTTTTCTTAAGTGAGTCTTCAAAGTGAGAATCAGTTTTCCTGTAAGTCTTCAACCTGTCAAATTCCCTTATTTTGTTTGGTTTAAAGGATATTAATGATTTCCCTTGTTGTTAGTATTCAACAAATGTAATCCTGATTTGCTGCAAATTGAAGAGCAGGGAAATCCATGTTTTTGTTGTGATGATGAATGCTCACATTGTCTTCATTGTCTGCCCCGATACAGGCTTTGGAAAAGGTTTCACCGTATTGGTCCCAACTGGAAATTCGTTTCGCGAGCTTCGCAACTTTTCAGTCAAACTTGTTAAGATTTGCAAATCAAATCTTCACAAATGTCATTAAAACGCCCAAACTATAGTATCTACAATACATGGACTATTACAGAAGAAGAAATTTGTTAAAGCATGTTGTTGTAAAAGTGTCAAAAATCGGAAAGTCACAATAAAAAAAGTCAATCAGCCAGTCACTCCAATTTCCGCCATTCCTCTGTTAGTTTCTCCCTGCTCTGCTGTAACTGCCTGCCGCCATCCTGCTCTCTCCTCCACACACAGCCCACTGGCCGCCTCCGTTACCGAACCTCCTTATATAGAGGGAGACATCACATCACAGAGGGGCCTGCAGCTGATTGGACGGGCGCTAGGGATTATGGTTAATCCCTTTCCCCCACCAGTGTTGCTCCAGACAACATGTGTGGCCGCCATTTTTTTTTTTTTTTTGCAAATTACCTTAACTAATTGGCGGGAATGAGCTTAGCAGAACAAAGCAAATTGACAGCGCTATTTGCAACGAATCTTGATTCCCCTCCCTTCTGTGACACAGCCAGACTTAATTCTATTAGAGGTGCATCACTGGGGCGAGGGGATTTCATTACACTGGGGATGGGCCTATCTCCAGTGCATAGAGTAGGCCGGTGCAGATGAAGAAACCAGCTTTAAGTGTGGGAATCGGGCGGTGTTTTGAAAAATGGACTGTGCCACCGGGATCCCTGCGTCGATGCCGACAAGGTAGTAATTTAAAAGAATCACTTGCCGAAATGGTACATTTGCTTTAAAATGTCGCTGTCGTTATAATTTTCAAAATGTAAATCAACAGTAGATGTGATATAAAGCAAGTTTGCAATTCACATTCATTATTTTTGTTGTTGTTATCATTCTGTAAAAAAAAGCTGAACTTACCAGAAATCCAGGTACAGTCTCCTGAAGGCAGATTTTCTGACTTGGGCTGGTTGTAAAAACAGACTAAACACATGAATTCCGGCCAGTACAGAGAGTCATGGCTCAATGTGTCAATCAATCACATGACTGCCTTTTCTCTGTGAGCGGTCAGATGGCCTGGGAAACACAGGACTTCCTGTTTTCTTACTTTTTCCTGTTTTTTGAGAAAAAAAAACTGTCAGAAAACAGGAAGTGCCGTGTTTTCTATGAAAAAAATGAATGTAATGCAAATAATGTTAAACTTTTTTTTTTAGAAAGCCCATTTTAAAGTGCTGGGTTCTCTGGAAGAATATTACTCATAAGAGGTATCAGCAAACACAGGCCACCCTATAAGTTGTTGAAATAACTATAATAGACTTGTTATTCCTTCATCTATTGGAAGTAGAGATGGGCAAACTAAATCGTATGGACCGAGATTCTTTCCGAACTTTGCAAAAACTTTGGTACCAAACTGAGTGAAATAGACAGGACAGCACTACGGTCGGTGACTGGCTAAGTGGGCTGTCATTCCGACATGAGAAAGACAGCCTGCTCCGCCAATGACTGACTGAGACAGGACAGCGCTGTGGCCAGTGATTGGCTGAGTAGGCTTTTGCTCTTGTCTTGAGAGCCCATTTAATATATTTAAAGCATTATCTTCCCCATGCTTTTTTAATATAAATATATATATATATATATATATATATATATATATATATATATAGATATATGGTGTAACACACACAGGGCACAATTTGTGGCTCAGGTATCAGTCTCTTAGAGGTATTCTCTTTATAGCAGTCCATCACTGAGTGCTCTTCTCTTTTTAGTAACTGGGTTAAAAACTCTTTTAATGATGTGTTAGATTCTACCAAGATGTCGTAAGAAAGATGTGCACTAAAGCCCAGGAAAAGAGACTTTACACCTGATAAAAATACCATTTGTGATGGAAACTTTTACATTTTTTTCCAGAAATTTATCAGGCCACTTGACGAAATGTGGCACAGCTTGGCTGTATCATCCAATACACATATAGGCTATGGTCACACATAGTATTTCTATTAGTATTCTGATCACTATTTTTCAACCAAAACCAGGAGTGGGTTAAAAACGCAAAAACTGTGCAAATCTTTCCATTATAATTTTGCCCTGTCAGTTTCACTTCTGTTTTTTGCTGAAAAACGACTGACGAAAATACTCTGCCGCCTGAGGCAAACCTCAAGCGGCCGCCCCTTCAGTGACGGCCGGCATCGCCCCCCCCCCTCCAAGCCAGCCAGCCAGCCAGCTTGTCACCTGTCCCACGCCGCAGCCGGCCCACGCTCCCTGCTGTCTCCACATCCCGTCAAGTCCCGCGACGTCACCCTGCAGCTGTCATGGACCTCCAGGCTGTGGTGAGTGAGTGGGGCGATCGGGTCGCGCGGGGCCGGCGGGGGGGGTTGCGGTTTGATGCGCCACCCGCCCCGCATTAAACCGCAACAACCCCCCGGCGGCCCCGCGCGACCCGATCGCCCCAGCGCCTCCCCCACCGACCACGGGCACTCACCACAGCCTGAGGGTCAATGACAGTGGGGGGACATAATGCCGCCCTTGCCGGACCGCAAAATCTGCCGCCTGAGGCGGAAGGCTCATTCCGCCTCATGGCAGAAGCGGGCCTGGTGCCTTCAACTGTCTAACATGAGTCCTAGTTGCATGCAACTTTATGCGTATTTAATTGCTTATGTCTGCTCTGAATTCTAGTCAGAGATAGATAGATAGATAGAAAATAGATAGATAGATAGGAAATAGATAGATAGATAGATAGATAGGTAGATAGGAGATAGATAGGTAGATAGATAGATAGATAGATAGATAGATAGAAAATAGATAGATAGATAGATAGATAGATAGATAGGAAATAGATAGATAGATAGGAGGTAAATAGATAGATAGATAGAAGATATATAGATAGATAGGAGATAGATAGGAGATAGATAGATAGATATGCAAAAAAGGGGTCCGTGGAGCCTCAGTTACGAGTCTCAAAACACGGGAATAGCCAGATATCCCTCTCTCCAGAGAAGGAAGCCCATTGCCAAAGGGTGCCTCCTAGTGGGGAGAGCACCAAACCACCCTGATACGTAGTCCCTCAGGTCCTCACTCTGTTACGAGCTTTGGGACCTAAATAGGGAAACACCAGGGTGGCCTCTGCAAGTCAAAGTCTAACTCTGTGGCGAGTATAACAACATAAGACAAGGGTTACCAAGGCTAGACATCCATCCACAGACTGCAGTTTCAGGGTATTTGCCCCTCATCAGTATGGAGCAGGATTCTGGCTACTGGGGCAATGATAAATAGACCAACAAAACACAACAATCACTGAACTCAGGGAGAACAGTGAAAAATTCCAATGGAGTACTCATTTAAGAGTCTCCATTGATTGTCCCATACAAAATTTGAATATGCAAAAAAGGGGTCCGTGGAGCCTCAGTTACGAGTCTCAAAACACAGTCTGTGGATGGATGCCTGCCTTGGTAACCCTTGTCTTATGTTGTTATACTCGCCACAGAGTTAGATTTTGACTTGCAGGGGCCACCCTGGTGTTTCCCTATTTAGGTCCTAAAGCTCGTAACAGAGTGAGGACCTGAGGGACTACGTATCAGGGTGGTTTGGTGCTCTCCCCACTAGGAGGCACCCCTTGGCAATGGGCTTCCTTCTCTGGAGAGAGGGATATCTGGCTATTCCAGTGTTTTGAGACTCGTAACTGGGGCTCCATGGACCCCTTTTTTGCATATTCAAATTTTGTATGGGACAATCAATGGAGACTCTTAAATGAGTACTCCATTGGAATTTTTCACTGTTCTCCCTGAGTTCAGTGATTGTTGTGTTTTGTTGGTCTATTTATCATTGCCCCAGTAGCCAGAATCCTGCTCCACACTGACGAGGGGCAAATACCCCGAAACTGCAGTCTGTGGATGGATGCCTAGCCTTGGTAACCCTTGTCTTATGTCGTTATACTCGCCACAGAGTTAGACTTTGACTCACAGGGGCCACCCTGGTGTTTCCCTATTTAGGTCCTAAAGCTCGTAACAGAGTGAGGACCTGAGGGACTACGTATCAGGGTGGTTTGGTGCTCTCCCCACTAGGAGGCACCCTTTGGCAACAGGCTTCCTTCTCTGGAGAGAGGGATATCTGGCTATTCCCGTGTTTTGAGACTCATAACTGAGGCTCCGCAGACCCCTTTTTTGCATATTCAAATTTTGTATGGGACAATCAATGGAGACTCGTAAATAAGTACTCCATTGGAATTTTTCACTGTTCTCCCTGAGTTCAGTGATTGTTGTGTTTTGTTGGTCTAGATAGATAGATAGATACTTAAAAAAAAAATCTCTATTCTTCCCATAATTATCAGCTGCTGTATGCCCTGCAGGAAGTGTTGTTTTCTTTCCAGTCTGACACAGTGTTCTCTGCTGTCACCTCTGTCCATGCCAGGAACTGCCCAGAGTAGTAGCAAATCCCCAAAGAAAACATTTCCTGCTGTGGATAATTCCTGACATGGACAGAGGTGGCAGCAGAGAGCACTGTGCAGGCTGAAAAGAATACAACACTTCCTGCAGGACATACAGCAGCTGATAAGTACTGGAAGACTGGAGATTTTTAAATATAGGTAATTCAAATCTAACTTTCTGACACCAGCTGACTTAAATGTCACCAGAGTACTCCTTTGAGCTTCATTAACTTTAATGGAGGTGCAAAACCTCATCCAAACTGGAGACACAAGTCTCTGTCTCTGAAAGAAAGTGGCCATGTTTTTCTAACCCCTTTTAATTAGAGATGAGTGGCCGCCACACATGTTAGCTTACAGAACTGTTTTTTTGCACAGCACTGATCCAATTAGCTGCAAACCCCACTGTGATGTCACGCCCCCACAAACACACACACACACACACACACACACACACTCTATATAAGGTGATTGGCTTCCTGGAGGCGGCCAGTCAGCTCTGTATAGTGGAGAGCAGGTTGCAGCAGGAAGAGGAATACACAGAGATAGGGAAGCCATTGTCCAGTATACCAAGTCACTGGGTGCTGGGTGTGCAATATATCAAGTCACAGGGTGCTGGGTGTGCATTATAGGAAGTCACTGGGTGCTGGGTGTGCAATATATCAAGTCACAGGGTGCTGGGTGTGCATTATACCAAGTCACAGGGTGCTGGGTGTCAGGGCCGGGACAAAGGGTAGGCCAGGGTAGGCGATGGCCTAGGGCGCCATCTAGTGGTAAGTTACAGGGGGCGCAATTTCAATTTCTTAAAGAGTCACTGTCGTATTTTTTTTTTTTTGCAGAAATCAGTAGTCCAGGCGATTTTAAGAAACTTTGTAATTGGGTTTATTAGCCAAATCTGCCATTATCTGCATGTAAAAAGCCTTTTCCCAGGTCCCCCCCCCTCCTTCCTCTTTTTCATCCACTCTGAAAAATCTGAAAATTGTGACTTGTTGCAGGAGTCGTACCCTGTCTGCTCTAGGGAGAGGGGAGGGGGGAGGAGGAAGGAGGGAGTTAGCCGGCAGCAGAAAGCAGATAACAGAGGATTACAGGCACGGAGCTGGGTGACAGCTGTAATCCGAGCTCAGACAGGTCACTGGTGACTGTCACAGGAGATATCCCGCGAGGGATTTGTAGATTAACTCTTTGTTGTCCTGTTTTGGTCTTTTCTTTAGCTCTCTCCATAGGAGAACAATGAAGACAGGGGGGAGAGCTTTAAACTGCTTTTTCATGATAAAAATGCATTTTTCGGATAATAAACCCAATTACAAAGTTTCTTAAAATCGCCTGGACTATTGATTTCTGCAAAAAAAAAATTCACGACAGTGACACTTTAACCTCTTAAGGACCCATGACGTACCGGCACGTCATGGATCACTGTCACTTAAGGACCCATGACGTACCGGTACGTCAGCCCTTTAAACGGGCGCCGCGGCCGGCCGGGTCCCGATCGGGGGAGATAGCCTGCTATAATACATAGCAGGCCATCTCTCCCTGTCGGCATGGAGGGTTGTTAACCCCCCCCATGCCGACGATCGCCGCTATTGGCTGATAAGCCCATAGCGGCGATCGGAACCTTTCCGGGCCATCGGTGGCCCGATGACCCGGAAAAAAATGGCGGTCGGTGCTGTCCGAGGACGGCACCGACCGCCATTACTGTAAAAAGTAATGGTGGTCACGGTACCACCGTCCCGATCGCCGTGAACGGCCGGCCAGCCGGCCGGCCGTTCACGGCGATCAAAGTCCCCACAAGTAATAAATACCTGCTCCGGACCCCTCAGCTAGGTAGCTGAGGGGTCCGGAGCAGGTATTTGTACATTACTCACCTGTCCCGGGGTCCTGATCGGCGTCTTCCGGGTTCCCGGCGTCCTCTTCCTCTTGTCGGGACTTCGGCTTCTTCCGTGAGTCCCGATCGGCTTTTTCCGGCTCCAGCGTCGTCTATTTTCGTATTTTTCCGGCTCCAGCGTCGTCTTATTTTCGGATCTTGCGCTCTGCTGCCCCCTAGCGGCTGATAAGTGTAATACACGTATCAGCCACTACAGGGATGTTCAGAATGTAGTAAAAAAAAAAAAATTTTTCCCAATTTTTTTTTTTCTATTTTCCGCACCCTATCGCCGCTGAGTGTTGATCAGCATCGCACGAAAGTGCGCTGCTAATCAGCAACTCCTCCTTTTTGGCGTAGGGTGGTTTTTTTTTTATATCCTACTGCCACGGTCTGCTGATAAGTGCCGAACATAAGTGCGGCATTCATCAGCAACACCATTTTTGGCGTAGGTTTTTTTTGTATACTTACTGTAAAAAACACGTAAAAAAACACTACATTACACCACACTACATTGAATAAAGTTTGACACTACACCACTACATACCCCATATACCAATCCCCATATAAAGATGGCCCCCAGGGTGTTTTCGGTATCGGACGCATACGTTATTATTGCCTCCGACACCGAAACAGCCAGTGAGGATGAATGGGGGGTCCTTTCTTCCTCCATTCATCCTCATCCTCCTCATCATCCAGTGACGTGTCTGGGGGTAGCGTAGCGTACGCTGCCCCCTAGACACGTCTTTTCCGCCAGTACCGTCCCAATAAGAGATGACGGTATGGCGTGAAATTCTACAAACTCTGTGAGAGTACCTCAGGGTACACTTACAGATTTAGGGTACGTGCACACTGCGGAATGGTGAAGGATAACCCTTCGTGCATTCCGCAGCTGGCACCCGCCGGCGGACTGATGCAGGGGCGCGTCTCCGCCCGTGTCATAGACTCTATCCTATGCATGGGCGGATTCCATCATCCGTCATTCCATCAACACGTTGGACGCAGAGCGGAATCCGCCCGTGCATAACATGGAGTCTATGACACGGACGGAGACGTGCGCCTGCATCAGTCCGCCGGCGGGTGCCAACTGCGGAATGCACAAAGGGTTATCCTTCACCATTCCGCAGTGTGCACGTACCCTTAGAGTGTATGAAGGAAGGGACACTCGAATCCAGCCCCCAGATGCCCACTCCCCCCCCCATCCTCGGAGTTAGTGGGGACATCGTCCGGGAACTGATCTTCCCACTGCTGGATAAAGGTTACCACCTGTACGGGGATAACTTTTATACCAGCACCCCCTCTTCCGGTCCCTCGCTGCCCGAGCTACTGTAGCTTGCAGCACGATCTGAACATATCAGAAGCAGTAATAGAGCCCTAATATTTAGCAGCCATGGAGCGGCCCCAGCGCTTCTGGATATGAAGGACCCCGTATCGCACCAGGACAACATTTTCCAGGTGACATCCCCCACACTGGAGAAAGGGAGACCCCAGAAGAAGTGCAGAGTGTGGCGTAACAGGGGGATCAGGAAGGACGCCATTTTCCAGTGTGACACCTGTCCTGATCACCCCGGCCTCTGCATACTGGATCGCTCCAAGGCGCACTACACGTCACTGGGGTTCTTCATTATCTAAATTCTGTCCCTTATTCCTATTTCAGGGGTCACGTTGATCCAGGGATTATTCTGATCGCCAATATGGAGTCGGGAAGGAATTTTCCCCTGTGATGAGGCTACTGTCGTCTGCCTCACGAGGGTTTTTTGCCTTCCTCTGGATCAACACAGGTTGAGTTTGATGGACACTTGTCATTTCCAACCTTATAAACTAATAATTGGCCTAATACCCCCAAATAAATTAGAATGGTCCCTTTTCCCCAGCTAAATAGGATTGGCGCTATTCCCATTAGAGGATGCCATGATGCAATTACAAAGCCTCTGTGCGGCCAGGACAGTAGAAACCCCCCACAAGTGACCCCATTCTGGAAACTACACCCCATAAGGAATCTAACAAGTGGGGCAGCGGGTATATGGCCCCCTGGTGACGGCCACATTTGGGACGTGAAAATGAAAAAAATGGTATTTTTTATTTTCACGGCACATGTTCTACACATGTGCCCATCACTAGTGGGGTCCATATGCTCACTGCACCCCTTGTTAGATTCCTTATGGGGTGTAGTTTCCAGAATTGGGTCACTTGTCGGGGGTTTCTACTGTTCTGGCAGCACAGGAGCTTTGTAATTGCGACATGGCCTCCATCCCCCATTCCAGCCTCTAAATGGCGCTCTGTCCTTTTGGTGACTTGCCCTGTGCCCATATGGCAAATTATGTCCACATGTGGGGTATTTTCGTACTCAGGGGAAACTACCCTACACGTTTTGTGTTCATTTTCTTTTTTAACCCCTTGTGGAAATGGAAAAAAATCAAGGCTAGACCAACATTTAGTGTAATTTTTTTTTTTATTTTTACTCTAAATCATTGATCTTGTCTTAATTTTTTCATTTTCACAAGGGGTTAAAAGATAAAAAAAAACACAATGTGTAGAGCAATTTCCCCTGAGTACGGAAATACCCCACATGTGGACATAAAGCCATGCGGGTGCAGGGTAAGCCTCCAAAGGGAAGGTGCGCCATTTGGTTTTTGAAGGCTGGATTTGGATGGAATGGATTTCGAGGGGCCATGTTGCATTCAAAAGGCCCCTGTGTTGCCAAGACAGTTAAACCCCCCATAAGTGACCCCATTATGGAAACTACACCCCTCAAGGAATGTAACAAGGGGTGTAGTCAGCATATGGACCCCACTGGTGACGGGCACAAATGTGGAACAATGTGGCGTGAAAATGAAATATTAAATTTTTTACACTATAATGTTGGTCTAGCCTTGAATTTATCATTTTCACAAGGGGTTAAAAGAGAAAAAAAAACACAAAATGTGTAGAGCAATTTCCCCCGAGTCCGTATATACCCCACATGTGGACATAAAGCGCCATGTGGGTGCAGGGCAAGCCTCCGAAGGGAAGGAGCGCCATTTGGATTTTAGAGGTTGGATTTGGCTAGAATGGATGATGAACGCCATGTCGCATTTACAGAGCCCTTGTGCTGCCAAAACACTGTAAACCCCCCACAAGTGACATTCTGGAAACTACACCCCTCAGGGAATCTAACAAGGGGTGCAGTGAGGATATGGACCCCTGGATGACGGGCACATTTGTGCCATGAAAGTGAAAAAATAAAAATTTTCACTTTCACGTCACATTTTTCCACATTTGTGCCCGTCACCAGTGGGGTCCATATGCTCACTGCACCCCTTGTTAGATTCCTTGAGGGGTGTAGTTTCCAGAATGGGGTCACTTGTGGGGGTTTTCCAGTGTCTTGGCAGCACGAGGGCTCTGTAAATGCGACATGGCCCTTGAAATCCTTTTCAGTGAAATTCAGCTTCCAAAAGCCAATTGGCGCTCCTTCCCTTTGGAGGCTCGTCCTGCGCCCGCTTGGCACTTTATGTCCACATGTGGGGTATTTCCGTACTCGGGAGAAACTGCACTACATGTTTTGTGTTTTTTTTTTTCCTTTTATCCCTTTGTGAAAATGAAAAATTGAAGGCTAGAACAACATTTTAGTGTAAAAAATACTTTAGTCTTTTTTCAAGCCATATTGTTTGGAAAATCTGTGAAGCACCTGTGGGGTCCAGATGCTCACCGCACCCCTTGTTACATTCCTTGAGGGGTGTAGTTTTCTAAATGGTGTCCCTTTAGGGGTGTTTTTTAGGTTTTGGCACCCCAGAGCCTCTGCCAACCTGAAGTGGTACAGTCAAAAATGACCAAATATAACGGAGCCATTGAAATTCACTAGGCGCTCCCTTATATCTGAGGCTTGTGGTTGCGTCAAATAGCGCAATAGGGCCACATATGGGGTATTTCTATAAACTGCAGAAAAGGGACAATAATTATTGGGGTGCATTTCTCTGGTAATAGGTTTATAATTATGAAAAATATTGGATTACAATAAAATCTCTGCACAGAAAATTTCAATTTTCAAATTTCTTACACACTTAGCTTTTATTTCTGTGACTCCCCTAAAGGGTTAAAAAACTTTCTGGATGTGCTTTTGCAGAGTTTAGGGGGTGCAGTTTCTGAAATGGGGTGCTTCATGAGGCTTTCTAACACACAGTCCCCTCAAATACACTTTAAACCTGAACAGTTCCCTAAAAATATCTGATTTTGAAATTTTACTGAAAATTTGGAAATTTGCTGCTAATGTTTTAAGCTTCCTATTGTCTAAAAATAATGAAATATAGTTTAATAAATGCCGCCAACATAAAGTAGACATGTTGCTAATGCTATTTAATATATAATTTATGTGGTATAACCATTTTCTGTATAAGCAGAAAAGTTTTAAAGTTGGAAAAATGCATTTTTTCACAATTTTTCACGCTATTTTGAGTTTTTTCATAAAGATTCGTTATAAGTATCGACTCCAATTTACAAGAAATGTGAAGTACAATATGTCACGAGAAAACAATCTCAGAATCAGCCGGATAGGTAAAAGCATCCCGAAGTTATTAATGAATAAAGTGACACTGGTCAAATTCATAAAATTTGCTCCGGTCCTTAAGGCCATTTCAGGCCCGGTCCTTAAGGGGTTAAAAAAAAAAAAAAAATCATTGACCTGCCAGGACCTGCCAGGACCTACAGAGGCTCCGCCCCCTCCTCACCATGTGACCTCTTCTCTATCTGACTGCTGGGCTGCTGTCTGGTGAGTTCACTGACTCCTCATTCTTTAGCTGCTGGGAGAGGGAGGTCACCTAGGTCACAGGGCTGCCCCATATAACACTGCTCCTCTATACACAGCACTTCCCATATTGTTCCCCAACCTGAGGGTCACCAGCTGCTCCAAAACTACAACAGTCACAGCATGATAGGAGTTGTAGTCCTGCCACAGGTTGGTGAACACTTATATTCTGTTTATTGTGTACAGGCTAATCCCCCTGACACCAGTGATTTATAGTCAGGGGGTACAGTATACATGTCCTGTTACATTCAGGGGGTACAGTATACATGATCCTGTTACAGTCAGGGGGTACAGTATACATGGTCCTGTTACAGTCAGGGGGTACAGTATACAAGTATCAGCCCCCACATACAGTATAGCCTCCTGGCTGTCCCCGCATAGTGTACAGTCTACTCTGGGGGGGCGCCATTTGCCTTCTCTGCCTAGGGCACCAAAACTCCTTGTCCCGGCCCTGCTGGGTGTGCATTATACCAAGTCACAGGGTGCTGGGTGTGCATTATACCAAGTCACTGGGTGCTGGGTGTGCAATATATCAAGTCACAGGGTGCTGGGTGTGCATTATAGGAAGTCACTGGGTGCTGGGTGTGCATTATACCAAGTCACAGGGTGCTGGGTGTGCATTATACCAAGTCACTGGGTGCTGGGTGTGCAATATATCAAGTCACAGGGTGCTGGGTGTGCATTATAGGAAGTCACTGGGTGCTGGGTGTGCAATATATCAAGTCACAGGGTGCTGGGTGTGCATTATACCAAGTCACTGGGTGCTGGGTGTGCATTATACCAAGTCGCTGGGTGTGTATTATAGGAAGTCACTGGGTGCTACGTGTACATTATAGGAAGTCGCTGGGTGTGCATTGTACCAAGTGAGGCAGGGGCACAACGAGTAAGTACCATGAAGGCAGACCACCACATCTTATATTATATAAAATATGGAGACTCTAAAAGACTACACCGATAGACCATTTACAGTAGTGAACCTGGAGCTTTGAAATCTCCAAGACTTAACTAGCAAAACCAATCGTATGGAGATATTTCCCATATGTCAACCCACCGTGCGCTTTTTTGCTTTAGGAATGTGCCGGAGAGGCTTAGATTGTGGAATTTGGTCCTAATTTCAGGCTCCTGACGTACAGAACCAGACGGTTAAAAATAACCATCTCTCACCCATAAACAAAACAACCAATGATCAATTACATTCTCCTTCTTTCCACTCACATGCAACCATGGCCCCAAGCCAAGAGAGGATCAGGTTAGCTGTTTATTCACCTACTAAGGAAGAACATGTGATGGGAAAGGATTTCGGCATAAGCTGTATCTTGTAGAAATGTCGAGGAATTACAAAGATGTTCATTTCGATCGACCCTGACCGGTGATAATTGATGTCGGCAAGTTCTCTGCCGTATAAGGATGTAGAAGACATATCGTGGTCCCGTAACCTCCATGGCTGCCATACTACAAATCCACAAGATGAATGACTGCAATCACTTCTGTTTTTTCATCCTGAACATCAAACCAAGAAGAATTGGTTAAACGAGTTGACGTATATAATATTTACGCATCCTTCGGTTTTATAAGAGATAATATAAACAATGAAACATCTCGACGCTATAGTAAAAGTGTTAAAGAGTTCTGCCATGTGGTTCCTGTTACATTCATGCTATAAACAGATTATAACATTCAGGGAATACACACACGCATAACGTGAAATCGGAAGGACGGGGAAGTCGCAATCATGTTGAAATATATTGAGTGATTCAAGATCAGATTTAGACGCAGTGTATTGGTCATTAGTAGCGTGAAATTTAGAGTAATACATCGCTTTGCTATTTAGTAGTCAATTTCCTGTAATGGGTTTTTATTGTGTAGCTGTGCTGCTAGTGGAAAGCAGATACTGTGTTTCTTTGAAAATAAGACCTACACCAAAAATAAGGCCTACACCAAAAATAGGACCTACACCAAAAATAAGGCCTACACCTAAAATAATGTCTACACCGAAAATAAGGCCTACACCAAAAATAAGGCCTACACCAAAAATAAGACCTACACCTAAAATAAGGCCTACACCGAAAATAAGGCCTACACCAAAAATAAGGCCTACACCTAAAATAAGGCCTACACCAAAAATAAGAGCTACACCAAAAATAAGGCCTACACCAAAAATAAGACCCACACCAAAAATAAGGCCTACACCAAAAATAAGCTCTACACCAAAAATAAGCTCTACACCAAAAATAAGGCCTACACCAAAAATAAGAGCTACACCAAAAATAAGGCCTACACCAAAAATAAGACCCACACCAAAAATAAGGCCTACACCAAAAATAAGCTCTACACCAAAAATAGGGTCCATAACGAAAATAAGGCCTACACCAAAAATAAGACCCACACCAATTATAAGGCCTACACCAAAAATAACCTCTACACCAAAAATAGGGTCCATAACGAAAATAAAGCCGACACCAAAAATAAGACCTACACCAAATATAGGGTCCACAACGAAAATAAGGCCGACACCAAAAATAAGACCTACACCAAAAAAAAGGCCTTCACCAAAAATAAGGCCTAGCTTCATTTTTCATGCTTTTTAAAGTAGGCTTAAAATATAAGCTCCAAAAGTAAGCCCTACTTATAGTCAGGTGACCAGATCCCTGACACTGGGTACTGGGCATTAGCCAATCAGGGCCAGACTTTTTATACACTTGCTCAACACGAGCTGCAGGGGAGGAAGGAGGCGTAAGAAGATGAACAGTAGAGGACATTATATATGGGGGGTATATGGGCCAACTACAGAGGGGGGAGGGAAGTATACAGTATGGGCAGGGGCGTAGCTAGGATTTATAGAAAAAAACTGTTCAGGGTCCCTTGAATCCTGTACAGCTTCCCCCCTCCCCCCCCTCCAGCTACATGCTCACCCAGCTTGGTGCAGTGCCAGAGCATTACTTTGTTTTCCCAGCTCCTTGTTGCACCAATGATGTCACTCATGAGCAGGGAGAACAATTGCTGGGGACTATGAGTCAGATGAGTACGCTGGTCCGGGGGGGGGGGGGAGTGCTGGTGTGAGCCAGGGGCAGGACGAGAAAGTACCATGAAGGCAGACCACCATAGCTAGTACCCTAGAAGTAGACCACATTTCGCCGGGGCAGGTCCCCGGGCTCCCCTGCCTCTTGGTTACTATGCTACTGGGTATGGGGGGGCATTACTGCAGGGGGGTGTATACAGTATGTGGGAAGAACTACAGAGGGGGAAGCAGGTATACAGTGTGAAGGCGTTACTGCAGATGGTGGATGTATACAGTATAGAGAGAACAACTACAGAGTGGGCAGGGGGGATACAGTATGGTTCCCTAACTACAGGGGAACTTACAGTATAGGAGCCTAACAACAGTGTGACACAAAGTATGGTGGCTAACTACCATATAGAGCGAGGCTACAGTGTAGGATATACTGTGTTTCTCTAAAAATAATAACTACCCTAAAAATTGGCCCTTTTTCAGAGAAATAAAAATAACACACTGTCTTATTTTTGGAGAAACATGATAGCAACTAAAAGACTATAAAAAATTTACATTAATAAAATAAACATTTTTAAATTATATTTGTCAGGACTGGCAGGCGTAGACAAGACAAGAGACAGTGACCCTAGATCTGAACCCACCCACTGTCACCTGCCTACTTGCCTCGGTCGACCCTAAACGGTCGCGGACAACCACGGAGTCGGTCCCTACACTGCGTAGGTGAATACACAAAACGTAGACAGACAAACAAAACACAATGGAGGATAGTAAACTAGCAGGGTCAAAACCAAACAGACAACGCAGTACAAAATCAGAAGGAGAGCGGATAGTCAAATGTCAAGCAAGAGGTCAGAACACGGGCAGAGCAATAGCAAGGGGATTAGGACAGGGAACGCTGGGAAAGGAGTAGGGGAGCTGGGACTAGTGACAACTAATAACCAGCAGGGAACTGAGGATCTGACTGCTTTTTATCCAGGATCAGAGCTTAGGTCCAGCAGCTGATTGGAGCAGCCCTGATCCCAGCACCAAGCTCAGCTGAACAGACCTAGCAGTGCAGTAACCCCTGCACTGCCAGAAGTCTCACAGGCAAGGCAGGTGTGGCTGAAGTAAAACACAGTTCAGACACAATTCATATGCAAACACAGACAAAAATTCAGCGCTTCCTCGGCCGCCTGGCACAGACCGAGGAGCGCAAAGTCACATTCCTAACAGTACCCCCCCTCTTATGAGGGGCCTCCGGACCCTCTTTCAAAGGACTCGGCTTAGAGGGATTGCGAGCATGGAACTGGCGTATGAGACGAGGAACATGAATATCTTTGCTCGCCACCCAAGTTCGCTCTTCTGGGCCGAACCCCTTCCAATGGATGAGGTATTGGACAGAGTTCTGCACCCGACGAGAGTCCAGAATCTTTTCCACTTCAAACTCAAGATCCCCCTGAACGACCAGAAGGGCAGGGGGAGTAGATGGCAACACCGGAGTAACATACATCTTTAATAAAGATTTGTGAAACACATTATGAATGCGCATGGTTCTTGGCAGTTGTAACCTGAAAGAGACAGGGTTAATGATTTCAGTAATGGCATATGGACCAATATATTTAGGTGCTAGCTTTCCGGACGGAACCCTAAGCTTCAAGTTTTTGGTGGAAAGCCACACTTTGTCACCCACACAACACTCTGGGCCAGATATGCGTCTTTTGTTGGCTTGTCTTTTAGAAGATTCTTGGGCTTTAACCAAGTTCTCAAGAGCTCGAGCCCAGACTGTGCACAGTCTACTATAGGTCTTTTCAGCGGACGGGTTAACAGATTCAGAAGCATGCGCAGATGAATACCTTGGATGAAAACCATAATTACAGAAAAACTGCGACATTTTGATGAAAATGATAGTAAAGTGCCCAATCGACCACAGAACTCCCTCCAGAACTTAGACACAAACTGCACCCCTCTATCAGATACAATGTTCTCTGGCACCCCATGTAGGCGTAGAATATGATTGATAAACAAAGATGCTAAAGCACGTGAATTAGGGAGTTTCTTAAGGGGAATGAGATGGCACATTTTGGAGAATCTATCAACAACAACCCAGATGACAGTCTTTCCTTTTGATGGCGGCAAGTCAGTGATGAAGTCCATTGAAAGGTGAGTCCAAGGTCTCTCAGGTAAAGGTAGAGGATGTAAAAGACCTTCGGGTAATCTGCGAGGGACCTTGGACCTGGCACAGACCTCACAGGCCTCAACAAACAGTTTAACATCTCTGGCCCAAGTAGGCCACCAATAACAACGTGAGAGCAAATACTTTGTGCCAGCAATGCCTGGGTGACCTGCTAATACAGAACAATGGGTCTCTTCAAGAACCCTGAGTCTAAGATTAGGAGGTACAAAGAGTTTCCCATCTGGAGTATTCCTGGGTGCTAGGGACTGTGAGTTTACCACCTGAGCTGCAAGTTCAGGTTGGAGAGTGGCAATGACCACTCCTGGTGTTAAAATAGTCTCAGGTTCTTACCTGGGGGCACTGCTGACATCAAAGCTGCGAGACAGTGCATCAGCTCGGACATTTTTAGAACCAGGACGAAAGGTAATCTCAAAATTAAACCGGGTAAAGAATAATGCCCACCTGGCTTGCCGGGGGGTAAGGCGTTTAGCCTTGTCCAGGTATAATAGGTTCTTATGGTCAGTTAAAACCTTAATCTTATGCTTAGCCCCTTCAAGAAAATGTCTCCATTCATCAAAGGCCCACTTAATGGCCAGTAGTTCTCTGTTGCCGATATCATAATTACACTCTGTTTTAGAGAATTTTCTTGAAAAGTAGGCTACAGGGCTTAAGTTAGTCAGTGTCACAGGACCCTGTGAGAGAACTGCTCCAACCCCTACCTCCGAAGCATCCACCTCAATGATAAATGGTTGCTCAGGATCAGGCTGAATAAGGATTGGAGCTTCAGAGAAACACCTCTTCAACTGTCCAAATGCCTGTACGGCTTCGGGGCTCCAGTTCACCAGATCTGCCCCTTTTCTGGTCAAATCAGTTAATGGTTTAGCAATGACAGAGAACCCCTTAATAAATTTTCTATAGTAATTGGCAAACCCCAAAAACCGTTGCAGGGCCTTGAGGTTAGTTGGGCGTTCCCATTTCTCAATAGCGGTCACTTTAAGGGGGTCCATACAAAAAGAGTTAGGGGTGATAATATAACCAAGAAAAGAGACTTTCTGGATCCCGAACTGGCACTTGGACAATTTAGCGTAGAGGTGATTCTGTCGGAGTAACTCCAATACCTTACGGACATGACAAACATGAGAGGACCAATCTGGTGAAAAAATTAAGATGTCGTCCAGGTATACTACCAGAAACTGACCAAGATATTTACGAAAGACATCATTTACAAAGTGCTGAAAAACTGCCGGCGCGTTACTTAACCCAAAGGGCATGACACAAAATTATGTCAGAAGACAAGTTATCTATGATCAGAAAATCAAGAATCTCCTTGTGTACTGACCCAACCTGCACCTCCATAGAAGGAGTAATGTACCTGACTTTACCCTGGGCCAGGGGTGTAAAATCAGCACCAGTAATAGTCAACGGACATCTAAGCTGAAGCGGGCATATTCCCAGAGCTGACCAGAATGCAGAGTTAATGAAGTTGGCCGAGGCCCCCGAATCCACATGAGCGTAACCAGAAACAGATTTGTCTCCCAAAAACAAAGAAATAGGCAACATTAATTTGTTTTTCTTTTCAAGAGGTACCTGGGCACCTGAGTGACCCCCTCGATCGTCACTCAGGCGCTGGAGTTTTTCCGGAGGTGGTTCTGGTTTGGAGGTACATTCCCTCACCCGGTGTCCGGCCTTTCCACAGTACAAGCAGAGATTATGTTGTAGGCGGTAAGCCCGTCTAATCTTGGCATCCGCAACCCCGAGTTGCATGGGTTCATCTTGCAATCGGGGAACAGAAGGACTTAACTTAGGAGTAGAAACAGCAGAGGACAGGGTTTTAGAAGATTCAGGGGTGTCTTTCTCTCTGCGTCTGTCTCTGAGTCGTCTGTCCACCCGTATGGCTAATGTCATGGTCCCCTCTAAAGTATCAGGGGTAGGGTACACTACCAATAGATCTTTAAGCTGATCCGACAACCCCATCCGGAACTGGCAACGCAGAGCTGGATCGTTCCAGCCGGATGGTACACACCACTGCCGGAACTCAGCACAATATTCTTCTACAGGTCTCTTACCCTGTCTCAGAGAAGTAAGCTGATGCTCTGCTACTGCCGCCTGGTCTGGGTCATCATATAATAGCCCTAGGGCAGCAAAAAATTGATTCACGGAGGTCAACTCCATGGATCCAGGGGACAATGAAAAAGCCCACTCCTGAGGAGGACCCTGCAAGAGGGACATAATAATGCCCACCCTTTGGTCCTCGCCCCCAGAGGAGCAGGGGCGCAAACGAAAAAACAACTTGCATCCCTCTCTAAATGTTCGGAAACTCCTCCTGTCTCCCTTAAACTTTTCAGGGAGCTGCACAGGAGGTTCCAGAGGTAGAGGGGTGGTCATGGTCACCTGTCGTGGTGCAGTCTCTTGCTCCTGGACGCGCTCAGCGAGGTTCTGAACCAGCGTGTTCAGACCTTGCATCTGGTTAACCATAGCCTCCATGGCGTCCATGATGCAAGGTGACTGCAAAAAAAAAAAATCCTTTTTTTATTTTTTTTTTTTATTTTTTTTTAGGGCTGGCTATTCTGTCAGGACTGGCAGGCGTAGACAAGACAAGAGACAGTGACCCTAGATCTGAACCCACCCACTGTCACCTGCCTACTTGCCTCGGTCGACCCTAAACGGTCACGGACAACCACGGAGTCGGTCCCTACACTGCGTAGGTGAATACACAAAACGTAGACAGACAAACAAAACACAATGGAGGATAGTAAACTAGCAGGGTATAAACCAAACAGACAACGCAGTACAAAATCAGAAGGAGAGCGGATAGTCAAATGTCAAGCAAGAGGTCAGAACACGGGCAGAGCAATAGCAAGGGGATCAGGACAGGGAACGCTGGGAAAGGAGTAGGGGAGCTGGGACTAGTGACAACTAATAGCCAGCGGGGAACTGAGGATCTGACTGCTTTTTATCCAGGGTAAGAGCTTAGGTCCAGCAGCTGATTGGAGCAGCCCTGATTCCAGCACCAAGCTCAGCTGAACAGACCTAGCAGTGCAGTAACCCCTGCACTGCCAGAAGTCTCACAGGCAAGGCAGGTGTGGCTGAAGTAAAACACAGTTCAGACACAATTCATATGCAAACACAGACAAAAATTCAGCGCTTCCTCGGCCGCCTGGCACAGACCGAGGAGCGCAAATTCACATTCCTAACAATATTTCTCATAAAGTGATGAAGTATCGCTAGGATATGGCATCACTTTATGCTCGATAGAAGTCCAACCGCTCGGTACTCCACCAAGAGGAACAGCACTGGGCCCCTTTTACGTTAATAGAGTTGAGGCTACTATGCAGGAGACACATAGGGGGAGATTTCTCAAACATGGTATAAAGTGAAACTGGCTCAGTTGCCCCTAGCAACCAATCAGATTCCACCTTTCATTTTCCAAAGAGTCTGTGAGGAATGAAAGGTGGAATCTGATTGGTTGCTAGGGGCAACTGAGCCAGTTTCACTTTACAGCATGTTTGAGAAATCTCCCCCATAGTGAACATGCCGACATGACCCTAATGTGTCCGGGCAGCCTTATATCCTGGTGAACAATCACATACCACATGGCTTTCAGCTAATGAAATGTTTCTACACAAATACTTGAATGGTCTGGAAATGTGACATTCATATAGTGGGGAAAGAGGCATCATATCAGATATAAATATGAATGACAGAACTCTCACCTAATACCTATATCCTGCACATGTTACTTGTTGACAAGAGAAGAATACCGCTCACGTAATGTCTGCACAGAGACCGATCGACTGAATAACTAAGGGCTTCGAGTAATCCTCGTGTATGGCAGCTGTTATAAATGGGTTTAGAGCTAGAAACCCTTACTGTAGTATGCGCACATTGTAATGGAGATATTAAAGCTATACACCACTGTATTTAAAAAAAAAAAAAAAAGATGGCAAATTTCTATTATATAACTAAATGTAAGAACTGAATTCAGCAATTACAGTACATGGGTTAGTACGAGATGTTTTCTGAGCTAGCAAAAAGAAAATGGATGTCATCTATCATATAGCTCCCCTACTAAGCATCACACAGGGCAAATTAAAGGGGCACTCAAGTGAAAATATTTTCCTTTTAAATCAACTGCTTTCAGAAAGTTATATAGATTTGTAATTAACTTCTACTGTATTTAAAAATCTCAAGTCTTTCAGTACTTATCAGCTGCTGTATGTCCTGCAGGAAGTGGTGTATTCTTTTCAGTCTGGCACAGTGCTCTCTGCTGCCACCTCTGTCCATGTCAGGAGCTGCCCAGAGCAGGACAGGTTTTCTATGGGGATTTTCTGCTGCTCTGGGACAGAGCTCTGTAACTACACTTACCCTCAGGCTGCTTAGTGTATAGAAGCAAGGATAAAACAAATCCAAATGAACTACAAAAAGTTTCAATCCTAACAAATCTGAATTATTTTGTAAAATTCCTCTGATTCTCTCTATATCGATTCATTCATCTCTACTCTTAAACTACGAGGGAGATTTATCAAACATGGTGTAAAGTGAAACTGGCTCAGTTGCCCCTAGCAACCAATCAGATTCCACCTTTCATTCCTTACAGACACTTTGGAAAATGAAAGGTGGAATCTGATTGGTTGCTAGGGGCAACTGAGCCAGTTTCACTTTACACCATGTGTGATAAATCTCCCCCTATGTTCTTTGATGTTTTGGCTAATAGGCATTAGGACCTGTCCCTTACACTGTGTTGCGCTGTGCAGCATAGTCTGATGACATCTGCTTTATTGTTTCCAATCCACACAATGTGCTGACACACAATTTTCGAATGGAAATCAAATATTTATCTGTATAATGAGATAATGCTGGATAAAATTATTAAAGTAGTATTCCCCCCTCCCTTCTGAGACGGCTGATGTAAAAAAGTCCCTGACAGGCTTTATCTGCAACCTTGTAGCTTCTTTGCAGTACTGAGAGGGTTATTCTGAGGTCAAGTTGCTAATGAACGTACTGTGTTTAACTTCCAGCATTACAAAGAAGCTACAATGTTGCAGATAAAGCCAGTCAGGAACTTGTTTACATCAGCCGTCTCAAAAGGGAGGGGGGAGGGGGAGTTAGGGTATATTCATACTAAGTAAAACAGGTGGAAATTCCAAGCGGAACCCCCGCCAGAATCCCACCTGCCTCACTGTCTCAATGTGATGTATAGTGCGCCTCTGCTCAAAGAATTGACATGTGTGAACGTACCCATAAAGAGAAAAGCTCACACAAAGATTTTTGTATTTTCAGCAGAAAGCAGCAGCTGAGAACTGGGGGAAGGAGACTAAATAGACAATAACAAGTATGGAAGGAATTGTTAGTCTCACCATGGACATTAACATATCAAAAGTTATGTTTAAGTCGAAGTAACTTAGTAAGTAGTAGTAGTAACTATAGGCACCCATTTAGTCTGATTATGACCGCTACTCTCTGTATATCTGTGCTATAGCTTAGGACTTTACCACATTAATACACATCAATAACCCAATTCTGCCATTGCATGACAAGACTCTTACAAATTCCATATAACTCATTAACCTCACAGTCATTCATTTGTTTTGCTCTCCGAGAAATAAACTATATACAACTGGATTAAAACATTGATGTTTTGGCAATGGACAGCAGTTTAAGAATTAGTTTTATTGGCCGAACAGCAGGAAAAACACAGCTTTTCTCATTTCCACACAGAGTTATGTTTATTCTCCTGGGTTTAATGTGCAATAAAGGCAAACACTTCCTGCATGGACTCTTCCAGCGATGTCTGACAACACGCAACCCACCAAGAGACAGCTAATAATCCGAGCTGTAATATTTAAGTAAGGAAGATTCACCGGGTCTGTAATAGATGTCACACGGATGGAGCCGCACACTGTGTGAAAAATGTGGAATGGTCCTACCAGACGGCAAAGACAAACAGCTCGGCCCACCCAGTCTGCCCATGTTCCTAAGCCACCATAAGCTCCAGACCCCATTTGATCCCTGGCGTATTTTACTATATTTAGAATACCCTTGTGTATATAACTCCAAATTATTTCCAAGGTCCATTATAATATCATCTGGATCACTTGGATAAAATGATGGCTTTATCAGTAGACAATTCGTAAAAAGAGAGAAAAGATGACGAAGAAGTTCATCTGAGGTTGGGTACACCATGGGTCATGTGATATTGGATTTATCAACTAAAATGAACAAATGGACAGAGATAGAAGATAGCAGATAGAACCATGTATATTGTCACACCGGGTACATTATGATATAGGGTATAGGAATCTCATAGAATCAATTACAAGAATCCACAAGTGTGAGCAGCCATCACAATATCAAATTGGCATTGCCCATTCATGTAACATGTAAGGACCCCTAAATAGAGTTGATCGAACCTCGAGAAATTCTAGGTTCGATCGAACTCGAACATTTACGAACCTTCTTCATTTGATTGATGATGCCTTCCCGGTCCGTGGGGAAGGAGGAGGCAGCCTGGGTACCACCTGGAATTTAGAGATTTAGCCTATTACTTAGGCTGAATCCCAGAATTCCAGGCGGTACCCAGGCTGTCTCCTCCTTTCCCACGGACCGGGAAGGCATCATCAATCAAATGCAGAAGGTTCGTAAAGGTTCGAGTTCGATCGAACCTAGAATTTCGATCAACTCTATTCATGAACGGAAAAATATTACTGGCTTATAGAATCTTTCAGCTATTCTACAAAACCCATTGATATCTAGATACATTATGATAGCTCGAAATGTCTCTGATCTCATATAGAAGATTCATATAAAATATAAATCATGACATGCTATATCAGGTGCTATACTATGAACATATTGTGCATTGGCAGGACAGGTGAGTAAAGCTTGCCTATTATTTTACTATAAAACAAGCCATAGAGTTGTTTTTTTTTTTTTTATTTTGACAACCCCTTAAGGAATCCAAAAATCTAGACCATATCGAACCATTGAGCCAACAGCATTCTAAGTAGGGGTTGTCCAGTTCAGACCCAATATGGTGGACTTACATTACTCTCAGTCTTGCTCTGGATATGGGAGCTATGGAGATAGACCCGGAAGCTCCTTTTCCTAATGTATAGTTATATGGGATGAGAGTGTGGAAAATGAAATTAATTCAGGGGCATATTAAATTTACCCTGGTCCTCAGGCCATCCACTCACCCTGACGCAGGATCCTTGAGGGCGTTGGTGCACCTGCGCCACCCCACTAGCAAGGTTTATACTGTGAAAGAGGGCAAAATCCAGCCCAGAGCCAGTAATGAAATGCAAAGAGGCATCGCAGGCTCATGCCCTGCCTCTTTCACCCCTCTACCACTGGAATAAAAGTATCTTCAAATAATATCCACACATGTAGTTCCCCTACAGTATATGGCCCCCTCTGTGCATCCCCCTTTAGTAGTTGCCCCCTCTGTGTAGTTTCCCTATAGTAGATGCCCCCCCTGTGTAGTCCCCCTATTGTAGATGCCCCCTTTGTAGTCCTTTTATAGTAAACAACACACTGTGTAGATCCCCCTACAGTAGATATCCCCCTGTGAAGTGCCTCTTAAGTGGATGACCCACTGTGTACTCCCCCTTTAGTAGATGGCCCCCTGTGAAGCCCCCCTATAGTAGATGGCCCCCGGTTTAGTCACCCCTTTAGTAGATACCCCCTTTGTAGTCCCCCTTTAGTACATCTTCCCATAAAGTTGATGTCTCCCTGTGCAGCCCCCCTAAAAAGGATGGCTCCCATAATGAGAATGGATAGATGGATTGTGCACAGTGCTGCACTATAGTCATTCTTCAAAAAACAGTAGGGGTACCCTTTAAGAGCTATAGATGGGGTTAAATGACTTAGGAAAGCCTTTGTAAAAGCAAGCAGTTGTGAATTGCATTGTATGTAAGTCCTAGTTATACTTTTATTGTTTAACAAACCTACAACTGGATATAATTTTCATGCACTAGATAACCAGTCAATGTCCATCAATGTGACACCCCTTCCCATTCCAACCAAGTATCATGTATCACTGTCACAGCTCTACAACAATATCCATTAATAGCTATTCTGAGCTAAATCTCCTTGAAAACGGTCACATCTTTCAGTGAGACAAGTAAAATGTTCTATTATTCCAGTCATTGGGCAACGTCTAAGGACTATGCAAAAGTCTGTGGGGGATCCAATGCACATTAATACACATTTATCCTCAATGGATCACCAATATGGCATTCTGCGAGCTGTCAGCTGTAAGCTATGCCGCTGAGCGTTTCTTGGAATGCACAGACAGCGGATAATCAGATACATATGCAATCTGATTTGTCTAATATGTTCACTCCTAATATAAGTGGCCATTCAAAAAATGAAAACTGCTCATGGCTTATAGCAATTATGTGAATATTATGTTATTACATCCCACTAGGGATCTATAGTCCTTAGAACTGCCCCCAGATGAGCAAGCACACATGAGGAAGCTCAAAAGCCATATATCTGGAGGAAACACTGTATTACTACACTGTATAACTACTGTTGAGCGAGCTTGCTCTATCGAGCATAATGCATTGGGATGCTCGGATTACTGCAGGACACATTAGAACTCAAGTGGTACGCCATTAATGGACAGCATACCGCCGGAGTTCTAAGCTGTCTTGCAGTAACAGGCTATGTTCACACTACGTAATTTTAGTAATAATCATGGCCATTATTGTCGATTTGCAACAACGGCCGTGAATACTACGGAACTTACGTAGTGCTGCCGTCTAGGGAATCCCGTCCGGAGCGTATACACATAGTATACACTCCCGCTGGGATCCCTAGCGGCGCAACAAAAAACTGAAATGTCAGTTTTCTGTGGCCGCTATTTACTGACCCAGTTTTTCAGGCTGTCCTCAAGGTTGTATCCACCCTCTCCACGGAGCGGGCAGACAGCGGGAATCAGAAGCCGAGAGATCAGGTTCATACGAACCCGCACCTCGGACGGTTCCCTCATCCCTAGAGATGAGGCACCAAAACAGGACAACAAAGAGTTAATTTGACACCAAGCTTTGTAGTACAGTACAGTCTATGGAGGATGTGCAGATGTTACAGGATGACTTAGACACACTGAGTGTTTGGGCGGCCACTTGGCAAATGAGGTTCAATGTGGATAAATGTAAAGTTATGCACCTGGGTACTAATAACCGGCATGCATCATATGTCCTGGGGGGAGTTACTCTGGGAGAGTCACTGATAGAGAAGGATCTGGGTGTACTTGTAGATAATAGACTACAGAACAGCACACAATGTCAGTCAGCTGCTTCTAAGGCCAGCAGGATATTGTCATGCATTAAAACAGGCATGGACTCTCGGGACAGGGATATAATATTACCGCTTTATAAAGCTTTGGTGCGGCCTCATCTGGAGTATGCCGTCCAGTTTTGGAACCCGATTCATAAAAAGGATGTTCTAGAGCTGGAGAGGGTACAAAGACGGGCAACTAAACTAATAAGAGGAATAGAGCATCTTAGTTATGAGGAGAGATTAAAAGAATTACATTTGTTTAGTCTGGAGAAGAGACGTTTAAGGGGAGATATGATTAACTTATTTAAATATATAAATGGCCCCTACAAGAGATATGGGGAAAAGATGTTCCAGGTAAAACCCCCTCAAAGGACAAGAGGGCACTGCCTCCGCCTGGAGAAAAAAAGGTTCAATCTCCGGAGGCGACAAGTCTTCTTTACCATGAGAACTGTGAATCTGTGGAACAGTCTACCACAGGATCTGGTCACAGCAAAAACAGTAGAGGGCTTCAAAACAGGGCTAGACAAGTTCTTAGACCAAAATAATATAGATGCATATGTATAGAACCTATCACCTCTCCCCCTTCCCTGTATCCATCCCCTCCTTGGTTGAACTTGATGGACATGTGTCTTTTTTCAACCGTATTAACTATGTAACTATGTAACTAATTTACAGCTACATCACCAGGCTCTCTCCTCTGACCTCAGCACTGACCTCTCTGACCTCTAAATAGGGGCTTTCAACGGCTCCCTGTGGTGTAATCCTTTGTTCTCTGTTCTCTCTGCTGCCGACTAATCCCCCTCTTCCCCCCTCCCCTCTCCATAGCACAGACAGGATCCGACTGATGTAAAGCAGTCGATATTTCCTGATTCTGAGCAGTGGATAACAGAAAGGAGAGGAGGGAGGGGGGGCCTGGGAAAAGTCTTTTTACATGCAGATAATGGCATATTTGCCTAATAAACCCAATTACAAAGTTTCTTAAAATTGCCTGGACTATTGATTTCTGTAAAAAAAAAAAAAATAACAGTGACTCTTTAAAAGAGAAGTCCCACAAAATTGAAAAATGGCGGACAGGCAGGGAGTGGGGGAAAATAATAAAGTAAACTTACCTATCCTTGTGCCCCATAGCACCGCTCTCTGGTCCCGTTGAATGCCGCCAATGTCCTGCAGCTCTTCTAGCTGCAACGTCACACATTCGATTGACCGCTCAGCCAATCAGTGACTGGGGAGGGACACTGACTGACTGAGGGGGCAATCATTCAACTGGGCCATGAGGTTTCAGCTGGAAGAGCTGGAATCCAGCCAAAGACGACAGCCGGCGGCCATCAACAGGACCCAGGAGCAGTGCATAAGAGGCATGGGGACGGGTGAGTTTACTTGTTTATTATTTTCTAACTCCTGCCTGCCCTTTTTCAATTTAGTGGGATTTCCTCTTTAAAACATTTCGATGTTTCTTCTTTTTCTCAGAAACTTGGTCATGCGCACCAAGTTTGGTATATCTTAAGATACAATCCACCCCCCTTCCACCATTGCACTGCAACACTGGCAGCTTTCTTCCCCCAATGTCCTTTGCAAGTCTCGGCCTCCTGCACACTGTTGGAGTATTGCATAGATCTGCATCCAAAGGATTCATATCATATATAAGTCCAATGTCTGGTCTTTTTAAAGGGGCTCCGTCTAAGAAATGTGGTTGGATAAGGGCATATAAGGGATATTTAGCTAGCCGTCTAATGATTATCGCTAGAACAATTTCTGTATAGAGGGGGTTAACAAGGTTAGAGAAAAAAGATCTGCTTTTTGACTAGCAGCTGCTCTGCTCCTGTTCATGGACTGGGTCTTGAATTGCAGCTTAGCCTTAGGGAGCATTCACACAGTCTATGCATGGAAGCTACATCAGGTGGCTGTATCAGTACAATAGCGCAAATATTTACACTGTTTCGGAGGTCCTTGCATCATAATGATACATGATGCCGGGAGTTCCATGATTCCGGTCCATAGGACATCTTCCAGATAACGGAACGTGTGAATGCCCCCTTTTTAATAAATTCTGGCCTACAGTACCAGACACAGCTCATAAACAAGAGTGGCGCTGCTTCTTTAAAAAATGCATGTTCCCACTATGGGATTTTTTCAGGAAAAGGCAGCAGTTGAAAATTTAAAATCATATGATCATTATGATCGAATATGATCATTAGTTGTGGCTGTCATTATCATTAGTCGGCCACCTTTTCCTGATACATGACGATACGTTCACATAGTAGGAATATATCCTACAACAAAAGTATTGTGGACAATGATAGTCAAAAACCCTAATCTTCTTGGTTTTAATAAAACCATTAAGAATTTCTAGGAAATTATTACAAAACATCCAATGAAACCTTTATCTAAATATAAAGTTACCAGGTGCAGGAGTGACACAAACATGAATCTTGGAGAGGACTGGATCTATAAGTCCATAAATCTCATACAACAACGTGATACAATCTTTCCAGGTACACCCCTGGGGATATGGTTAGTACATTCAGTTACTATTCAGGGTAAAAATAAAAAAATAAAAAGATCGGAAACACTTTACGTGAATATATCCCTGATGTCAAATATCTAGTAGATGTGATTACTACAAACCAGTCCAGGTACACACACTGCATGCACGTAGAAGTTGTCTGCATGTCCCTACTTGAAGAAATCCAAGTTTACATCTTTTCGGGTTGTGTTTTTTTCCAGTAGGAAAACAGCTTCAAGTGTTTGGTGGCCAGTAAACATTTCAAAAGTTATAACTAGTTTAAGAATCCACTTAAGCTGTATTACATTCAGATGTGAAAGTGCATACAGCTGCGGTTGTGGTTAAAACCATTTTATTTGTAGATCCTTACAGTGAGCTGTACCTTTCTACTGTGTCAATCACATAGCATACTTTCACCATTTTAGTGTAGAGAAATTCGTCCACAATCCTGGTTACTGTCCATGGTTTTCCCATACACCTTCAATACTACCAGATATCATTTCTACCTGTAATTTGTTTACTGTACATTTACAGGGTTTTATGGGCAAAAATGACTGATGGACTATCCGGAATATAGGAAAACCACTAATGTTCCTCTTATCCTCTTATCCCTGGGACCCTCTACAGGAAAGAGAGCAAAGTTTCTAAATAAGATCCTCTGATGTACTGGCATACCAGGTCTGTCAATGTGAATGACCAGCATATAAGGCCATGTGTTCATTGTATTTTAAGAGCCCCCAAAAATTGTTAAAGGGGTATTCCACTCAAACATAACTTTTATGTTGCTGGGTCATGGTGTCACTAACAATTCATTTAATATTTGTTTTTATCTATTCAGTCTCCTTCCCCCCAGTTCTGAGCTGCTTCATTCTGCTGAAGACACAAAAAACTTTTGAGCTTTTCTCTCTCCCACTCCCTTCAGAAATGGCTGATGTAAACAAGTCCCTATCTGAAACTTTGTAGCAACCCTCCCAGCATTACAAAGTAACAACAACGTTGCAGATGAAGCCTGTCAGGGCCTTGTTTACATCAGCTGTCTGAGAGGGGAGGGGAGAGGAGGGGGAGATGGAGAGAAAAGCTCGCTTACAGTTTTTTGTGTCTTTAGCAGAAAGCAGCAGCTCAGAACTGGGGTAAGAAGTCTGAATAGATGATAACAAGGATTGAATACATTGTCTCACCATGGGCAGGAACATATTAAAAGTTGTATTTCAGTGGAAAACTCCTAAATGTTTTTTAGCCCTTTTTCTTGCACTTTTTTTTTACATTTTCTCTATTTACACCAGTGATTATTAGAGTGACTCTTGAGTGGGATCAGGTCCATCCAAACCTGAATGCTCTGCATTTCATTACAGGTGGCTGAAGAAGCCATAGGCCATGCTCAAGATTCACAGCTGTTTTAGGGTGCCTTCACACCTAACGGATCCGCAGCGGATCTCACTTCTGCGGATTCGCAGCGAGATCAGCTGTGGATCAAGTATCATTCACCCCTATGATAGCACATACTCGCAGCGGGATTGACATCCCGCTGAAAATATGTGCTTTAACCCCCTGCTGTCCGCGGCCCCGCCTCCGCATCCCCCATCCCCGGCCGCATCAGTCCATCCCCGGCCTCATCCCCCATCCCTGGCTGCATCCCCCCATCCCCGGCCGCATCCTGCAGCCCGCCTCCGCCATCATCCCCCATCCCCGGCCGCATCCCCACATCCCCACATCCCCCCATCCCCGGCCGCATCCAGCAGCCTGCCGCCGAGAGCATACATTACCTGCTCGGCAGCGCGGCTGCAGTGAGGCTCCCAACTGCGGTCCCGCTCAGCTGTACTGTATGCTCTCTGTGGCAGGCTGCAGGATGCGGCCGGGGATGGGGGGATGCAGCCAGGGATGGGATATGCGGGCTGCTGGACGCGGCCGGGAATGGGCTGATGCGGCCGGGGATGCGGGGGTGGGGCTGCGGACAGCGGGGGGTTAAAGCACATATTCACAGCGGGATTGACATATGCGCTATCATAGGGGTGAATGATACTGGATCCGCAGCTGATCTCAATGCGAATCCGCAAAAGTGAGATCCGCTGCGGATTCGGTAGGTGTGAAGGCACCCTTAAAATGTTTTCTGCTCCCTAGGTACTCCTTCTGAACACAGCAAGAGTAAACTTAATTTTTATGGTAGTTGGTGTGGTAGGACCCTACAAATATGTGTGTTTACTAGAAATGAGCTAACCTCGAGCACGATTGCCTTGGTCCCAACCCGATTGTGTGGCATTGGATAACCGGTGGCTGAAAAAGTTGGATGCTGTATACATTATTTTCAGGACTCCTTAAGGCTTTATCCAACTTCTTTAGCTCATGCATGCTCGAGGTTTGCTCATCTCTAATGTTTACTTGAAAATGAGATTCATAAAAGGTTAACATTTCAGGGATAACAGCAAAAAAAAATTTGGGGGAAAAAATTCAGGTGCCTAGCTGGGCTAGGTGGATACAGGTGTCATGTAAATACCTGCTTTGGCCAGTTTATTATCCCCAATGGTCAGTAACCTCCAGGGGTGTTGAGGGTCACTTTGGCACTTGTTACGGCAACCTCGAGCGGTAGCAGACCCACCTGGGTAGTTGGTACCGCCACTCACAATAACTCAAGTGTTCAGTGGTGTCCCGTATGTTTAATAAAAAATAGAACACTTTACTGAATAAGGCTTGAGATAACCAGTACACTTAATACAACAGTACAGATCGTAACTCGCAAACGCTGTGGCTGATGGTGAGGTAGAACCAGTGATTGTAAGAGTTGGTGCTTTGTAGAAAGAAGGACAAGGAGAGGAGTTGCCTGAGGAGCCCTGCCCAATGTAGTATATGTACTCTGCCGGTACAAGGGTGTAGAAAGAAGAGATAAGTGATACTTGTACTCATGGATGCCTAGTTGTGGCTCTGAACCGCCTATTTCATGACACCCTATAAAGAGAACCTGTCAGCTCCTTCATGCTGCCTGAAGCACAGTCCTTGATGGATAAATCTCTCCATATACTCAACCCTTGAGGGTTCTATATATCAAGTCTGATTGGGCAGGGAGAGATTACCAGTAACTTATGATTCTGGCAGAAGGAATTTAAAGACAGGTTCCCTTTAAGAAGACAAAACACTATAACTCCTTTAATTAAATAGACATTACAGTACAAAAAAATAATCACCAATTGAGGAATCCTGCATGCCGCCTGAGGCTAAGAACGGGTTAAAAACAGACGCTTTATAAATATTAGCATTTCAAGGTCTAAAAAGAGCCAAATGACTATGTAGCTTTAAGTGCAGGTTGTAAGAAAATAAACTGTATATGATTTATAGATAATGCCATATGGTAACCGTATCATGCAAGCAAAACAAAGGGCCCAAGGATTAGTTTAATAAACGTAAAGATTGTTTCAATTCCTCCTACAGATTATAAAACAGCTTAGAGGAATATCCGCGGGTTAGAGTACACTGGTAGAGCCATATTTTATTTCAGTATCTCCCAAGTATTTCAGACCAGTAAATATTAAAAAGATAAAATGACTTTTAAATGCTGGAGTTAAAGGCTTGCGAAAAACTCCAACGGAAAAATTGGACTTGTTACGCATGAGATAACCTAAAGAAAGTTCAAGAACTGAGATGGAGTAAAATGCAGTTGGCAAAAAGTTTGTAACATCACATTGCAGTCCTCATATGTTTCACTGGACATGGAGAATTTCGAATTTTTCGCTCACTTTTTAAGGTCCATAATAATTTTATTTTTCTATTTACCGTGGCCGTGACAGACTATTTTTTACAGCACAAAGTTGAACATTAAAGGGGAAATCTGACAAAATTAATAATTACACCACAGGCAGGGGGAGGGGGGAACATAATAAAGAACTTATACTTACCGGTCCCCATGCCCTTGCAGCGCCGCATCACGGGGCTCCTGGACCCCACTGGATGTCATCATCTCTTCACTTCTTAGTACGTCACGACCTGGTGGGAAAAGGTGTGATTTAACCAGCTCAGCCAAGACGTAGTAGGATGGGAGAGATGGAGAATCTTGGTGGAGGTCCAGGAGGAAAGGCACAGGGGCTAGTAAGTATTGTTTCTTTATTATGTCCCCCCCACCCCCTGCTTTTCTGATTATTTTTTATTAGCCCGGACTTCTCCTTTAAGACTTTTAAAATGTTAAAGGGATGCTCTAGGCATGTATAAATAATCAGCCTGTTCTAACCTACCATGGTCCCTCTGGGATCCTCCTGTCATGTCTTTGGCTCCGCCCCCCCCCCCCCCCCCCCCCAATCCAATGCCCTGGCTGCTTTCTCTGAGATTGACTCCTCTCTGCAGTGAGAGCCCGCTCAGCCAATCTCTCATGATTGGCGAGATGGGATGACAGTGTCACTGAGGCAGGGATCCTCTGCTGCTGAGTCTTCTCTCCCAGTCCGCTTTAATCTAACCTGCTGTTGAGTCATTAAAGCACACAGGGTGCTGAGGATTAAGTTAATTTCCTTACCTCGATTATCAGCACCATTTTTGGGAACTTTGTTGTTAATTATATAAGGGGGTTTGGTGGACAGGAGGCAGGACTACCAACCTCAGTGCACAGATCCAACCCGACCAGCCCTCCCCTTTTAATGAATATTGGGACAGAGCTGTGCACTGACGTCACTGCAGAGCTCCGCCCCAAAAATCAAGTGGTGCACTGAGGGTGATATCCCCTCCTCCAGTGCACAACACTGCCTCCTTTACATTGTAGTAATAAACTACAATGTTCCTGAAAATGGCATTTTGGATCAAAGAAAATATAGGGACAAATCATTTATCCTGCTGAGTTTCCCTTTAAAGGAGAAGTCTGGGGCTGCTATAACTTTGGGAAGAAGGAAGGGCATGGAGGGTATATAACAAATAATGTTAACTCACCTTTCTCGGGACCCCCACCGGCCTCTGGGATCTTATTGTCAGCCGATGTCAAGACCCAGCTGATTGACAGCCCGCTTAGCCAGTCAGTGACTGGGGCAGGATGCCGCTCCCGTCATTGATTGGCTCAGCGGGCTGTCCATCAGCCGGGTCGGTCATTTTCCCCCTGATTCGTGACATCATCACAACTCGACGGAAAATGCCTTCAGGCAAGGGTCTACGGTTCGAGGTAAGAAATCAATGATGCTCACTTTCTCCCCTGCTGGCCAACAATTTGTTATGGCAGGACTTCTCCTTTAAAATCTGTTAAGATTATGATTATAAACCTAGAATAATACGTAGAAACAATTTCCGCCTAGACTTGTTATTGTAGGCCTCTGAAAGCCTGTTGCATTAGAGCAAATGTAATCAGTGCTTACAGAGTGTTTACCACTGAGGGAAAACAGAATCATTTATCACCAATGGAGCAATGCGTATTTGTGTCAAAAACAATGATAAAGTCATTTATTTTAATCGGAGCCTTTGAATACATAGCGTAATGGCTTAATGTGCTTCTTACACCCACAGCTGATTATGTCCAGATATGATTTAAAGTGGCGTGCCTATTCTAATAAACGGTCAAACAAATAAATCAGATGAATCTATTGCTGAAACATGCATAAACCATGGAAAGCGTCGTATAAAACATAACAGTCTGAATACAAACAAAGAGCAGCATGAATGGATCTTTCATTAAGGTGATTTAGCTTATAACACTTTCTTTTATTGCAAGGATGTTAAGTACACAATTAATATAAAGTGCCGTGGAGGAGAATTATTCCCATGATCCCACATGAGGCCAATACAAAATATTTTTTTTATTATTGTTGTTTTTCTGTGTTTACAAAATATTGGTTGTTGCTTGTGGGTTTTTTTTGTCTTTTTTTCAATGGTTTAAATTATTTGCCCTTAAAATGTGCCCGTTGTTTCAAAAAAAATTTCATGACCTGCATGGTTTCTTTTTATTAACCCTTCAGAGTCATGACAAGGTAATTTTAGTGCTCTCTCTGCTCTTATTGCCTATGACAGCCTCCTTCATGACACACAGCTACAGTATTTTAGGGGTTGGAACCAGAGCTGGGCTGCTAATGGCAATAGTATATATAAATTAACTTCCTTTCACTTCCAGTACATACTCCAGAGGGCACTGAACCGGCTGCATTGTGCTAGGAGATGATTTACATGATATATTAGTATAGATGACATGGGAGGGGGGGGGAGTTACTGATGCACTAGGTTTTTAAGGCACTATGTGAAGAGACATTAAAGGAGAGGTCCAGTGATTTTTAAAATTTGTCAAAC
Organism: Dendropsophus ebraccatus; assembly: GCF_027789765.1. Taxonomy (NCBI): domain Eukaryota; kingdom Metazoa; phylum Chordata; class Amphibia; order Anura; family Hylidae; genus Dendropsophus; species Dendropsophus ebraccatus. Next base: position 20,110,759 of record NC_091464.1, read on the forward strand.
GGTAGAGGGGAACATAATTAAGAATCACTACTTGCCTTTCCCCATGTCTCTGCAGAGCTGGCTAACTGGCTGGTGGAGAAATCCTTCAGCCGGGTCTGGTATTTTGACAGCATCAAAACTCAGGGGCAAATGGATTCCAGCGGGGGTCCTCGAGCCTGAGATGCGGCGCTTTGGGAGCACAAGGATAGGTAAGTAGTGATTGTTTCTTATTTTCCCCCTAGCCCCTGCCGGTAAAGAAACATTCACAAACATAAAACTTTTTTTGAAATATGGGGACTTTGGACATCATCCGCTTCACCTCTCCTCAACCAGGTTCTCCTCAGACTACTAATGCCCTACTGTACTCATACAGCACCCCCCACCGCCACCCAACACTAAATACCCTACGTCTCGACATACCCTTCATTACTAGACCACAAACATAACTACCCTATACACCTAGAGCACCACAACTGGCCCACTATGCCTTTTGTTTGCCTGTTATGATGCTATTTTTAATTATAGTATATAGAGATGAACGTCCACTGCGATCAGCACCAGAGACCTCTAGGAGGACATCGGAGGAACGCGAACAGGAAGTTTAGTTCACTCATCTCTAATATTATACTAACACTCAAGGTCAGAGGAATAAATTTGCCAGCACTGCTGCAGCCTGCCAGAGTGCATAGGCTTTGTGGTGTTTAATAGAGGTCACTGGAAACACGTTTGAGAGTAGGAAAATACTGTATGGAGGTGCTCAGTTGCTTAATGAAAGTCCATAATAAACAAATGGCCCTCACCATTCTGGCCAGAGGAAGCGGGCTTTGACCCAGCGAAACAGGCTGTAGCCCACCCATTCAGCCGTATGGCTGATCCTTTTACTCTGCTCCAGTTCTTCTATTTTTGCATGAAATAAATAGAAGATTCTCCAGAATGGTGAGTGTCACTTGTTGCATCTTTTTTTCTACACACTTGAGAATCTAACATTATACTAAGCCTGTTATGTACATAGTTGTGGTTCTGACCCTTTAAGCATTTACACAGTTTGTTTTTCTCCTTCATCATAGAGTAAGGTATCCAATGAGATGGGTAGGAGGTGGCTGAACATAACAACATGCACCTACCTCCCTGGCTCCAATGCTGGGGTCTGCTGCCTCCACTCCGGTTCCCGATCCCCGGCAACTTCCTGGTCTGAGCGTGGACCTGAGGTTTGACGTGTTTTGAGGCAGAAAACAGCCATATTATGCCTCAAATAAATGTTATATCCAGAATTTTTTTTATGGGTAAATTATCAACACACCTATCAATTACACCTTCAGCTCTATGTTCAGCACCAGGGATAGCACATTAAACACGCCAAATAGCTGTGCATCACAGGGAACGTCGTAGATTGTTGTTCCAGCTTTTTGAACCACATTAGAAATGGTAAATCTTATTGCAGCAAACGATTTCTGTGACAATTCTGGTCTTCCTTCATATGCTTCATCTTTTTCTCTCTATATATGTGCCTTATGTATTATGGTATTAGACACTTGATAAAGAGACCGGACCGGTCTCGAAACGTGTTGTGTCGCTGGCATGATTCTTTTAATAAATTTCATGATATTTTATATCACTATTACCCCTTGGACCTGTGCCTGTTTTACCTGTCTTGGAGTGGAGGAGGATACTGACTTTAAGATGCTACAAGACCACCTTGCCTTGGGAAAAACATTCCTTTGATCCAATATGGCAGATGGTGGCCATGTTCTGGACAAAACAAATAGAGCTCCTCACCCATTACTCGCTGGGGTATTCAGAAATGTCATTTTCCTATTCATTTCTAAACTAAAAAGGTTTCCTGAAAATTTTGACCCACCCTTTATAAATGTATGTATACCATGACTTTCTATATATACCAGCTAGATCACTGCTTTTAGAGTGATGTGATGGTCAGTAACCTAGACAATGAGTTGTCGACAAGGAGAAGAAAAGAGCATAATATCAGGAGAAGGAGGCAAGTGAATGTATTTGTAAAAATATTTGACTTGATGTGCCCTATAGGTGTTAATTGAGGTGGGAATACCCCATTACTAACATTTCAAAATTGGAGATTTTTCTGGTCCTGGCAGTTATTGTGGGAACAGATCTCCTATGCAGGTAATCCTGACTTCTGCTGGTCTGCTTGGTTGCAACAAAAAAAATGACAGTGACCTAGCATAAAAAAAAAACATATGAGCAATCACTAAGGATTTAATATGCAATATTGTGCATATTAAATCCTTAGTGATTGCTCATATGTTTTTTTTTTATGCTAGGTCACTGTCATTTTTTCAGTCTCTTTAAGTGGAATTATTAAGAACATGCAGAAAAAGAAGAAGAGATGGGCACTTTATGTGCATGATTATCTAAGCACGAGTGATGGAAAAATATTCCAATTAGGGATGGTCCAAACCTGCCGAGGTTCGGGTTCGTACGAACCTGGACTCTCGGCAATAATTCCCGCTGTCTTAAACCTCCGTGCAGAGGGTGGATACAGCGGGAGGGCCGCCTGGAAAACCGGGATACAGCCACAGCCATAGGCGGGAATCATTGCCGAGAGTCCGGGTTCGTACGAACCCGAACCTCTGCAGGTTCGGACCATCCCTAATTCCAATACAATGTACTCTGGTGGTGGTCTACTGTAGGCACGACACTAGTAATGGCATGGATTGAGTAGGACTGCCGCTGCCCACTTTCCAATTTCTCATTGCAGAGCTCAGTAGTAGTTAGGATACCGAGTTGGGGTTCTATTAGAGAAAGCAATTTTAACGATTAACGATAAACAATCGTATAAAGATTTTTATATCTTTAACATGAAATTGTTCACCATATTACACAGAACCATAATAGTCTTTAGTTACGATTGTTACAACGATCGTTTACTCTATCTGATCCCAGCAATAGAAGGAATTACACTGAATGATTAGTGAACGAATGTGGAATTACAACGAATGATTAACGACGATTTTAGGGTCAGCTCTAAATCAATAATCAACGACACACAAACTATTTGTTGATCGTTGCCTTACACAGGACAGTTATCGTTTAAATTCTAACAATATAACGATTTTCCGCACGATAATCGTCCCCTATAACAGGGCCCTTATTGGATTGAAGAAGCGTAAGTCTCTGGACACAGAACAAGTGATGGTAAGGAGTGACTGCCATCCTTTTATTGGAGCAAAGCGTTTCGGGGGCAATGTTGCTCCCTTCATCAGGAATACCATATTTACACATCAGCACACTCATTATAATAAAAACGTAATTGGTGACCCGGAACGTGATGAGTTACTGCTGCGGCAACAATGACGTCATAGTTAAAAAGTTCACAGGTAAATTAGATCAATAAGATAAAAAAAAAACATAAAAGCATTGTTAGACTTAATTAGATAATTAAGTCAAATATATAAAAATAAAATACAATCAATTCTATTAAACAAAGCATAATTATTATTTAAAATTGAAACCCTTTATGAACTTGACTGTGACAGGGCTATATGCTAGTTGTATAATGCTTAGGGCACGAGAGACCTGTTTTTTTTACAGGTTCCTGTCCCCATACCAACACCTTTAGAAAAACTTTTTATATAAATAAATCTTAATGATATATACTCACTCATTTTTACTTTTTTGATCCAACTTATATAAAAGGTATAAAATAGCTGGAATGATGCTTGAAGTTAATATGCTTCTTTATCTTTATGTTGAAATACACAAAAACTCCCCATTGAATAACAGTAGGAGCCATGGCTCAATTGGTAAGCCTAAAGTCTTTGTACTATGGGGATTTTTTTTTATGTTTATCCTATACATTATTATATTTGTGTCTACAGATGACATTTCAGGGAGATGTGGAAAGTCCCAAAGACTAAACAGTCAAATGAATATCTTTTTCTTCAATATATTACTCCACACTGGAGATTAAACAAACCTCAAATCTACACTGTTTGCACAACTAGTTTGCACAACTACGGCCATTGTTTTTACATAATGTGAACCTGGCCTTAAAGTGTTGCTGTGCTTATAACTTTCAAATTTTAAATCAACAGTATATGTGAAATAAAGCAAGTTTGAAATTTATATTCATTATTTTATTTTTAGTTATCATGCTATAAAACAAAGCTATACTTACTTGCATCCAGGTCCAGTCTCCTGAAGGCAGATTTTTAGTCTTTTTCTGTTTGAAAAAAAGAGACTAAAAGCAGTAAGTCTGGCCAGTACATAATGTCTTGGCTCAATAGGTCTGTCCAACAAATGACTACCTTCTCTGTGAGTGCAGATGACTGGAACTTGCTTCATTTTAGTCTCTTTTCAACCAGCACAAGACTAAAAATCTGCCTTCAGGAGACTGGACCTGGATACAAGTAAGAATAGCTTTGACTTAAAGAGAAAAAAAAAGTATGTTTTTTAAAAAATTTTAACAGTAGGTACATAGTGACAGGTACCCTTTAAATCATAGCACCACGTTCACACATGTCCACTTTTTATTGCCGAAGGATTCTGGGTTAAGGGTTGTGACATCACAGAAACACTCAGCCAATCAATGGCCACAACAGTGTACTGCCTCAGCAAATAATTGGCTAAGTGGGCGTGTGATGTCATGTCACCAAACATGGAAGCCTGCTGCATGAGAAAGGCACTTATGGATATTGATGCCGAAACATGTCGCTATGTCTTTAAATAAAACCTTTAAACCGTTATTGCCCTTAAAGTGATAGAATCTATATGACAGCCCCTTAGTTGTGTTAAAGCAATAGTCTACTTCTGATTACACCATCTGCGCTCTGCACCATGGTGTATTAATTACGGCTCCCCAGGTCCTGTAAGGAACCATCTTGCTTCCACTGATTGCTCTGTATGCTATATGGATGTTACTGTGCTAAGCTGCTGCGGTGGTTGATTTATGCCTTACTTAGAGTTGTGGCTATACCTTTGCACAACAATACCAGGTGAGCGTACAGAGACGTAACACCCCCTGTACATACTTTTTGAGAATTTTAATATTGCACTAGGAAGCCTCTTCTCTCTCCTTTTCTTTTGAGAGTGCGTTCACACGTACCAGATCTGCAGCAGATTTGATAGCGCAGATTTGAAGTTGCAGATTTAATGCAAAGTATCTCTGGGCCATCAAATCTGCTGTGGATCTGCTGCAGATCCTGTACATGTGAACGCACCCTAAAGGGGTTGTCCAGCGAAAATCTTTTTTTTTTTTTCAAATCAACTGATATCAGAAAGTTATATAGATTTGTAATTGACTTCTATTAAAAAATCTCAAGTCTTCCACTACTTATTAGCTGCTGTATGTCATGCAAGAAATGTTGTTTTATTTTCTTTCTGACACACTGCTCTCTGCTGACATCTCTGGCCCAGACAGGAACTCTGTCTCAGTTTTCTATGAATCCCCATAGAAAGCCTCTCCTGCTCCGGACAGTTCCTGTCTTGGCCAGAGGTGGCAGCAGAGAGCACTGTGTTAGACATGCATGATATATAGGAGCTAATAAGTATAGGAAGACTTGAGATTTTTTTAATAAAAGTAAATTACAAATCTATATAACTTTCTGATATCAGTTGATTTGAAAGATTTTAGCTGGAGTACCCCTTTAATGTAAATGGTAGCCGCAGCAGCAGACCATTGTCTACCATAATAATGTTTTTATATTGTAATAACTGTTTTGTATATCTATATAATAAAAATGAAAGTCTGTCTGTCTGTCTGTCCCAAAAAGACTTCCAAACGCCTGAACCGTTTGACCCCAAATTTGGCACACAGATACATTGGGTGCCCGGGAAGGTTATTGCGAAGGTCCCGTCCCCGCAACATGTAAAAGAGAGGAGGGGGAGGGGAAAGAGTGCCCCATAGAAATGAATGGGAAAATCTCCTCACTGCAAACATAGGTGATCTAATTAGCTGCAGCAGACACGGCAGTTGGAGCCTTAGCAACCAATAGGATTACTGCTTTCATTTTCACAGGGAGCAATGGTTGCTAGGGAAGCTGCCTCACAACATCCACAGTAATAACTGGTAGACCCCCTACTCCAACTATACAGTACAGGTATATACAGGACCTCCTACTCCATCTATACAGTACATGTATATACAGGACCCCCTACTCCAACTATACAGTACAGGTATATACAGGGCCCCCTACTCCATCTATACAGTACATGTATATACAGGACCCCCTACTCCATCTATACAGTATATGTATATACAGGACCCCCTACTCCATCTATACAGTACATGTATATACAGGACCCCCTACTCCATCTATACAGTACATATATATACAGGACCCCCTACTCCATCTATACAGAACATGTATACAGGACCCCCTACTCCATCTATACAGTACATGTATATACAGGGCCCCCTACTCCATCTATACAGTACATGTATATACAGGACCCCCTACTCCATCTATACAGTACATGTATATACAGGACCCCCTACTCCATCTATACAGTACATGTATATACAGGGCCCCCTACTCCATCTATACAGTACATGTATATACAGGACCCCCTACTCCAACTATACAGTACATGTGTATACAGGGCCCCCCTACTCCATCTATACAGTACATGTATATACAGGACCCCCTACTCCATCTATACAGTACATGTATATACAGGACCCCCTACTCCAACTATACAGTACATGTGTATACAGGGCCCCCCTACTCCATCTATACAGTACATGTATATACAGGGCCCCCTACTCCATCTATACAGTACATGTATATACAGGACCCCCTACTCCAACTATACAGTACATGTGTATACAGGGCCCCCCTACTCCATCTATACAGTACATATATATACAGGGCCCCCTACTCCATCTATACAGTACATGTATATACAGGACCCCCTACTCCATCTATACAGTACATGTGTATACAGGGCCCCCTACTCCATCTATACAGTACATGTATATACAGGACCCCCTACTCCATCTATACAGTACATGTATATACAGGGGCCCCCTAATCCATCTATACAGTACATGTATATACAGGACCCCCTACTCCATCTATACAGTACATGTATATACAGGACCCCCTACTCCATCTATACAGTACATGTATATACAGGACCCCCTACTCCATCTATACAGTACATGCATATACAGGACCCCCTACTCCATCTATACAGTACATGTATATACAGGACCTCCTACTCCATCTATACAGTACATGTATATACAGGACCCCCTACTCCATCTATACAGTACATGTATATACAGGGCCCCCTAATCCATCTATACAGTACATGTATATACAGGACCCCCTACTCCATCTATACAGTACATGTATATACAGGACCCCCTACTCCATCTATACAGTACATGTATATACAGGACCCCCTACTCCATCTATACAGTACATGTATATACAGGACCCCCTACTCCATCTATACAGTACATGTATATACAGGACCCCCTACTCCATCTATACAGTACATATATATACAGGACCTCCTACTCCATCTATACAGTACATGTATATACAGGACCCCCTACTCCATCTATACAGTACATGTATACAGGCCCCCCTACTCCATCTATACAGTACATGTATATACAGGACTCCCTACTCCATCTATACAGTACATGTATATACAGGGCCCCCTACTCCATCTATACAGAACATGTATACAGGACCTCCTACTCCATCTATACAGTACATGTATACAGGACCCCCTACTCCATCTATACAGTACATGTATACAGGCCCCCCTACTCCATCTATATAGTACATGTATATACAGGACCCCCTACTCCATCTATACAGTACATGTATATACAGGGCCCCCTACTCCATCTATACAGTACATGTATATACAGGACCCCCTACTCCAACTATACAGTACATGTGTATACAGGGCCCCCCTACTCCATCTATACAGTACATATATATACAGGGCCCCCTACTCCATCTATACAGTACATGTATATACAGGACCCCCTACTCCATCTATACAGTACATGTGTATACAGGGCCCCCTACTCCATCTATACAGTACATGTATATACAGGACCCCCTACTCCATCTATACAGTACATGTATATACAGGGGCCCCCTAATCCATCTATACAGTACATGTATATACAGGACCCCCTACTCCATCTATACAGTACATGTATATACAGGACCCCCTACTCCATCTATACAGTACATGTATATACAGGACCCCCTACTCCATCTATACAGTACATGCATATACAGGACCCCCTACTCCATCTATACAGTACATGTATATACAGGACCTCCTACTCCATCTATACAGTACATGTATATACAGGACCCCCTACTCCATCTATACAGTACATGTATATACAGGGCCCCCTAATCCATCTATACAGTACATGTATATACAGGACCCCCTACTCCATCTATACAGTACATGTATATACAGGACCCCCTACTACATGTATATACAGGACCCCCTACTCCATCTATACAGTACATGTATATACAGGACCCCCTACTCCATCTATACAGTACATATATATACAGGACCCCCTACTCCATCTATACAGTACATGTATATACAGGGCCCCCTACTCCATCTATACAGTACATGTATATACAGGACCCCCTACTCCAACTATACAGTACATGTGTATACAGGGCCCCCCTACTCCATCTATACAGTACATGTATATACAGGACCCCCTACTCCATCTATACAGTACATGTATATACAGGACCCCCTACTCCAACTATACAGTACATGTGTATACAGGGCCCCCCTACTCCATCTATACAGTACATGTATATACAGGGCCCCCTACTCCATCTATACAGTACATGTATATACAGGACCCCCTACTCCAACTATACAGTACATGTGTATACAGGGCCCCCCTACTCCATCTATACAGTACATATATATACAGGGCCCCCTACTCCATCTATACAGTACATGTATATACAGGACCCCCTACTCCATCTATACAGTACATGTGTATACAGGGCCCCCTACTCCATCTATACAGTACATGTATATACAGGACCCCCTACTCCATCTATACAGTACATGTATATACAGGGGCCCCCTAATCCATCTATACAGTACATGTATATACAGGACCCCCTACTCCATCTATACAGTACATGTATATACAGGACCCCCTACTCCATCTATACAGTACATGTATATACAGGACCCCCTACTCCATCTATACAGTACATGCATATACAGGACCCCCTACTCCATCTATACAGTACATGTATATACAGGACCTCCTACTCCATCTATACAGTACATGTATATACAGGACCCCCTACTCCATCTATACAGTACATGTATATACAGGGCCCCCTAATCCATCTATACAGTACATGTATATACAGGACCCCCTACTCCATCTATACAGTACATGTATATACAGGACCCCCTACTCCATCTATACAGTACATGTATATACAGGACCCCCTACTCCATCTATACAGTACATGTATATACAGGACCCCCTACTCCATCTATACAGTACATGTATATACAGGACCCCCTACTCCATCTATACAGTACATATATATACAGGACCTCCTACTCCATCTATACAGTACATGTATATACAGGACCCCCTACTCCATCTATACAGTACATGTATACAGGCCCCCCTACTCCATCTATACAGTACATGTATATACAGGACTCCCTACTCCATCTATACAGTACATGTATATACAGGGCCCCCTACTCCATCTATACAGAACATGTATACAGGACCTCCTACTCCATCTATACAGTACATGTATACAGGACCCCCTACTCCATCTATACAGTACATGTATACAGGCCCCCCTACTCCATCTATATAGTACATGTATATACAGGACCCCCTACTCCATCTATACAGTACATGTATATACAGGGCCCCCTACTCCATCTATACAGTACATGTATATACAGGACCCCCTACTCCAACTATACAGTACATGTGTATACAGGGCCCCCCTACTCCATCTATACAGTACATATATATACAGGGCCCCCTACTCCATCTATACAGTACATGTATATACAGGACCCCCTACTCCATCTATACAGTACATGTGTATACAGGGCCCCCTACTCCATCTATACAGTACATGTATATACAGGACCCCCTACTCCATCTATACAGTACATGTATATACAGGGGCCCCCTACTCCATCTATACAGTACATGTATATACAGGACCCCCTACTCCATCTATACAGTACATGTATATACAGGACCCCCTACTCCATCTATACAGTACATGTATATACAGGACCCCCTACTCCATCTATACAGTACATGCATATACAGGACCCCCTACTCCATCTATACAGTACATGTATATACAGGACCTCCTACTCCATCTATACAGTACATGTATATACAGGACCCCCTACTCCATCTATACAGTACATGTATATACAGGGCCCCCTAATCCATCTATACAGTACATGTATATACAGGACCCCCTACTCCATCTATACAGTACATGTATATACAGGACCCCCTACTCCATCTATACAGTACATGTATATACAGGACCCCCTACTCCATCTATACAGTACATGTATATACAGGACCCCCTACTCCATCTATACAGTACATGTATATACAGGACCCCCTACTCCATCTATACAGTACATATATATACAGGACCTCCTACTCCATCTATACAGTACATGTATATACAGGACCCCCTACTCCATCTATACAGTACATGTATACAGGCCCCCCTACTCCATCTATACAGTACATGTATATACAGGACTCCCTACTCCATCTATACAGTACATGTATATACAGGGCCCCCTACTCCATCTATACAGAACATGTATACAGGACCTCCTACTCCATCTATACAGTACATGTATACAGGACCCCCTACTCCATCTATACAGTACATGTATACAGGCCCCCCTACTCCATCTATATAGTACATGTATATACAGGACCCCCTACTCCATCTATACAGTACATGTATATACAGGACCTCCTACTCCATCTATACAGTACATGTATATACAGGACCCCCTACTCCATCTATACAGTACATGTATATACAGGACCCCCTACTCCATCTATACAGTACATGTATACAGGACCCCCTACTCCATCTATACAGTACATGTATATAGGGCCCCCTACTCCATCTATACTGTACATGTATATACAGGACCCCCTACTCCAACTATACAGTACATGTATATACAGGGCCCCCTACTCCATCTATACAGTACATGTATATACAGGGCAACCTACTCCATCTATACAGTACATGTATATACAGGGCCCCCTACTCCATCTATACAGTATATGTATACAGTACCCCCTACTCCATCTATACAGTACATGTATATACAGGACCCCCTACTCCATCTATACTGTACATGTATATACAGGGCCCCCTACTGCATCTATACAGTACATGTATATACAGGGCCCCCTACTGCATCTATACAGTACATATATATACAGGGCCCCCTACTCCATCTATACAGTACATGTATATACAGGACCCCCTACTCCATCTATACAGTACATGTATATACAGGACCCCCTACTCCATCTATACAGTACATGTATATACAGGACCCCCTACTCCATCTATACAGTCAGGGCCGGACTGGGGCTGAAAAGCAGCCCTGGCACACAAACCCCACCAGCCCACATATATATTCCTCACACACCTATTGCACTATGTTGAGCAGAATTTTTTTTAGCTTTACTACTGTCACATTATTTTCTTACATATGTAAAGTATTGCTCCCTGCAGACTATAGAAGAGTATACAGCAGTGATATCCCATAGCAGGTGTACACATATGCTGAGAGTATACAGCAGTGGTCAGACAGTCACAGGTAGAATACAGAGCCATTACAGAGGATCTTTCCCCACTCCTGTCATTGTGCTGTTCCCCTATCCGACGCCTAAATAAATTATCTCAGACTGCTGACTAAATGGAGTTCACAGACGCTGAAATAAATTCATAACCTGGACCCCAAAAAAATGTATGACACAGGCCTAAAATGCATACCCCAACATGTAACTTCAGACCCCAGGCCACATTAACTTATACTGCAAACACCAAAGGAAACACAGATCCAAGACTGCCTCTCCCCACACAGCTCAATCCCCTCAACCTCCAATCTCTCGAGTGCACCTCCTCCGTACTCCTCCATTCTCTATAGTGTGCACCACCTCCGTACTCCTCCATTCTCTATAGTGTGCACCACCTCCGTACTCCTCCATTCTTTATAGTGTGCACCCCCTCTGTACTCCTCCATTCTCTATAGTGTGCACCCCCTCGTACTCCTCCATTCTCTATAGTGTGCACCCCCTCCGTACTCCTCCATTCTCTATAGTGTGCACCCCCTCCGTACTCCTCCATTCTCTATAGTGTGCACCCCCTCTGTACTCCTCCATTCTCTATAGTGTGCACCCCCTCGTACTCCTCCATTCTCTATAGTGTGCACCCCCTCCGTACTCTTCCATTCTCTATAGTGTGCACCCCCTCCGTACTCCTCCATTCTCTATAGTGTGCACCTCCTCCAGGTAACACAGAGGGGACACAACCAGAGTGACACTGCCAGGAGCCACACTGTGTGACAATGTGAGTGCGATGTGCTGCATCACCGGCTCTCACACACACCTGTCCTAGCTGATCTGCCTCTTTCTTGCCGCTGCGACTGGCTGTTGTGCATGTACAACGCGTGCGCCACAGCCAGTCGCAGCGGCCCCACGCTCCTGCTCCAAGTTGATTGGATGAGCACGCCAGGAGCAGGGGCGGGCTGCGGTGGAAGGAGCGGGCCAGGACGGGATGGGCTGCGGTGGGAGGAGAGGAGCGGGCTGCGCGGTGGGAGGAGCGGGCCGCATCGGTGATTTTTTTTTTTTTATTGTGCAACCCGGGCGGCCCACGGACTGGTAATCCGGCCAGCCCAGCGGGCATTTGCCCGGCTTGCCAGATTACCAGTCCGGGCCTGTATACAGTACATGTATATACAGGACCCCCTACTCCATCTATACTGTACATGTATATACAGGGCACTACAGGTATACCAAACTGTGACTGGTTAACATTGCCACACCAGACCTGACCAATACCGCCACACTGTGTCTGGATAACACCGCCATACCAGACCTGACCAAAACCACCATACCGTGACTGGGTAACACCGCCACACCAGACCTGACAAATACCACCATACTGTGACTGGATAACACCATCATATCAGACCTGACCAATACCGCCATACTGTGACTGGATAACACCGCTATACCAGTCCTGACCAATACCACCATACCATGACTGGAAAAAACTGCTATAACAGACCTGACCAATACCGCCATACTGTAACTGGATAACACTGTCATACCACACCTGACCAATACCGCCATACTGTGACTGGATAACACTGCCAGACACTGCCATACCACACCTGACCAATACCGCCATACTGTGACTGGATAACACCACTATACCAGACCTGACCAATACCGCCACATTGTGACTGGAGAACACCGCCACACCAGACCTGACCAATACCGCCATACTGTGACTGGATAACACCGCCATACCAGACATGACCAATACCGACACACTGTGACTAAATAACACTGCCATACCAGACCTGACCAATACCGCCATACTGTGACTGGATAACACCGCTTTACCAGACCTGACCAATACTGCCATACCCCCCCCCCCCCCGAAAAGACACCAGATTTTCTGGCAAGTCTGAACGGGAGGGTACTGCCCCTCTGCAAGGTGCTACCCTACGCACCAGACCATGGGTGCCTAATGGTAAATACGACCCTGCAGGTATACAGGACACTACAGGTATACAGGACCCCAAAACTATACGCTACAGGTGAACGGGACCTCCACCAACTATATACTACAGGTATACAGGACCCCAAACTTTACACTACAGGTATACAGGACCCCAAAACTATACACTACAGGTATACAGGACCTCCACCAACTATATACTACAGGTATACAGGACCCCAAACTATACACTACAGGTATACAGGACCGCAAAACTATACCCTACAGGTATACAGGAACTCCACCAACTATATACTACAGGTATACAGCACCTTCACCAACTCTATACTACAGGTATACAGGACCCCAAAGCTATATACTACAGGTATACAGGAACTCCACCAACTATATACTACAGGTATATAGGACCCCAAACTATACACTACAGGTATACAGGACCTCCACCAACTCTATACTACAGTTATACAGGACCTTCAAACTATGCACTACAGGTATACAGGACCCCCGAACTATATACTACAGGTATACAAGATCTCTACCAATTATACACTACAGGTATCCAGGACCCTCAAACTATAAACTACAGGTATACAAGACCTCCACCAACTATACATTACAGGTATACAGCACCAACTATATACTACAGGTATACAGGACCCCCGAACTATACAGTACAGGTATACAGGACCTTCACCAACTGTACACTGCAGGTATACAGGACCTCCCTCAACTATACACTACAGGTATACAGCCCCCCCAACTACACATTACATGTATACAGGACCCCCCCAACTATACACTATAGGTATACAGCCCCCCAAACTATGCACTACAGATATGCGAGACCCCTAAAAACTATACATTGTGGGTATACAGAACCCCTCCAACTATGCACTACAGGTATACACTAATTTCACTGATTAACTCAGATGAAACAATACCTTTAGCTTGGCCTCCTGGGCACCTTAGAACAAATCTAATTAACACACTGACACTTTATACCCGGGCAGCGCCGGGTACATTTTCTAGTAAGATATATATAATTGTTTAAAATAATAAGATTTTAATGGCATTGCTGAAATATCTATGAGGGCTTTATTTTCTTTAGGGACAAGAAAAAATTTTGTAATTTAATATTGAGATCTGTAATGAATAGTATGTGCTAAATACATTTAATGGGACATTTCATCTTCTAAAGAATTCATGTTCATTTTAAATGACTCTGATTCCAAACATTTTATAAAATAAACCACATACATAGCTCACATACCTGACATACTTTCTTTGGAACTTTATTTTTATTCTTCAGGGACTCTGTTTTTCTTCTCCTGTCACAGCCATGATATTTTCAGACTCCCCTATGCACATTGTCATATTAGTGGGAGCAGGTAGTCTGGGTCCATCTTATCTAACCAGCTTCAACACAGAGTGGATGATGTCAGCCGCTGTGTCTAACACTAAAACCATAGCTTTATTCAATTTATTATTGGAGCTTAAAGGTTGAGAAGAAGCCAGGCTGCATCACTTATCTTCTCATGGAGAAACACTGTTTTGTGAAGGCTTCATTCTGCATCACCTAATAAATATCTTTTTATTTATTTATTTATTTATTTATTTATTTTATTCATTTTATTTTATTTAATTTTGTATTTTTTCCATATTTTTTTTTTTACTTTTACTGTGTGTACGCGCTAATAAAATAGCTAAATTGGGTTTATTTTGTTTAATTTCAATAAAGGGTAGGGCTTCGGGCACTAGATGATATTGACAAAGGTACTAGGACTAGGTATTAGTATTGAGCGAACATGCTCGGATGCTGCTTGAATAACTAACGGCTGAATGATTCTTATATCATTCATTATAACTCCTGACAAAACTTTTTAATTTTTTCCTTCTCATTTTAGGAAATTTCGTTCTTTCAAGGGATGTTAAAATGAAATATACAAATAATCCCCTACCCCCCCTTCCCTTTTTTCCTCTTCTTCTCCCCTTTCCTCCCCCTCATTCTATCCCTTTCCTTTTCTGACCACTGACGAGTAGTGATAAGCGAACATGTTCGTAAATGTTAATATGTTCGTATGAACATGACGCTAATTGTTCATGTTCACCGCTCACAAACAATTTGTTTGGAATGGTTATAGCAATCATTGTCGAACATATTTCAACGTGCGAATGTGTACGCAACTGCGTAATTTACACCCTGCACCTGATTTTCTGTAGACATGTGAGTAACTCTAGACAGAAACATATGCAATGGCATAATTTGCACTTTGCACTTGATAATCTGTACACATATGCGTACACTTCTACTGTACGTTTATTATTTGTTTATAAACGTTGGGTGAACACAAACTGATCACAATAATTTTTTTCAGATTCGTGTTCGGGATCCAAACCGATCATCAGGATGTTCTCCCATCACCACTTATGAGTTGGGGTTTGGCCCCTGTTGGCAATGCTGAGTGTTTCTCTGTAGAATGAACATGTTTTTTCTGATCCTTGCTGTATGTTTTCCAAGTACACTACAGGTGCGTTTTGTACGGGTATTATACAAAGTTATATATATATATATATATATATATATATATATATATATATATATATACGAAAATTAGAACGAGAAAAAGTACCTTTATGGAAAATACATTACTAATGAGGCGGGGAATGCTTGCAATTGTCGGCATTCCCCACATTCCCCGCATTCATTTGATCTGTGTTTTGCATAAAGGTATTACATTTTTTTTATTCTAATTTTTGTATATTTCTTTTAAAAATCCCCTGAAAGGGGTAGTGCGGCGGTAAACAATTATTCACGGAATAACACACATTACAAAGTTATACAACTTTGTAATGTATGTTATGTCTGTGAATGGCCTTCTTCCCCGTGTCCCCCCCCCCCCACCCGTGTACCCGGAAGTGTGGTGCGCTATACATACCTGTCACGTGCCGACTCGTCTCCGATCTTCAGTCTGCGATGTCGTCTTCGGACGGCCGGGCCGAATCCCTCCGAGTGTCATGAGTGCCGGCCGCCCTCTTCAGCGTCATCAGATGCTCAGCCGCGATTGGCTGAGCACAGTTTGGCTCAGCCAATCGCAGCTGAGCAGCTGATGACGCGGCCGCGTCATCGGCTGCTCAGCCGCGATTGGCTGAGCACAGTTATGCTTAGCCAATCGCGGCTGAGCAGCCGATGACGCTGAAGAGGGCGGCCGGCACTCATGACACTCGGAAGGATTCGGCCCGGCCGTCCGAAGACGACTTCGCAGACTGAAAATCGGAGACGAGTCGGCACGTGACAGGTATGTATAGCGCACCACACTTCCAGGTACACGGGCGGGGGTGGTGGGACACGGGGAAGGGGGCCATTCACAGACATAACATACATTACAAAGTTGTATAACTTTGTAATGTGTGTTATTCTGTGAATAATTGTTTACTGCCGCACTACCCCTTGAAGGAACAAAATATACAAAAATGGGGGAGGGAAATTTAAAATTCCCTATGTTTCCTACACTCTCAAGTAGGGGGCACCTGGTAAAACGCAGGGCCTTTTGGTTCAGATAACATTACCGAACCCAAACACTTTGACAGATCCGCTCAACACTGATAAGATTAAAAGAATGGCATCCTAATATCAAACAACCCATTAGGTACAACATTGGGCTACAAGATTTCCAGCTGCAGGTGTTTCATTGACCTTATGCCACCTATGTTAAAGAAGAAGTCCAGCAAAATTTTTTATTAAAGTATTGTATTGTCCCCCAAAAGTTTTACAAATCACCAATATACACTTATTACGGGAAATGCACATAAAGTGTTTTTTCCCTGCACTTACTACTGCATCAAGGCTTCACTTCCTGGATAACATGGTGATGTCACTTCCTGGATAACATGGTGATGTCACTTCCTGGATAACATGGTGATGTCTCTTCCTGGATAAAATGGTGATGTCACTTCCTGGATAACATGGTGATGTCACTTCCTGGATAACATGGTGATGTCACTTCCTGGATAACATGGTGATGTCACTTCCTGGATAAAATTGTGATGCCACTACCCGACTCCCAGAGCTGTGTGGGCTGTGGCTGCTGGAGAGGATGATGGCAGAGGGATGCTCATTGTCCCTCCAGTGCCCTGTGTCCCTCAGTGTCCCCCTGCCATCATCCTGTCCAGCAGCCACAGGGAGTCGTGTCGTGACACCATCGCCAGTAAGAGCACGCAGGAGACCCTGTGATCATTACAGCAATGTACAGTAAGAACTCCCTGAGACCATTTTGCCGACTTTCACTGTCAGGACAAGGCAGTGAATACAGCACTCAAAAAGATTCAGTCTGGTGCCAAGAGGTGTCCCCAATGTGTCCACTGAGGTCATCTCAGGTCATCTCATATAATTTTTTATGTTCCTGTTCCAAGTCAATACAGAAGGTGCAATATAGTCACATACCTTGCCTGCCTTAGGCTATTTTTTTTCTTGTCTGTTTATAATTTTTAAAATGACTTCCGCTGTTTACAATAGACGTCTGAAAATAATTGCCAAGATTATTATTTTGACGTCTGCGCAGATAAAGTCATTTTTTACACTGTGTGTAAAAATGGACCGTCTTTCCATTGTCTTCAATGCATTGCAGTCAGTTAAATCGTGGCAATAACGGACGTCTTTTTAAATGGAAAAAGTGGGCACCTTTTCTCTTTTTTGGACGTTGTGTGAACACAGCCTTACAGATAATATGCCTCATTTTCTCAGTTCTAACTACTTCTCTTCCATTTTCTGTGATATTCTACAGCACATAAGTCGAGAGCCTCCATCTTAGCATCTTAGGTTATGTCCGTACTGTATAGCAACGGACACTGTTAAGCTGCCGGCCAACGGCCTGCCTTCAGGACGTTCCTGCAGCCGATACCTCTGCATCGGCTGCAGGAATGTTCTTTCTTTACTATTGATTTGCCGGCACCATCGGATGTACCAGCAAATGAATTAACCATTCACTTCAATGTAATGTGTGGCCGCCGCACATTACTTTGTGTGAACAGTTATTAATTTCGGACGTTGTTCACTGAACAGCGTCCGGAAATAATAGACAGATACGTTATTTTAACGCCCGCTCTGAAGAATGGCCATTAACTATGTGAACATAGCGGGCGGCATTGCGTTGACTTCAATGCAATGCTGCCTCTGCAGTAAAGAACGGACGCTGATTCCTTTGCAATCAGCGTCCGTTCTTTATTTTAAAAAATTACGTTGTGTGAACATGGCCACACAGAGAATCGGAGCATTAGCTCTATAAATAGAGATTCTTCCTTGTCTTCACCTTATACATTTCCCCTAGTGACTGATTGTGATCTACACATTACCAGCCCACAGACTATATAACCAAATAACCAAATTACTTTCTACAGAGTAAACATACATAATATCTGGAAGAATTGTGACGATTTATCATTGGAAACCCCGCTGGGTTGGTGGGAACACATCCTCATGTTGGGATACAAAGACAACATCCATGTCTTTAAATCCAAGGAGATTGCTATACACAGTAACCTCTACTGACTGATTTATTTGACGTTTCTTGGTTTTGGAGCCTCAGTTTATTTACTTCGGAAAGAATATTTCCCCCTAGAAGCCAAAGCTAGATATGCATCATAATTCTAAACAGAAGGAGAGGGCTGCTCAATGATTCAACCCCATCACATTAAGTTCCAGACAAGAACTGGACCGGTGATCATGTTTTTCTAAGGACAACACCCTTCCTTGTGTTCCATGCCTCCTCCACAGACGTGTCACATTTATGGAATCTTATTTTTAGGAAGTGAAAAACCACCGGTCTTATTCACCATAGTTCAATATCAGTAAGTTTTATGAATGGGAAATATTGAATATAAGAATGAGTGATGTGTTACCAATGTTACTATGTACTGGGTCCTGCTCACCAGTTTGCGGTGCCCCAATGTGCAACAATCAAAAAATCTAATCAACTGGTGCCAGAAACGTAAACAGATCTGTGAATTACTTCCATTTAAGATATTCAAATCTACCAGTACTTATCAGTTGCTGTATGTCCTGTAGGAAGTGGAGTATTCTTTTCAGTCTGACGCAGTGCTCTCTGCTGCCACCAGTGTTCGTGGCAGGAACTGTCCAGGGTGGGAGAGGTTTGCTATGGGGATTGTTATTGCTTTGGATAGTTCCTGACATGGACAGAGGTGGCAGCATTTCACTAGATTTTTTTTTCCCTCTGGAATGCTTCTTTAGGAATTGGTGCGATCCGTATGGAAAACGCTCACAGCTAACTAAGAAATCACCGTAGAAGTATTAGAAGTGTGTCAATATGTGCCTGCACAGGAACAAACAAACAAAAAATGCTAAAGTCTGTCAGTACCTTAAGGCTATCTAATAAAAATGCCTTTAACCCTTAAAGGGCCGTGCTAATTTTATTTTTTGCGTTTTCGCTTTTTCCTCCTTGTGCCTAAAAGGCCATAGCACTTGCATTTTTCCATCTAGAGACCCACATGAGCCCTTATTTTTTTGCGCCGCTAATTGTACTTTGCAATGACAGGCTAAATTTTACCATAAAGTACACTGCGAAACCAGGAAAAAATTAAATGTGTGGTGAAATTGAAAAAAAAACAAAAACATTTTTTCTTTGTTTTTTTTTCTTGTGTTTACCCTGTTTGCCCTGGGGTAAAACTGACATGTTATATATGTTACTGGTGTCTAGAGGGGAGATCGCTCCCCCGTGACGTTGTCACGGAGGAGCATTCTCCGTGTCTGGTGCCGGACGGGGTCTGATTATGGCGTTATGGCGCTGATCCCGGCTCGGCATTCTATTGCCTTTGGCTGCAGCAGCCAAGAGCAATAGAACACTGATCTCATCGATCTATGCTGTATTTCCTATACAGCATAGATCTCTATGAGAGATCAGTGTGCATATACTAGAAGTCCCCCAGGGGAATAACCCTAACCCCAGGGGGAATAACCCTAACCCCAGGGGGGAATAACCCTAACCCCAAGGGCGCTTCTAGTAAATTGGCAAAAAAAAAAAGAAAAGAAAGTGTCATCTATATCATAAAAATCAAAGTCTGTCCGTCTGTCTGTCTGTCCTCTATAGACTTCCAAACGCCTGAACCGTTTGACCCCAAATTTGTCACACAGATACATTGGGTGCCCGGGAAGGTTATTGCGAAGGTCCCGTCACCACCAGATGTACAGGAGGGGAGGGGGAGGGGAAAGAGAGGCGCCACATAGAGATGAATGGGAAAATCTCCTCACTGCAAACACAGGTGATATAATTAGCTGCAGCAGGCACGGCAGTTGGAGCCTTAGCAACCAATAGGATTACTGCTTTCATTTTCACAGAGAGCAATGGTTGCTAGGGAAGCTGCCTCACAACATCCACAGTAATAACTGGTAGACCCCCTACTCCATCTATACAGTACATGTATACAGGACCTCCTACTCCATCTATACAGTACATGTATACAGGACCCCCTACTCCATCTATACAGTACATGTATATACAGGACCCTCTACTCCATCTATACAGTATATGTATATACAGGGCACAACAGGTATACCAAACTGTGACTGGGTAACACTGCCACACCAGACCTGACCAATACCGCCATACTGTGACTGGATAACACTGTCATACCAGACCTAACCAATACCATCATACTGTGACTGGGTAACACCGCCACACCAGACCTGACCAATACTGCCATACTGTGACTGGATAACACTGTCATACCAGACCTGACCAATACGGCCATACTGTGACTGGGTAACACCGCCACACCAGACCTCACCAATACCGCCATACTGTGACTGGATAACAATGCCACACCAGACCTGACCAATACCGCCATACTGTGACTGGATAACACCGCCACACCAGACCTGACCAATATCGCCATACTGTGACTGGATAACACTGTCATATAAGACCTGACCAATACCGCCATACTGTGAATGGATAACACCACCACACCAGACCTACCCAATACCGCTATACTGTGCTGGATAACACTGTCATACCAGACCTGCCCAATACCGCCATACTGTGACTGGGTAACACTGCCACACCAGACCTGACCAATACCGCCATACTGTGACTGGATAACACTGTCATACCAGACCTAACCAATACCACCATACCGTGCTGGATAACACTGCCATACCAGACCTGACCAATACCACCATACTGTGACTGGGTAACACCGCCACACCAGACCTGACCAATACCGCCATACTGTGACTGGATAACACTGTCATACCAGACCTGACCAATACCGCCATACTGTGACTGGGTAACACCGCCACACCAGACCTCACCAATACCGCCATACTGTGACTGGATAACAATGCCACACCAGACCTGACCAATACCGCCATACTGTGACTGGATAACACCGCCAAACCAGACCTGACCAATACCGCCATACTGTGACTGGATAACACTGTCATACCAGACCTGACCAATACCGCCATACTGTGACTGGATAACACTGTCATATAAGACCTGACCAATACCGCCATACTGTGAATGGATAACACCACCACACCAGACCTACCCAATACCGCTATACTGTGCTGGATAACACTGTCATACCAGACCTGCCCAATACCGCCATACTGTGACTGGATAACACTGCCATACCAGACCTGACCAATACCGCCATACTGTGCTGGATAACACTGTCATACCAGACCTAACCAATACCGCCATACTGTGACTGGATAACACTGCCATACCAGACCTGACCAATACCGGCAAACTGTGACTGGGTAACACCGCCACACCAGACCTGACCAATACCGCCATACTGTGACTGGATAACACCATCATATCAGACCTGACCAATACTGCCATACTGTGACTGGATAATACCGCTATACCAGACCTGACCAATACCACCATACCGTGACTGGATAACACCGCCACACCAGACCTGACCAATACCGCCATACTGTGACTGGATAACACCGCCATACCAGACATGACCAGTACCGACACACTGTGACTGAATAACACTGTCATACGGGTAAATACAACCCTGCAGGTATACAGGACACTACAGGTATACAGGACCCCAAACTTTACACTACAGGTATACAGGACCCCAAAACTATATACTACAGGTATACAGGACCTCCACCAACTATATACTTCAGGTATACAGGACCTCCACCAACTATATACTACAGGTATACAGGACCCCAAACTATACACTACAGGTATACAGGACCTCAAAACTATACACTACATGTATACAGGACCTACACCAACTCTATAATACAGGTATACAGCACCTTCACCAACTCTATACTACAAGTATACAGGACCCCAAATATACTACAGGTATACAGGAACTCCACCAGCTATATACTACAGGTATATAGGACCCCAAACTATACACTACAGGTATACAGGACCTCCACCAACTCTATACTATAGTTATACAGGACCCTCAAACTATTTACTACAGGTATACAGGACCCCTGAACTATATACTACAGGTATACAAGACCTCCACCAATTATACACTACAGGTATCCAGGACCCTCAAACTATAAACTACAGGTATACAAGACCTCCACCAACTATACATTACAGGTATACAGCACCAACTATATACTACAGGTATACAGGACCCCTGAACTATACAGTACAGGTATACAGGACCTTCACCAACTGTACACTGCAGGTATACAGGACCTCCCTCAACTATACACTACAGGTATACAGCCCCTAAAAACTATACATTGTGGGTATACAGAACCCCTCCAACTATGCACTACAAGTGTACACTAATTCCACTGATAAACTCAGATGAAACAATACCTTTAGCTTGGCCTCCTGGGCACCTTAGAACAAATCTAATTAACACGCTGACACTTTATACCCGGGCAGCGCCGGGTACATTTTCTAATAAAAAAAAAAAATTGCGCATTTTTGAACGCATCACATCCAGAAAAATTGTAATAAAAAGCGACCAAATGTCGTATATACACAATCAAGGTACCGATAGAAAGAACATATCATGGCGCAAAAAATTACACCTGACACAGCCCCATAGACCAAAGGATAAAAGCGTTATAAGTGTGGGAATAGAGCGATTTTAAGGAACATGGTTTTTACAGGCCATCAGATAAAAAAAAAACTATACATGTTACATATCGTTGTAATCGTACCGACTTTAGGAACATATATAACTTGTCAGCTTTTCCATTAGACGCACGGCATAAAAACGAAGCCCCCCCCCCAAAAGAAAAAGAATTGCGGGGTTTCTGAAAGTAATCAGAAATATTTATTTTATCATTTACAGGTAATACAACATTCTACAAAAAAATTATCTCAGAAAGTAATGAGGTTTTCCATACAAAATGAATCCCTCTTTTAACCCCTTCATGACCGAGGTAATTGATGCACAGATGTCCAGGTCCTAATGAAGCAATGTTCCTCCTCCGCTTCTAAGAGCCATGATGCTTTTTCCACCTACAGGGCTGGATGGGGTGTCATTTTTTTGCGCCACGATCTCTAGTTTTTATTAGTATCATAATGGTGGAGGCGGGGAGGTAGTCATCTGGGCGGCTCCCTGGCCGTCACTAGTCACCACTCTGCCTGTCAGTGGGCTCGGAGGGGATGATTGACAGGCAGAGAGGTCTATTAATGGCCTTAGCGGAGACTCAGTACAGAGACAGGAGGGGAGCTGCCCAGTTGACTAACCCCCACCTCTTCCTGTCACGTGCCCCGGGTTATTAAACTAATTTTTCTCCGGTACAAAGCTCTGGAACCGCAGCCGCAGCTGATACGTGCCGCAGGCTGCACAGGAGCTTTGTACTGTGCTCAAGGGAACCAAATCAGCCCAATTGGGCTGATTGTTTCACTTTAAATATATCACTTTTTATTCCTATTTTAAAAAAGCAAAACTCGTGACACAAACTCAGGTTGGCGGTCTGGTTGTTGGATTATTAGCAGAAAATATGGAAAACTGATTGAAGATAAGAGAAACCCTGGCCCACAGTCTACAGCTGTCATTGTTCAGGCAATGTACTGATATAATCCGCCAAGAAACCTTCTTTTAGAATACTGAGAACTGAAGTTCTCCATAACTAAGATTTATGGGATTTTAATGTGTGTGATTATATCAGTCACGCAATCATTTGTCTTGGTTAGATCTGCACTGTAATAATGGATGATAATTGTTAAAATTTTTATTTAAAAAAAAATTAGAGGGCATCTGATTTGGAGAATCCAGCTTCAGACTGACAGTCCTTAAAGGAAAGATTATCCCTGGTATCTGTTATCTTTGGATGACATAAATATCTGCGGGTATGCAAAGTAAGACCCCCTTTGCTACAAGAAGGTTCAATTACCAATTCATCTGATCTGCCCAGGCTGGCCCGCCCCTTCTAATGAATACTGGGGTGTTACTCTGCAATGATGCCCCTCCGGCCGCTCGTCACTGCCCCAGATGAATATTCATTAGAAGAGGCGGGCCAGCCGTGGTGGATCAGTGCACTAAGGGTTGTAGCCCCGCCTCTAGGGCACCAAACCACCTCATTAGCATATAGATTGAACTACAAAGTACACAAAAACAGAGCAGAGGATGAAAGTTAGAAACTTACCTTCATCTTCAGCTCCCTGTGTGCTATAGGGACATATCTACTAGTAACATGAACGTATAACAATACTATCACCAGGTTGGAAACATCCCATTAAAATCAGGTACGTCCTATTGAAAAAGATTTTTTATCTGTTCATGTTAATTGTAGGTCAGACTCAGGTTCACCAATCCAACCAAAGGCTTACTTATATAAAGAAACTAAACATCTGTAATATAAAATTGCATCCTTGCGTGTGGAGTATGCTGTTAGGTTATACATGTATTACATATTATGTTTAGTTATCCTATGATTGATGAGAAAGAAAGGATTGGACTTCAGAGTCTTTTCTACCATCACCACCAGACAGTAAGAATTAAAGCTTCAGGACTGTAAAAAATGAGATCCAGAATAATTCATGCAATAAGAGCTTTCTATAGCCGTGTCTTCAGTGAAGTCTGTGCTTGCTTCAGTTGGGTTTCCTTTTTTTTGTCTTTCTTTTCATTGATTTTCCCATTTTAAAAGTGTGTTCTGGAACTTTAATGTTGATGGTTTAACCTTAGAATGGGCTATACAACCTACCGAATGTTACTTCGGCAAACAGCTATCTCTCCTCATCATGACACATGAATGTTCAGCACAACATTATATTTTTATATAGAAGTACAATATAAATTATAAATCTGTGTAACTTTCTGACATCAGTTGATTAGAATTTTTTTTTTTTTTTTTTGCAGGAATACTCCTTTCATTTCCCTACTACCCAGTAGGGAAGACCATTGCAATATTTGGTGTCCAATAGAATGGTGGCGGCAGATTGTAAACTGTAGTATGTTATCAGAAAGGATGTCATTAGGAAGGGAATGGGGTTACATTAACTGATGGCAAAAGGTGAACACTTGGATCTGTTCATTAGTGGTTGACCACAATTTGCAAAGTACTAACAAAACGAAGTACTATTTGCAAAGTACTAAAAAAAAAGGCCATTACCCTTCTAAGTAAGAGCGAAGAGGTCAATACTTAACTTTTATTTCTTAACAGAGAAGTCCGGCCTATTTTAAAATCTGGCAGCCTGTAGGGGGAATCTGATCAAAAGTACGAAGCATCTTGGGACCCCCGCCAAAAGGCATCTCCCCCCGAGTTGGGATGACATCATGACTCGGGGAAAATGCCTGTCCCGGTGGATGGACTGGCTGCTCAGTCAATCAGTGACTGGAGCAGCGTCCTATGACAGTCACTGACTGGCTGAGTGGCCAGTCCATCAGCCGGGTCATGACGTGTCAGCGCCGGAGATGCCGGAGCTTGGCGGGGGTCCTGCGGCTGGTCCTGCCACTCACCACTAGAGATGATCGAAACCAGAAAAAGTAAGGTTTCATCGAACTCGAACCTTGTCGAACCTTCCACATTTTTTTCCCGATGCCTTTCCGCTCTATGGGAATTCCGGGATACAGCCTATTACCTAGGCTGTAT
Source organism: Dendropsophus ebraccatus (assembly GCF_027789765.1). NCBI lineage: Eukaryota > Metazoa > Chordata > Amphibia > Anura > Hylidae > Dendropsophus > Dendropsophus ebraccatus. The sequence goes on from NC_091464.1 coordinate 20,137,603, forward strand.
CCCAGAATTCCAGGCAAAACTCAGGCTGTCTCCTCCTTCCCCACAGAAAAAGAAGGCTTTGGCAATCAAATGCGGAAGGTTCAACAAGGTTCGAATTTGATGAAACCTAACTTTTTCCGGTGTTCGATCATTTCTACTCACCATGGCCACAGGAAGGGGTAAATTCGTACTCCGGACCAAATTCCCCTCTGCCCCTGCTGACTGACAGATTTTAAAATTGTCCGACCTCTTTTTTAACTTTTATGGAGTCGTCCTACTTTATTGTATTCTAACTCGCTTCTCACAGCTACGGTAGAGTGACATTTAAAGATATTGCTAAAGACACAAGGAAAGTCAAAGTGAGCTCAGAATTCCAGTTGAAGTTCAGCTTTGTACCCAGAATGAACCTTGGAAATACAAATGTTTCTAAGGCCCAATAGTTGAAGAGTTAATGCTGTGAATGCTATGGTATTAATCACTGGTGCCTATATATTATACACTTGCAGCATGTTCTTGCCAAGCATTGTGTTAAATGGGTCCTTTTGAAATTTATTAAGCAGAAGTCGATATTCTATGTATCATCTCAATGTCACATCCAAAAATAAGCAGTTAATAACAGTATATTTATACAAAGCTTTGTCACCTTGGAAAATACAAGAATATGAGATCATTCTGCCTGCGAGGATTAGTTAAGTCGAAAAGTTTCAAATGAACAGCGCTTTTTTTTTTTTTTTTTTTTATTAGAAAAGAAACTTTGTCCTTGAACAAGATGGAACATTTTGAAATGTAAAAATCCTTTGAAATCTTTTTAAGTCTTGGATATTTTAGATGCCCTTTTAGAAGCTTTGCTTGGTTTTTTAGATTTTTTTAGCAGCATCGGTTATTCTTTTGAGACTCTCAGATTTGTAGAGTAGGAAAAGTGTTTGGCAAGAAATATCTCAAAGATAATACTAAGTACTCAGCCCAGATGGTGTTATACCTGGCTGACACAAAGCCTAATAAAAATCATATAAAGTAAGGCTGGGTCCACACTACGTTTTTCCTATCCGTTCAACGTATCTGTTTTTATTTGGTTACTTTTAACGGACAGAAAAACATAGTCAACTCTATTTTTGTGTACGCATTCGTTTCGATCTTTTTTTTAAATAATGGAAGTCAATGGAAAAATGGATCCAAACGGATGGCATACGATTGCATTCTTTATTGCATCCGTTCATAAAAAACATATGTTAAACGCATAGGAAAAATGTAGTGTGGACCCAGCCTTATACTTAGTCAGTATAGTGCCTATGGCAAGTCACAGCAATCAGGTCCACATACTTTGTACACCTGAGCCAAAGCACCCACAGAGGTCCCCACCAGCCACCAACTCCCCCTTCCTTACATAGGGCTGGATGGGGCATAATTGGCTACAGGGGGGCATATCTGACTGTATGGGACATACCTGACTACATGGGGCACACCTGGTCACAGGGGGCATACCTGGTTACAGGGGGCGAGCATTCAGCAATGTCCCAGGGCACTAGTTACTTCTGTCCTACAGAGGGCATTGTTACTAGCAAGATGGCATTACTATTGGGGAAGGGGGTATTATTAATGGCTACAAGGGGCATTGTATCAGGCTACAGGAGGCATTATAATATGAGATTACTTTGGGGTATGCAGGTCAGTCACATTAAAAGTGACATTATATGCATAGGCTTTTGCACTACATATTGGTGTCATGTCCTTTTTGTTTTCCAATCAGCTACTGAACACCCACGTGACAGGACAGTAAGGCATATAATTTCTGTGATCACTATTTGTTACTGCATTTAAGTGGTTAAATGACTGGCATTAGCGTGATTGCTGATGTCAGTCATTAGCATTGAGTGCTGGCTACTAACAGCAGCTAGTTCATGTCATATCACCCATCACCCAACCATTTGTACTCCGTACATGTACAATACACAACGTTAAGGCGTAAAATAAACTTTGGAGAAGATTTATCAAGCAGGCACATAGTAAGATACTCATTCTTGCCTATAGCAACCTACAGTATAACAGCTCAGCTTTACTTTTACCAGAGCAATATGACAATTCAAAGCTTATCTCTGCTCACTATGGGCATCTTTCCTTAATGTCTACAAGGGCACAGAAACATTCCCGAGGATATATTTGTTCTTGTCACACGATATTACACTGTACCTACCAAAAAGTGTTCAGACTGTGAAAAGAAAAAATAACATTAATAGAAAACTTATTTGAACAAAGACTATGGCAACTCCATGCAGCCTTTCTGTGACTTACACCAATGGCTTTAGTGTTGCAAAGCTGTATTGGCTTAAAGGGAAAAACTTTTTCTTTCAAATCAACTGGTTTCGGAAAGTTATATAGATTTGTCATTTACTTATGTTTAAAAATCTTAAGTCTTCCTGTACTTATCAGCTTTTGTATGTCCTGCAGGAAGTGGTGTATTCATTCCAGTTTGACACAGTGCTCTCTGTTGCCACCTGCAGGGCTGCGGTCAGGCAGGGGTTAACATTTTCTGGCATATAAGGCAAACCCGTGACAATCTTCTTGAAAGTCAGGGGTCGTCTTATACGCCGGAAAAAATGGTATTAAAAAAAAATATATGTTATTTTGGCTGCAGAGGTTTCATAGATTTGGGACATAGGGTCTGTGGTGCTCTGGGGCTACTACGTCATTGTGCTCGCAAACTCAGCTCTCCTGCTTGTTGATAGACATTAAGGGCCCAGCTTACAGAGATCCTCATCAGATACTGCACATAGAGTTAAACTCGTTAATATTTGATTCACAAATTTCATTAAAACAGCCAAAACTATACTAGCTACAGTACTAGGACTATTATAGAAGGACAAATTTGTAAAAGCATGTGGTGGTAAAAGTGTCAAAAATCGGAAAATCACAATTTAAAGGGGTACTCCAGTGGGGGGGGGGCAATTTTTTGCTCCGGGTGTCTGACGCTGGCCCGAGACGTGACGTTTTAGGTCCGCTTAGCCACTCAGTGAAGGAGGCGGGATTTGAGCGGACTTGAAACGGATCCCGCCTCCTTCACTGAGTGGCTAAGCGGAGCTGAGACGTCACGTCTCGGGCCCGTGTCAGACACCCGGAAGCGGCCGGGAGTAACCCTTTAAAAAAAAAAGTCAATCAGCCAGTCACTCATTCAATTTCAGCCATTCCTCTCCTCTCTATCCCTATATCACTCTGTTAGTCTCTCCCTGCTCTGCTGTAACTGCCTGCTGCCATCCTGCTCTCTCCTCCACACGCAGCCGACTGGCCACCTCTGTTACCGAACCTCCTTATATAAAGGGGGAGGTGCTGACGTAACAGTGGGGCCTGCAGCTGATTGGACGGGCACTAAGGATTATGGTAAATCCCTTTCTCCTGCCTAGTGAAGCTCCAGACAGCATGTGTGGCCGGAATTTTTTTTCGTTTTGCAAATTTCCTAAACGAATTGGCGGGAATTCGCTTTACAGAATGAAGTGAATTGACAGCATGATTCGCAGCAAATCTTGATTCGCCAGATTTGCTTTGCTCACCTCTACCTGCACAGTTGTGCTGAGCTCCTGAAGATGTCGGCTTACTCATCACAATTATCAGTAAAGATGAGCAAACCAAACTTCATGGACCGAGATTTGTTATGAACTTTGCAAAAAGTCTGGTTCGTTACAGAATCCTTTTGCAAAGTCCGTAACGAGTTTGTAAAGATGGCAGCTGCACATTTTATTACATATAGAAAACAAAAAAAGAGCCTATACTTACCTGTCCACGCACCCCAGGTGTCCTCCTGCAGTTCTCCAGTGTCGCCGCTGATAACAGCCGCCTCCAGCCCACTCAGCCAATCACTGACTGAGACGGGACAGCACCATGGCCAGTGATTGGTTAAGCGGGCTGTAACTCCCAAGACAAGAGTGAATGCTTGCTCAGCCAATCGCTAACTGACTGAAATGGGACAGGAATAACTATCAGAGATAACTATCAGCTGGATTATTGGGGACACCAAGGTTACAGGAAAGGGGATTCCCATCATAATGACAGGAATCCCAACTGCTTTGCAGGGTGTTCCCCACAGCTGTAAGAAGCAGGGGCAGTACGGCAAGTTCAAACAGCCACCAGCTCCCGCCTTTCTCTCTGCCTGCCACTGGCGCCTGTTCTTCAGCGCTGCCGGTCAGGGCAGACTAAAGGAGCCGTTCCTCACAGCGGGTAAAGCAGAGGCCGCCCGGGGAAAGCTCCTACAGGCAGATGCCGGATGAGCTGTGCAGAGGGTCTTACAGGGTACGTCTCACATTGTAAATGCAGTCCATTTTTCATTTCTACTTAGTGATTGACAAGTCACTCTGTATGCACACTGATAGCTGTCAGTCACTGAGTAGGGTCTACTAGCTGCTCTACCTGAAGGGATAGGTGGGCAGCTAGTCATATGGGTGGCTCTCTACTCGTGTCTAGTCCACTCTAACCACTCTCTACCTGTCAGCTTGCTCGGTAGGGGTGAGTCAAAGGGAGAGGGGCCAGTAACGGGCCTTTTTACCTGTCACTCATCCCCATTAAGCTGCTTGACAGGCAGAGAGTGGTGACTAGACACGAGCAGCGAGCCACCCAGATGACAACCCCCCTGCCGTGTGTGGAAGGATTAATGTTTACATCTGCTACGTCTCCACATTCAGTAGCAGAGAATCCTGTGGGTACTTGCATTGTATGGTCAGCTCTCCCGTGACACAGCACCAAAACCTCAGTAACTACACAGTGACATTATACTTACTGAATTGTTGCATAACAAAGATAATATAATTAGCCTAAGTTACTTGCCCTCAGTTCTTATACAACAAAGAAAAGACCCCTCCAACAGACAGCTGTTTCGTGTCTCCACGCTTCATACATACATATACATTCCTACTGCACATACCCTGTACATTCCTGACTGTGAGGGGGTTTGATGTGTGCGGGACCGCTGCAGTGAGAGAGGACCTGCACACACCAGTGTCCCGAGAGATGAGGATAATGAGAGGCAGCTGTGATTACGTAGTTGCCTGTCATTAACCCCTTAAGTTACTCAACCCCTTAAAGCGACTCTGTACCCACAATCTGACCCCCCCCCCCAAACCACTTGTACCTTTGGATAGCTGCTTTTAATCCAAGATCTTTCCTGGGGTCCGTTTGGCAGATGATGCAGTTATTGTCCTTAAAAACAACTTTTAACCCCTTAAGGTCAAAGCCAATTTTCGTTTTTGCGCTTTTGCTTATTCCATTTTAAGTTAAAAGTCAACAGCGCTTGCATTTTTTCACCTAGAGACGTATATGAGCGCTAATTTTTTGCGAAACCAATTGTACTTTGCAATGACAGGCATTATTTTTCCATAACATATGCTACAAAACCGGAAAAAAATCATTTGCGCTGTCAAATTGAAAAAAAAACTAATTTGTTTTGATCTCGGGGAGTTTTGCATTTACGCCTTTTGTCCCATGGTAAAACTGACTTGTTATGCATGTTCCTCAAGTCGTTACGATTACAACGATATGTAACATGTATAACTTTTATTGTATCGGATGACCTGTAAAAAATTCAAACCGTTGTTAACCAATATACGTTCCTTAAAACCGCTCCATTCCCAGGCTTATAGCGCTTTTATCCTTTGGTCTATGGGGCTGTGTGAGGTGTCATTTTTTGCGCCATGATGCGTTCTTTCTATCGGTACCTTGATTGCGCATATATGACTTTTTGATCAATTTTTATTACATTTTTTCTGGATTTGATGCGACCAAAAATGCGCAATTTTGCACTTTGGAATTTTTTTGCCCTGACGCCGTTTACCGTGCGAGATCAGGAATGTGATTAATTAATAGTTCGGGCGATTACGTGTGCGGCGATACTAAATATGTTTATTTATTTGTTTATTTATTAATTTATATTTATAAAATGGGAAAAGGGGGGTGATTTGGACTTTTATTAGGGGAGGGAATTTTTTATTAATAAAAAATTTTTTTACTAATAAAAAAAAGGTTTTAAAAGCATAAAAAAACCTTATAACCCCCTCCCCCCATAAAAGTTTAATATACCTCCTTGCTTGCCCATTATAAAAATAAAAATGTTGGAATCGTCCGATCTATTAATGTACCATTATTGTTCCTGCACGGTGAACAGTGTAAATGGAAAAGGAAAAAAAAACACACCAGCATTGATGTTTTTTTTTTTAATTATGTAAAAAAAATTATAATAAAAAGTAATCAAAGCTTTTCTTTTACAGTACAGTACAGTATTATATTAATAAACACTAGAGATCATGGCACAAAAAATGACACCCCAAGCAGCCCTGTAGGTGGAAAAATAAAAGCGCTATGGCTCTTAGAAGGTGGGCAGGAACAATGTATTAATTTGACCCGGACATCCGTGCATCAATGGACTCGGTCTTGAAGGGGTTAAAAAAGAGTATATTGCAAAACTGCTCACCATCACAACCCCTATTGATTTCTTTAATAGAATTGCAGCAATGCCTCTTTAATGTATCAAAACGTGATTAATCCTCTGCAATTATTTCATCATTGAACCAGGAGTATAAGGTATCCAAAGTTGTGATACATTCTGGAGCATTCAGAATATTACCGGCACTCTAAAGGTTAACTAGATTAAGATGCTGGTACATATAAACTGTATAAACCTCAAGTCCTACAGCCAATCTGATCATTAAGACTAAAAGAAACTATGTCACTTCCAGTATATAACATCCATGAATAATATTTTTCTTGGTCTCACAAATACATATTTTGTAGCAAAGTCCAAAGGGGACGAAGGAGAAAATCTGTGAGGAATGTTATCTCGGTGTTATCAGTCAGCAAACTGCATGCTGCTTCCCCTCCGAGCTCTCGGGGTCAGTGTGAGAAGGAGACAAGGGGCAGTGATACAGAGGTTACACCATGGGCTTACACCGGGCTACCGGAGGTTTCAAAGATGAAGTTTCACCCTGAATAATGTTTTCCCATTTCCTTCATCTTTGCAGAATTCTTTTTAGAAGTATTTAAAGGAAATCTATCGTTAACCGAAATTTAATTATATTTCAGGAATGTCTTCAGGAAAAGTTCAAAATATGTGTTTTGTGTGGAACAAAGCATTGACATTTTTTTTTTATAACATACACTACCACCTTTTGGAATCTACGCCAGTCGACCATAACATTCAATTGGCCAGTCTAATATCGTGGTATCTGGCAATAAAACATGGAGCCTCCATGGCTTGGAATCATTTGTCCAGTACATCTCATTGATGCTTAGATTGAGATCTGAGGAAATAGAAGGTCAAGGCAACAACTTGAAAAATTTTTCATGATCCTCAAACCATTATATATTACATAATGTATATGGTTTATTATCTTGATGGAGACCCCATCCATCAAGGAATACCATTGAGGAGGCGTACTTAGTCTTACAATACTTATGTAGTGTTTAGAGATGAGCAAACCAAACTTCACAAACCGAGATTCATTACGAACTTTACAAAAATTTTGGTTTGTTATAGAACAAAACTTTTTGCAAACTCATTTTAATACACATAAAAAACAAGAAAAAAAACAGCCTGTGCTCATCTGTCCATATTCCCCCAGTGTCCTCCTTGGGTCTCCGGTGTCTCCTGCTGATGGCAGCCGGCTCAGTGTTCTCCTTTGGGTCTCCGGTGTCTCCCGCTGATCGCAGCCGGCTCCAGCACATTCAGCAAATCACTGGCCGCGACACTGGCAGAGTGGGCTGTCACTCGAGAGCTGAGACTCAAAGTCTGCTCAACCAATCAGTGACTGAGTAAGACAGGACAGTACCATGGCCAGTGATTGGCTGAGCGGGCTGTCACTCTTGTCTCAGTTAGGAAGTTGAGGTGGCTGCAATGAGCGGAGGACACCAGGGGAAAGGGGACAGGTAAGTATTGATGAGTGAACTTGCTTAACTGCACTAAAACAGCTTAATTCTGGGATTTTAGCTGTTTTAGTGCGGTTCAGTTAAGGTTTGGATGAACCCGACCCCTGCTTGAAAGTTTGGTGAAGCTTTTGAACAGTTCGCTAATCCCTAGTAGTGTTAAATATCCACATGAATGCCAGGATCCAAGGTTTCCCTTTATAGTGTCTGCCTTCTGCTCCTATTTTACCCTAAATGCAATGCACTTGGGGGTAAAGAATACCTCTTTAGGGTTATGGAACAGTCAGAATACATTCCTTCAGAATAAAAACATCTCTGTATTAAATTGGAGGGGTATGAGGTGACAGCATACACGGCCGGATTTTTATACATTTTATATCTCTGTATAGAGAGGTTGCTTTGCTATCAATATTTTGTGGATCTGTTTTACATATTTACCGTTATTTTTTCATTTTATTTTGGGTTTCAATAGTAAATTCAGTAAAATATACAATATACGCATTGGGGCACATGTATCAAAAAATGTGCCCGGTTTTGCAGACCTTTATTTTAAATGTAACGTTTAATTTATTCAATTACTGATTTCATTAATAGCTGTTTACAGTAAATGTCATTTATAGCGGGGGTTCAGTAATATTTATCTCTTCTTTGAAGGCTACATGTGTAATAGAGATAGGGTATGTTCACACTGAGTAAAAGTGGCGGAATCCCGCCTGCCTCAGTGTCACACTGTGTCTCTCTATGGGAGGGCTTTTGTGCCACCGCTCCTGCCGCTTTCCGCACAAAGAATTGACATGTCAATTCTTTGACTGGAGAGCGATAAAATCAGAGGCGCGAGCCCTCCCATAGAGACACAGTGTGACACTGAGGAAGGCGGGATTCCACGGCGGAGAGCTCCGCCGCGGAATTACACCACTTTTACTCAGTGTGAACATACCCAAAGATAGATAGATAGATAGGAGATAGATAGACAGATAGATCGATCGATCGATAGATAGATAGATAGATAGATAGATAGATAGATAGATAGATTCCAGACTTCTAATGAAGCTATTTAGGCTAGGTTCACAGACCGTAAAATAGAAGCAAAATATGGGCAAAAAAGGAAAAAAAAAATCCTTTTTTTTACCTTATAATCACACAGACATGTCAAAAGTTAAGAACTGTCAGGGTCTCAGTGCTGAAACCCCCAGGAATTATTAGTTACGGCCAGGTGAAATCTGCGCGACATGTCAAAAGTTAATTTAAATGACAGCAGCGCTTTGTATTATAGACACAAAATACGGCAAGAAGGGTCATATGTGCTGCAGGCCGACACATCTCCCGTCTCTGCGCTGGCGGTGAATAGGACATGTGGTTTGGATCTAAATACTCTGAAAAGCAATTGACATTTCTTTGTGGAAAAAGATGATCTGACTTTTTTCCAATGAAAAGACGGCGTTACTTGTCTATTTCATAGAACTAAACATAAACACCGCGCATGAAGGAAGACGCATGCATGATCTAAGCCCATAGTACTGTGCTGGTAATGTTTTTTCCTGGACGTCTTGGCATTTGCTTCCAGACTATGTGAAACATTAGACAGCATAGACACTTGAGTGAACACAAAGGAAAAGAGTAAGTGCATAAAAGGTGTGAAGACCTCGCAAATGTGATTCTTAGCATATGGTGGTTGGAATTAAGGCCATGTTTAGGGGATCTGTGATTGGAGAAAATTGCTCACACTTTTAAATGCTTGTCTGCCCTGTTCAGCATTACCTTAGTTAACCCTAAACATGGTCTGAATGTAATAAAACTTCAGTATTTTTTTTTTTTTTTTTTTAGATTAAAGTGTTTTCCTGGAAAACAGTATTGGGGTGTGTTCACACATGTATTTTCACTGCATCACTTCATAAGGCCATGTTCACACTATAGAATCTGCACTAAGATTCCATGTGGAAACCCTTAGTGTGGACACTGTGCTAAATCCTGCCTTCAATCTCTTTGAATGGGAGAGCCGGCGCGCCTCTGCACTGCGCGCCTCTCCACTTAGAGAATTGACATGTCGATTCTTTAAGCAGAGAGCAGAGGTGTGCAATCCCTCCCATTTAAAGAGATTGAAGGCAAGATTCGCTGCTGCGTCTGCGAAGGGGGTTTCCGCACGGAATCTTGGTGCCGATTCTGTAGAGTGAACGGGCTGGGTTCACACTGCGTTTTTGCTGTTAGTTTTCTGTTTTGTTTGTTAAACAGATGAAAAAACAAATGCATTTGTGTGTATCCATTCTGATCTATTTATCCATTGACTTCCATTCTAAGGCTATGTTCACACGGCGTATTAGACCGGCCGTTCCGTGACCCTGGCCGGATGATGCATCAGAGCTTTCCCTAGCCCACAGTGAAGCGAGCGGACGGAGCCGCTCGCTTCGCTGTGTGCACTGACAGGTCTTTCTGCGGCCGGAATTCACTGATGTCCAGCCGCAGAAAACTGACCTGTCAGTTTTTTCTGGCGCCGCATGGGATCCAGACCGGAGCGTATACGATGTGTGTGCGCTCTGGCCAGGATCCCATTGCAAATAAGGCTTTGTTCCAATCCGCAAAACTACGGCCGTAGTTCTGCGGCGAGAACTACGGCCGTAGTTTTACGTTGTGTGAACATAGCCTAATAGTAAAGATGGATCAAAACTCATCCGTTTTTTTTTAGCGTACACAAAAACGTGGTCAACCACATTTTTGTGTTTGATAAAAAAAACGGATGCCCTTTGATCCGTTCTTTTTTTAATAATGGAAGTCAATGAAAAAACGGATCAAAGTGGATGTTTTTTGCAAAAAAGTTTTTTGCAAAAAACGGATGGAAGAAACAGACTGAAAAAAAACGCAGTGTGAATCCAGCCTTCTAGTAATTATTATTTAATTGGTGTCCATCTTTGCATTACTACAGTGAAACTCCAATGTGTGCAAACACACCCTTAGCCCTAGCTACTAAAGGTATATTTGTGTCGCCGTAGGCACGGGGAAAGGTAAGTTTGTATTTGCAATCTTTCCCCCCCCCCCCCCACCCCCCCTCATCCCTGCCGGCTGCCGAAAAATTGCCGAAAAATGGCCGGACTTCTCCTTTAAGAAGGAGTGAAGCTACCTTACAACATTATATGCCTTATTTTTTTCTTTCTCTTATATTATATTTTACATTTCTCTGTTTCTAGTTTGGTTTTCATGCATTCAGCACAAAAAATTCCCATTCCCAGAAAAGGTTAATATTGCTTCTAGTTCAATGTCTGAAATGAAATCGACCTCTTTCAGCTTGCTGTCGGCTCACTAAACCTTTACAGATGCCATAAGGCTCTAATCAGCATGCTGTGTTGTTTTATTCAATAGGTTACATGTGTACCCATGAAGATTCAAAGAGATTAGGAAATTAGCAGAAAACAGCTCTACAGTCTGGTTGGCAGCACAAGAAAGATGGTACGAGCCATTCGTAAAAGTGTGAGAGTGCACTGTTCATCGTGTAAATGGAAGAAACTGCCTGAAGAGGTACCTGGCCGCATTCATCTGGAAGTGCTATTTATGGAAAGACTTGGCTTGTCATCCCGATTTCTCTGCAATCCACGGATTCCCATAACTATAACAATGTGATTACTGATACACAAGTGTTTGTACATTTAAGACCATTTGCTAAAGATGGTTTTATGGTTTCTGCATTTCTGTTTAAAGCAATCTGAAATTTTAAGTAAAGTAGATACAGAGCGTTGATCCCAAACCCTTTAAGAATAAGATACCAAAGGTACTGGTGACAAGTTTTTAGATACCTCTTGTGTGCTTTTCGCTGCCTTCGTTCCTCTGTTGTAAGTTTTTGTAATTTGGGGACTATATTCAAGATGGTGCCGGTCAGGAAACTACATCTCCTGGACTGCCGCACTCCAGCTTCATCTAAAGCCCTTATTACACGGCGCTCACATGCTCCTCGTTCCCCTGCTCGCTGTTGGTGCTATTACGAGCGGGTGAGTACAGGGGGGGGCCACAGGGAGCTGCAGGGGGGGCTTCCCGGATGATCGCTAGATTGTCCGGGCAGCCCATGGCAGATGGCAGCGGTCTGTTGCCACCGCTCCTATTCCACGGAGCGACGGCAGCAGATCACTGCTATATTAGTCGTTTGACTTTCAACATGTTGAAAGACAAACGACTGCGATGATCAGCTGACATCGTTCATGTTGGCTGATCGTTGTCCTCTGTTACACAAAACGATTATCAGGCGTAACCGCCGATATCGGCCGAATGCGGACGGTAATCATTTAATGTAATAGGGCCTTAAGTCCTTCCATCCCTGTATTTCAGTCCCTGCCCACTGAGGACTAATGTAATTGGATCATTTGTCCTTTCGTCGGAAGGGAGCCAGGTTGTAAGTGATAACCCAGCTCACTGCACTGGATCATGTGTCCTCCGTCTCTGAGGTGGGTCGCGTTCTAACAAGCTAACTCAGCCCACTGCAGAGACAGAGGACATGTGATCCACGTCTCCAATGGGAGGGGGGATAGAGCAGGAGTGAGACAGAGTGGAAGCCCTGCTACGGCTTTTTATCATCTGTAGGGGATTGAAATGCTTAAATGCTGCAATACAAAAAAAGGGTTAACAAAAAGAAGACAGAGATCTCTGCTTCACTGCACTGATAACCTCTGACCTCTGTTTTCCAGCTGGCAATTAAGTAGGAAAGGAAAATTTGCAATGCTCCATGCAGAGGTCAGGGGTTCTCAGTGCACCAGCAGTAAAGTATATATATGCTTGAGAATGGTTTTGTGAGAAAACCGAAAAAACTGAAAGAAAACCGTTGCATCCTGTTTTTGTACACTTTTTGGAATAAACCAACACCTTTTTACCACCTGATCTGGTGTGCTGTGGACTCTTGGTCGAATATATATATATATTTGTGTTGTGCGTAGGGGAGGGGGGCCTCTTGAAAATTTTTGCTATGGGGCCCTGTGAATCCTAGCTGCGCCCCTGCCCCATGCAAAAGTAGGAAGGGACATACAAGCCAACAGGCAGGTGGGACAGAGGGGCCAAGGAATACCCCCAAAAACAAATGACCAAATTAGCATGTTTGTTATGGATCTTAATACTCTAAAACAGGGCCACAAAGGAAAAACAAGAAGACTTGCACCAGAATAGGTAACTCTGCCGCAACAGGTGCATATCAGCAGGCTTGTGTCTACGAACCTTCCCTTTAAGAGCATAGTCTGCCACTACAAATAACCCAACATGTTACAGTATATTTTTTACATTGACTTTCATGTATTTTATGTACTCTTCCCCATTACGTTCTTGACTTTATTTGTGTTTTAATGTCAATAAACAAGAAATATAATATGGGTAGGCACCGGGTATACTCTATGTCAGCCTTAGCCCTTCAGCTGAACTCTTCACTTTCCATGTAGGAACAATACAAAATGCAGGTGACTGATTTTTTGACATATTTTTATTTTCTTCCCTTTCGAGATTTGTGTTTGAGACAAGTATGGATGTAGCCAAGTTTACTGCAAATTTGAGCCTGATAGATTGAATTTCCCCTTGAATGCCTTTTCCAAGGAATGACACTGGTTTGCCATAGACTTGTAAAACAAATTTTTTTGTGGGGTTTTTGTGCTTTTTTGGCTTTTATGAACCTTCCGCCAGAGCGTTCTTTTGTGACACAACCTGTCTTGGGTACATCTGTGCATTGTTAAGCTAATGAATCCTGTCTGTAGAGAAAGGTCCAACAAGCAAATGTTCACTGGATTCTTTGGCGCTGAAAAAAGCGGAGGGAAAAAAAAACTTTTGACATTAATCGTGTACAGTCACAAGAAAGAGAACTGCTTTTAGGAGGTTCCGACTCTAAGGAGGTTGCTTGCAGAACAGACTAATATGCACTTGTCTGTTCCGTATACACCCAAAGTTGGGAGAAGCAGCCAATCTCCCAATGGTGTTTGGGGACCATGTGTGTATGCAAATCCAAAACATGTCATAGTTGATAACATGCTACGGTAAAATGTGTTTAGTTACGCAAGCCGAAGCTAAACATTTTCCTGGATACAGGTTAAATAAATTCATTAATCCCGCTGCTTCTAAAAAATAAACATTTTCTAAAACAATGTTCTCTCGTTTCTGTTTTTTTTTTGTTTTTTTTAACCCAGCATTATTCTTGGCAGGACCCTTCTACAAGAAATAAATAGATAATAAAAAAGTTTTTCAAAAATAATCTGTGCTTGTGATACACCTTATTTTAAAAAAATATATAAATAAATAAAAAATTGTAGGATCTGCTATCTTTTTCATGTTTTTAGAATGTAAAAGTTACAAAGATTTATTTGGATTTTTTTTCCAGGATTTTATTCCCTTCAGTTTATCATCAATTAACATCCTTATCCTGAGTATTATTGAATGACTGCGTTAGTAGTCTGGCCCTGACTACTGCGTCTGCATTTGCAGTATATTTTTTATAAATGTAACTAAACATGTTGGATTATATCCATAAAACTAGAGATGCAGAATTCCGATTCGAAGGTAATCGGGCATTAAATTTGCTTTGTAGCGATTCACCTATTCACCAGATTCGCTTTGCAAATTCGCTAAACATGGCGGCCGCACATGTTAGCTTACAGAGCTGTCTTTTGGTGGGAGCAAGGGATTATACATAATATCTTGCATCCATCCAATCAGCTGCAAACCCCCCTGTGATGTCAGCACCTCCTCCTCCCCCTCTATATAAGGTGATTGGCTTCCTGGAGTTATTTTTTTATTTTATTTTTTTGCCCTTAATCTGCAAAAATATTTTTTCTGTTTATTTGCTTTCTAAAACTTTAAATAAAGAAATAAAAAGTAGGTTACCAATTAGAGATGAGCGAACCTGGAGCATGCTCGAGTCGATCTGAACCCGAACTTTCGGCATTTGATTAGCGGTGGCTGCTGAAGTTGGATAAAGCCCTAAGGCTATGTGGAAATCATGGATATAGTCATTGGCTGTATCCATGTTTTCCAGACAACCTTAGAGCTTTATCCAAGTTCAGCAGCCCCAGCTAATCAAATACCGAACGTTTGGGTTCAGATCGACTCGATCGGTCGGTCCGTTTGGCTCATCTCTATTACCAATGTGTTTCAGATGCATAGAAGCACCCATAGGCCTTAGTCACACGTTCCTTAATACTGTCTGTAACCATAATTGACAAATGGATTAGTCAATAGTCAATAGAAGTCAATGGGATTCCCAATTTTTTGCAGTTTTTTTGTTTTTGTTTTCAATTTCACCATACAAATAATTTTATTTAAAATTTAGATTGTCATTGCAAAGTACAAATTGGTACTGCACAAAACAAGCCTAAAATGCCTCTGTAGATGAAAGGGGTTATCTGGATAGGGAGAAATCTGGATATCTATATTGATGCAAGTATAAATAAAACAATAAAGAAGTAATGCTTACCCTACAATGCTCCACCAGTGTCCTTCTACAGGACTCCAATGTCCCTCGGAGACGATCCCGCCTCCACTTCCAAGATTGACTTGTTTTGGGTGTGACAGCCCTCTCAGCCAATCACTGATTAAGACTGGACAGCATTACGACCAGTGATTGGCTGAATGGACTGTCACCTCAACCTTCTCTCTAGACCATATTTTCTGTACATTTATCCTGGTATTAATATTTTATAGCGAATTACACTCATCACTTATATATCTGTCCCCGTTAATTTTTATTTTGTCCTCCTTTAAAAGCCATACTTTATTTTTTTCATGTACTGAGCCAGTGCTGTGGTTTTTATGCTGTGTAAAGTGCAGTAAAACTGACATGTTTTATATATATATATATATATATATATATATATATATTCATCAGGTTGGTGTGATTACAACTATATCTTTTACTTTTCTGTCTATAAAGCTGTGTGGGGCACATTTTTTGCACCATAATCTGTAGCCTTTATCTGTACCACTTTGGCATAAATCAAACTTTTTGCTTTTTATTTAAAAAAATTGTGGGATGTGATGTGGCCCAAAAATACTATTTTTATTTTTTTATTTTTTTTTGGATTTACCCCATTCACTGTGCAGTTTCATTTACATTATATTTTAATAGTTCAGAGGTTTATCCTCATGGCATTACCACATATGTTTATGTTTTTTTGTTCACATTTTTTATTTCAAGAATGAGAAGTCAGTTTATTTAAATTTTTATTATAGCGAGGATTTGTTAAAACTTTTTGGGCAACCGGGGGAGATTTATGCATTATTTTCAATAATTCTATTGCTTATGCATGATGATTTATCAGCAATTTGCCTATATAGTCTATCATGGGTATCGAATAGAGATGAGCGAACCGGGTTCGGGTTCGAGTCGATCCGAACCCGAACGTTTGGCATTTGATTAGCTGGGGCTCCTGAACTTGGATAAAGCTCTAAGGTTGTCTGGAAAACATAGATACAGCCAATGACTATATCCATGTTTTCCACATAGCCTTAGGGCTTTATCCAACTTCAGCAGCCACCGCTAATCAAATGCCGAAAGTTCGAACCAATCCAACCTCTGCATTACCAGTGATAGGCTACGTTCACACAACATTTTTTCATCTCTGTTTAAAATGACGTCCGTCATTTTGAGTCTAAAATAACGGACATTATTCAGCTGTCTGGCCTCCCCTTAGTGCACTGAAGGGTGTTTGTACATTATTCTAGTTTGGGATTACTAATTTGACTTGGGATGTGGCTTAATTGAAAAGTCCATTGAATTTAATAGTAAAAACTGAGACAGAACAGTGACAAAAGGAAAACTGTGTGTGAACAACTAATAAAAAATGTCCGCTGTTTGCAAAAGACGTCCGAAAATAATGATCATGTTCATTATTTTGCCACCAGCGGCAAAAACGTCCGTTATTCAATACGCTGTGCGTATTGGACGTCCGTCTTCCCATTGACTTCAATGCAATGCACTGCAGTCAGTTAAATCTCGGCAAAAACGGACGTTTTTTTAAATATGGAAATCGTCCGCCTTTTCAAAATATTTGACGTTGTGTGAACATAGCCATACTCTGTCATACTTTTTAAATTTACCAACCACTTCTGCTGGAAGTTTTATCCAAGTATCTACTACTCTTTCAGTAAAGTAATATTTTCTTGTTTATTATCTTTTCCCCAAGTAACCTCAGATTGTGTCCCCTTGTTCATGAGTTCAGTTTTTATTAAAGACACTTTTCTCTTGGACCTTATTTAGTCCTTTAGGGTGCGTTCACACCTACAGGATCTGCAGCAGATTTGATGCTGTGTTCAGTTATTTAAATGAAATCTGCTGCAGAAAATCAGCTGCAGATCCTGTAGGTGTGAATGCACCATTGATATATTAAAAGGTTATGATCCCTTCCCTTATTTTATTCTTATTATACAGATTTAGATCCTTAAGGTTTTCCTGATTGTATCCTCTAGACTGTCCACCATTTTTGTAGCCCATCTTTGGTTTGTGTTGGAACTAAACTGAGCCATGTACTGTATATAGAAGATGGATTGATTGCTTATGCCAGTGCAATGCATGCCAATGTCAGTTTTGACAGTGGCATCTAAACAGTTAAAATAGCTGGTATCAGAGATCCCTCTATGGCTATGTTCACGTGATGTTTTTTTTCTGTCCATTCCTTTTTCTCAAAATGGCGCCCATTACTTTGAGCACCCAATGACGTCAGTCGTTTTGCCTTTTGGGGGCCCATCATATTGACGGCTGTTGGTACAATATTGTAGTTCAGGCCCTTTTGGGTGTGGATCTTTTTTTAAAATCCATTAAATTTAGTAGTAAAGATGGTGAAAGGACAGTTAAAAAAAAATGTGTGTGAACAACTGCAAAATGACGTACGTAAATAATTGTCTCTGACGATTAAAGCGAATGCATCGGTACATTGCTTTTCATATATTCACATGGATAGACTGGTGCCGGTGTGGTGATGCCCGATTCCCATTGACGGTGTCGGTCTATTCCCGGGCACCACCCAGAAGTGAAGCACTGATTGATTCTAATGGAGCCACATCATAGAGGAGAGGGCCGGCCCGTCTCCAGTGCTTCACTCCCGGGAATAGAATGGCTCCGTACTTGGGAAAAGGGCCACGGTTCAAAAAAAGAAATCCAGCACCGGCATCCCTGTGCTGGTGCCAGTCTGTCCATGTAAATATCATAAAACCCATGTACTGGTGGTACATTCGCCTTTAGACTGGGTCTACACTGCATATTTGTTTACACTGCGCTTTTGCAGTATGTTTAAGTGGATGCCTTTTCTCTTTTTTTTTAACTTAGTGTGAACATAGCCCTTTCCGGTGTCACTGCATAAGGAACGGGCTTGACGTCACCAGGATGAATACGTTAAATGTAAGTCCAAAAATAATCTAAATTCTTCACCAAGTACCTATATGTGATGGATATAAACTATTACCAGAAGAAAAATGATATGGCTTACCTAAATACATTCAATCCTGCCCTGTGCTTGGGACAATATGACAGCAAAGCACCTGGTTTACCATCCCTGGTACATTTTATTCATAAATCGGTTTGTGGATTTGAGTTTTTTTTTATTAACGTGGAGGGTGACCTGTTTTCTTTTGGTTTAATTGCAATTGTGTATCTTTCCACGTCTGCTGAAGCTTAGATCATGATGTGAATTATGTTTGAATAGCCATTGAAAAGGACCAGACTTTCTGCTTACAGTCTACAGCAAGCAAAAATATACATTGAAATACAATTACCGATTTTTCCTCCCTTCCCTTCCAAGTGTTTTGAACTCCTATGCATATAATTATTTCTTTATGAGACTAAATAACTACAGAAATGAACTGTTGATATAAGTGAAAGGAACTCAAGACCTTCATACATCTTAATCTAAATGGTAGACGCTGGCATCTCCTTCCTAATCAAATTCTAATTATTGGAAATGAGACTCATTAGAATAATCTTATAGGAAACAAATGCATATGCCGCCTGACCTTTGGCTGTACACAAGATTGAGCAAACTTTTACCACTGGAAGCCCTACGCTGTGCAAAATGTTGCACTTATTTCAAAGAACATGTTGGATAACTCTTGGTATGCCATAATGTCTTCTCCTCAGAAAATTAGGTTATATTTAGCAAAAGTTAATAATAAAATTTAACAAAGTTAACCCTTTCACGACCTGGGGTCATTGATTCCTCAATGCCCAGGTCATTTTAGGACATCAGTTTATGGGATTATAATGATCTTATAAGCTGATGTTCCTATGTTGGCCCCCTTTCCTCCTGCCACTGTTACAATCTTGTGACAGTGGCAGGGGAGAGGGGCAAGGGGGCAGAGCTCACGCCTTCCCTCCCTCCGTCCCCCCGCTGGCCTCCGTAGCCAGGAAACCGGAAGCCTGTGGCTTCTGGTTTCCATGGCTACCATCGAAAGCGGACAGCAGACAGAGAATTCTCCCTCTGTAGAAGGAGAATTCTCTGTCAGAAGCCCTATAGATGCTGCGGCCTTGCTGACCACAGTATCTATAGGATTAACTCTCATCCTGGATTGTAAATTAACTATAGGCTGCAGCAACGTTAATTTACTGTGCGGCGGCGGGAGGGGGTTAACTGCCCTTCAGTTGATATACAACCTGCATGATGAACAGGAATCTTTCCTAGCATGAACGCACAAAGTACTGAGACTTGCTGTGTTTGGTCTTTTTTTTTTTTTCTTTTGAACAGAGAAAAGAGCAAATATTAGTATAGAGGGAGCATGGAGCACAGTATGGTCATATGTATAACATTAATTTAAACATAGAAAACTAGCAAGGTTCTTGGAATTCAGTTACTATACAATAACTTCTTTGTGTTTTTTTATGTATAATTAAATTTTAGCCCCTTAACAATTCTTGACATACCGCTCATCATTAATGTGTGCTGGGCCGCGTCAATACCAGTGGTCCCGCAGACACCATTATCGCCAGTGCTGGAGGTAGTGACAGACAGCCACAGTCACGCAGCTGCCTGTCATGAACCTTTTATGTGCCCCGATCTAATGAAGTCAGTAACAGAATAAGAACTTGTCGCTGACTGTTCAGGACCCTCATAGCATGGCTGCAGGGGTACAGATCGCTTACACTGACAGGCAGCGGTTAACCGCTTACCTCCATTCTGTCGGGTTGGTGATCTATGCATAGAGTCTGCTCTCAGGCAGACTCTATGTACAGATCGCTGGCTGATAGTACTGATCTATGCTATGCAATTACATAGCATTGATCAGTATATAAAGTATATTATATAATGATTGAACATTTTAATGTTAAAAAAAGGATAATCCCTATATAAAAATAAACCCCCAAAAAAGTTTTAATGACCTCCTCGCCCATTATAAAAATAAAAATATGTAAAAAAAAAAAATATATATATAATATATTGTATCATGCAGAATATGCCCCCTGTAGCCAAGAACTCTCTCTGTAGCCAGATATGCCCCCTGTAGCTAGACATGTCTCATGCAGCCAGAGATGCCCCTCTGTAGTCAGGTTTTATCCCTGTAGCAAGATAAGCCCCCAGTAGCCAGATGTGCCCCATGTAGCTCCATATACAGCAGAAGGAGATGGTGGCTGCAGGTGCTGGAGGACGGTGGGCTTGGGAGAAGTGAACGGCACCTCAGGACATTGCCAAATGCTGACTAGCATTCAACAATGTTATGGCCCAATAATGGTGCCCTCAGGGCCGAAACTGATGAGGCTGCTGGGGGAAGGAAGGTGAGTATACGGGTGGCCTCTGATCGGTGCTTCAGGACAAAATCAGAAATCACTAAAAATGCTTCTGTGTCTAGATTAGAGATGAGTGAACTTTTCAAAAGTTCGTTCTGACTGGATTTTTTTTTTTAAAGTTCAGTTCGACCAGATTTCGGAGGCCAGTACAGGAGCAGCAGTCATTGGAGGCCAGTGGAGGTCCAGCAATAGTCATTTGAGGCCAGTACAGGAGCAGCAGTAGTGAACATGGAGGCTGCTCCTCTTAAAGCTATACTGACCTGACACAGGGGGTGGGCTAGTGCAACATCCCTGCTGATTGGATGTGTTCCGGGCATCATGGGAAAGCACTTTTCCCACCCGGAACACTTCCTGCTTTCTAAAATGGCGGCTGCCATTTTAGAAAGCAAGAAAAAAATAAAATAAATAAAATTCGGAGCGGACTTCCAAAAATCCGAATCCGACCGGACTCGGACTTTTGGGAAAATCCAACCCGGATCTTATACCGGCCGAACCGGTTCACTCATCTCTAGTCTAGATACTGGTTTCCAAAAAGTTTTCCAAATAACCAGATAAAGCAGTACCAAATCCGGGCTGACAACGTTATCCCACTCAAACACATAATACATACACTTAATCGTACAAACAAAGCACAAAATAAAATTTCGTTAGATAAATATAATCTGAATCGTTTGGATCACAACAAACATAGCCTGGGTCTAGATATTGCACGGTCCATACATGTTGGGGCCCCCTGGTGTTTATTTTATTCTTTCTGAGACTGTCTACTTATGTCTTTGCTGGTGAGAAGCCAAGCTCCTTCTAGTGTGCTGATTCACCTGTACAGGGGCAAGAATTATAATGTCAGCTATGTACAGGGGGCCTGACTGCGTTACACATTGTAAATGTGCTGGCGGTAATTTGTCCAGTGTTTTACCTGCTGTGTTAATGCCATGAATAAAGGTGGAAATACTAAAAATCTTTTTCCTTGTCCTCTCTCTGAATTTAGCACTAACCAAACACTATAAAACATATTTTACCTGCCCCCACAGCATATTTATTTTTATACATATTTTTTTTGATTCAAACCAAATTAAAATATTTAAGATTATTTTTGATGCAATATATCCATGTGTTGGTCTGTGCTCTTTTTTTTTTATTTACAATGCTCTAAATCCCCTACAGAAACATCTTAGTATGGCTATGTTCACACAACGTCAAAAATAAAGAAAAGGTGGCCGATTTTGATATTTAAAAAAACTTCAGTTTTTGCCGCGATTTAACTGGCTGCAATGACAATGCATTAAAGTCAATGGAAAGACGGACGTCCAATGCACACAGTGTATTGAATAACAAACGTTTTTACAGCAAAATAATGAACATGATCATTACTCTCGGACGTCTTTTGCAAGTGGCGGACGTTTTTTATTAGTTGTTCACACACAGTTTTTCTTTTGTCACCGTTCTTTCTCAGTTTTTACTATTAAAGTCAATGGACTTTTCAATTAAACCGCATCCAAGGCCCAAATAGTAATCCAAACTAGAGTAATGTACCAACAGCGTCATTGCACTAAGGGGAGGCCAGGCTGCTAAATAACGTCTGTTATTTTAGAATCAAAATGACGAAAGTCATTTTAAACAGAGCTGAAAAAACGTTGTGCGAACATGGCCTTTATCAGATTTTGGCTATGTTCACACTGCGTAAATTAACGGCCGTTGTTTTCACCTGGCCGGTCGTGTGCGCCTGAAACTGTTGTATAATTTTGCTTTTTATTTCAAAATCAAGTTTAATTTTGCAGAAATAAATATTCTGTGCGCGGCCGTGTTGAAATCCACGGCCGTAGTTGGAACATTACCGGCCGGCAATAAATGACATGTTCATTTTTCATGGCCGTTGTCTGATATGTAGTGTACATTGTACGACCGTAGTTCATATATATTGCAGCCAAGGCATAAACCTTAAAACTACGGCCGTAGTTTTGTGGTTCGGACTACGGCCGTAGTTTTACGTACTGTGAACATAGCCTTTATCTGCTTCCCAATTTTATTTATCTTGTACTCAGTCTGGTTATGCAGGAGCTAAGAATTAGTGGAAATAGAAATCTGTAAACATATATCAACATTTACTTTGTAGGAGAGTTTTTATTATTATTATTATTATTATTACTACTTTGTATTATTATTATTATTATTATTATTATTATTATTATTATTATTATTATTATTATTACTATTATTATTTTACATGGATTTCCCTACAGTAGAACGGTTTCTAATACCTTGTGTAGTTGCATACTGTATATGTCGGAGCTCTGATTTCTCTCTCTCTCCTCATTGTCTTCTGGTATAATAATGCCTATGCTGCATTTAGCTCCTGGTATTTTGCATTGGGCCTATAATCAAATACAATACAAACATATTTTCCTCTCCCCAATGCAAAAGTCATGAGACTTAAAATAGATCAATAGAATTTACTTTCCATAAAGCTCACTGAAAGCTGATATTATTAAGACCCATGCGGCTCATATTCTGGCATTATTATCAGCTTTCATCATTTTTGGCCGTTGTCTCGGTGAATTGAACATCGCTACTTACAGGTTTGAGGGAAACCCCTAAGTTCCAGACATGCTGACATGTCTTCTCCCCTCTCCTGGTGTCTGGAGAAAATGGGTCATCATACTCTATGCCAAAACACATGGAGGTGGATTTACTAAGGCACTAATGTTTAAATGAAAGGCAAGAAAAGTAGAGTATTCTAAATGTATATTTAGGCTTAACATATACTATTGATTATTTAGTTGGGTAATATGAAAACCACCTGGTTCATATTGTGTGCAGTTTCTTATAAAAAGTAGTCCAATTGTCATCCAAATCACAATTATAGACACATGATCCAGCTAACTGAAATGCATACAACAGATCTACTATTATTGAACGCATCGAGTAAACATCCACAGTGCAGAGAGAAAAAATGAAGTGGACTCTTAAATTTATTAACCTGTGAACTTTCACCCCCACCAAATATCTTCTGTAACTGCAAATAAGATTTGCACAACATTGAAGAGGAGTTTGGGACCATTCCTTCCTGTATTTCAGTTTATCAGTATTTCTGGGATGCCAACGCATGCCACAACCGCTCGATATGGTTAAAGGGGTATTCCACTCAAACACAGCTTTTCATATGTTGCTGCCCATAGTGAGACCAACACTTTATGCCATACTTGTTATTATCTATTTGGTCTCCTTCCCCAGGTCTGAGCTGCAGATTTCTACAGAAGAGACAAAAATCAGTGTGATAGCTTTTTACTCTGTCTCTCCCTTCTTCCCCCCCCCCCCCCCCCCGGCTGTATCTGCAACGTTGTAGCTTCTTTGTAGCTGGGACTGAGATCAAGTTGCTTATGAACTCCCTGTGGTTACACTGTTCCTACAAAGTTGCAGATAGGGACTTGTTTACATCAGCCATTTTGGAAGGGAGAGGCGAGGAGTGGGAGATGGAGAGAAAAGCTCACACACAGATTTTTGTGTCTTCAGTAGGAAGCAGCAGCTCAGAACTGGGGGAAGGAGACTGAATAGATAATAACAAGTATGGGGGGAATTATTAAGAAATGTTGGAGCGGAATACCCCTTCAGGGTTAGGATTCTGATCCAATCCATAACACAAACCTTCTTCTTTTTCAGTCATTCTTTATGGTGCCACAACCTGCCACATTCATGGAACTAAGGGGTCCGTAATTCCTGAAGGGATGGAGAAGGTTGCTAAGAAAATGTAAGCAGTTGTAGTGCTGTCCCACCGGAGACTGGCGGGCATGGCATCAGAGAGCTGTGCCTGGCAGCTATAAGGTACTGGGGCCAGGTCAAACTCCCTCAGGTGGTCATTGGTCCCTGGGTCTGCAGCTTCTTACCTCGCCCAGAGCTCACAGATTCCCTTTAAAGGGCTAGAGTGTCTACTTGCCGAGAAGTAGCCTCCACTAGGTGGCACCAGAGAGAAAGCTGTCTTCCTTCTGGAGGAGAGCTACTTTCCATATTACCTGCATGCTAGCCCATGTGCCCACAGACATAAATGAAATGTAGATAATATACTAAAGCTGAGCTTATCTCTTCAGCAGAGACAAGGGAGAGAGAACGCACAGCACTACACATCACTGAGAGGAATTATGGGAGAGAATTAGGGATGAGCGAACCGAACTGTTACAAACCAGATTCGTTTCGAACTTTGCAAAAACTTCTGTTCGGCACCAAACAGAACTTTGAGAAAGTTTGTTACAAATCTGGTAAAAATAACAACGGCGACGCAGAATTGTATTTTTTTCACAGAATACACCAGGATACAAGGGGTTATTACTCTTATAATGCCTTGTATCCTGGTTTTCTGTGACGTCACCCCTGTTAGGGTGAGACCTTAAATTAGTCTCCTCAGATATACCTGGGTGCTGCCTAATCAAAAATGTAATGTGACAGCTGTCTGTGAGTATTAACCAAGACACATGAAAGCAACTTCAGTGTTCAAGCTTATCAAATTTATTAAGGGAAAATCTGTTAATATGTTTACAATAAAGGTTAAAAAAAATAGGAGAACCCCGTTTAGCCGCAACAACTAACAGTTTAAAAAAAAAGTCCAAAAAAAAGTCCCATCACTGTCCCAGAAAAAAAAGTCCCATCGGCTGTCCCATCACTGTACAGTTTTGAAGAAAAATGTTGGCGACTCATTGGGATTCTTGGTGTCCAAGACCGTGCACCCCAGTGCTGATGTCTGGTCCTTTAATTATGGGCAAGGTCAACATTCCCCCAGAAGAAAAAAGCTGGACACTATAATACAGCGCACACCACTAATTCCAAACAGAATGCAAAATTTATTGGGACAAACAAAAAACACCACAAAAAACAGCAATAAAATCAATTAAAAAACCACATAGGTATATAGAAACTAAGCAGGAGGACAATATACTTTCCTACTTTACCAGGGAATCAAGCATGTTAGTGATGCTCCACATGTTCAAATGTAAACTGTAAAGTGCATACAAATAAAGTGGCTGGCAGAATACAAAAGAGATCTATGTGGGAAACAATAGTACACAATGTAAACAATCCAAAGTGCGACAGTGCAAAACGTGCAAATAAGTCCCCTGACGAAGTCACACTGTGTGTGACGATACGCGTTGGGTCTGCACCAGGGCATCTGCTCCCATGCAAATTTACCTTATGTTGCATATACGGTCTGGCACTTTTTGCTAGGTCAGAGGTTCATACTGGTGTTTACAATGATTTCATGACTTATTTGCACGTTTTGCACTGTCGCACTTTGGATTGTTTACATTGTGTACTATTGTTTCACACATAGATCTCTTTTGTATTCTGCAAGCCACTTTATTTGTATGCACTTTACAGTTTACATTTGAACATGTGGAGCATCACTAACATGCTTGATTCCCTGGTAAAGTAGGAGAGTATATTGTCCTCCTGCTTAGTTTCTATATACCTATGTGGTTTTTTAATTGATTTTATTGCTGTTTGTTGTGGTGTTTTTTGTTTGTCCCAATAAATTTAGCATTCTGTTTGGAATTAGTGGTGTGCGCTGTATTATAGTGTCCAGCTTTTTTCTTGCTTATTTCTATAGGGTTGTTTTCTTTGGACACTTAGCTGCACCCCTTGTCTTTCATGTGTTGTTGGTGAGCTCCCCCATATCTTAGATTGGATTTGTCTGTTCTCAACCACACTGGTCTGGGTGTAATCAGGTACTTTCTCCTCCTCCTCCTTCTCAAATAGTTTCTTTTCAACCATACTGGGCTGGGTACAATCAAGTGCTACTGCCTCCTCCCCCTCCTCCACACTAGATCCAATATAGTACTATTACTGCTGCTGGTTCCACTGTCAAATGTCTGTTTTCCACCCTACTGGGTCCAATGAACTTTGTGTCCTATGTCCCGTGTAATCACTTACACCTTGGCTAATTTTTTTTCCACTATTTTTGCACTTTGATTTTTTCCACTTTTTTCATTGTAATAGCAACTGCAACTAAACGAAACTATACCCTATCAGACTCCCACTATTGTAGCTGCAATTATTCAGCCGTTAGAGCAAGGTTTGTTTTAGGTTCGGTTCCTACGAATCCGAACTTCACGAAAGTTTGCCGGATCGAACCAAACCGAACTTTTCAAAAGTTCGCTCATCCCTAGAAGGAATGTTAAAAGTGTAGCCTGTAGAGATGAGTGAACCTTGAGCATGCTCGAGTCGATCCGAACCCGAACTTTGGGCATTTGATTAGCGGTGGCTGCTGAAGTTGGATAAAGCCCTAAGGCTATGTGGAAATCATGGATATAGTCATTGGCTGTATCCACGTTTTCCAGACAACCTTAATCAAACCTAATCAAATGCTGATCGCTCAGGTTCGGATGGACTCTAACCCGAACCCGGTTCGCTCATCTCTAGTAGCCTGCCCATCTATGCAGGAATTGCACCAAAATTGTAGGGTGTCGCTAGAAGAGGACTAGATTATAAAAAAAAATCTTTTAATGAAAGGTTGGAGGTTCATGCTAAAACAATTAAAATGTGATTCCGAGTTGATTTAGGAAAAAGTACTAAACAGTAAAAATTAAAGCTCTGCACTGAAGCCACTTCCAAATTATATTAAAACATGGTATGACTGGCAAATCGATAATAAAAAGGTATTAGTAAAAAAAAGAAATTATTTAGGGTAACTTCACACACACCGCATCGCAGTGGATTTTCTGCTGCGGATCCGTAGCAGATCTGCAGCAGATTCACAGCATATTTGATCTAAATAACTGAACACAGCATCAAATCTGCTGCGGATCTGCTGCAGATCCTGTACGTGTGAGTGCACCCTTAAGGCAGAAGCAATCTGAACATATCCTGCCCGTCTCTGGGGAATGTGCATCACTATCTGCATTATAGTATAAATGCAGCTTGAATTTAACCTGCTGTTTATGCAAGGGACCCACAGAAAAGTAGAACTTGTCCCAAACTCTGTGATGTACCAAATCCTATCCTCTTATAGCAATTATGGAATTGTTATTTATGCAATTTCCTGTTTGCATATGTAAAGGAAATCTGTTAGAACCAGGACCCTACAGTGAGCTGTAGCTGGTAGTCCTCCATTGAACATGTTGCCTTTTGGTAATGTGTCGGTGGAGTGGATTATGCACAATTCCATGTCTCCTACTGTAATGAAGTGTCAAAGAGGAGTTGTAGCTCAGTGTTTATGCGGCACTCTGGCACGCCTCACCACTCCTTCCTCCTCCCTGTCCTTCATGAATAATCAATGCTGACCGGCCTCCTGCTCACTCAGCTGTCAGCCAGTGTCTGCCAACAGAGGACTGATCTCTAATCAGATATAATTGAATGTCCTAGTGTTGGAGCTGTGGTCTAGGGATAAATCCTCTGTCTAGAGAACTCCAACAGGTCTTTCTTTGGTTTAAATCCCCTGATGGAAATGAAATATATGTGTCTTTATTTATTTATTTTTTGTCACATTATTGTATCATTTTTACCAGTGCAAAGAACTCCCAAATAGGTCCAAATTAGTTTAGCGTTGTAATACAATGATGAGAAAAATAATATAGGGTCGGATCCCTAAAGGACTGTGCATCTCGCAGCGTGGTACCGCGGTTTCTACCTCTGTGTATAATATATATATATATACACAGCACACTGCCAGCACCTCGGGTAGGGCCTGGGTGTTGACAGATTCCCTTTAAAGAGTTTTCTTTAAAACTGAATCCATTTTACATAGGGTCACTTAAAAACTAGCTGACCTCATGGCACCTTAACACAAGGACCCTGAGCATTTGCTGTAATTTCTTTGGAAGCCCAACAGTAGTGTCACCCCAAATAAAATAAATAAAAATTTGAAATCATTGAGCTCTTTGTGCTACCCATAGAGAAAATGTATCCTCTACAAAATGTGTCTGGATGGGAGGAAAATTAAAGATAATTAGGCATATATTCATAAAGGAAACCTCTGTCCGTATGCCTTATTGAGATTCAGTGTCCTGATTTCCGTTTCCCAGCTACTTTATGTATAAGGTTGTTGTGTGGCTAAGGAATACCTTGCTTTATACTGTATTTTTCTCTGTGTATACTGCTACTTTGATTCTTACACTGCTACAACCTGCTCAACACCATCAACATTTCTGCTGTGTCTTTACCACACCCAGTATTACATGTATGGAAGTAAGATGCCTTGGGCACATGATGCCTCTTAACCAATAACAGCAGTGCCTAGTCCAGCCCCTGTTATCCTGGAAAAGGTTAGACAGAATACCAGTTTAAAGCAGCTTGAGTCTATTGGGTGCTGTTTTAAAACTACAATTCCCATCATGCCTTGCAGTGAAGGTTCTCCTCTCAACTCCAGCACTTCTCAAATCAGTCAAGTTATCATTTCCAGTCAATGCTGCAAGAATAAGTTCTAAGTTCTACAACCTTCTTCAAGGGGTTTAATAATCTTTCACTCAAGAGTCCCCTGGCTTCTTTTATTATTACATCTCTGGTCAGAGACAGTTCTGATTGGCCGTTTGAATTTCCTGCTGTTTGCAGGTCGCTGAAGCTCCAGTTGGTGTCTTCATTTTTTCTTCACTTCCTGCTTTGGGGTTTCCCAAAATGCGCTTTGTCTCCTTTGATGTCTAACTGACTCTGTAAAACGCATAGATGGCTTACAGCTTGCTCAGCCAATCAGAACTGAGCAACCTGAGTCATCTGACAAAGAGAGGCTGGCCTAACAGGGCTTAGACCCGCCTCCCTCTTGATGATGTCATTCTCACAAAATGGCTGCCACAGAACAGCCTGGGGTCAACAGTCATTAGGTAAGACTGAGTTTACTTCAGGTAAGGAAGAGGGGCAGATAGGTGATTGAAGCATATTACAAAGTTATATAACTATGTAATATGTTTCAATTACTGAGAAAAACCTTTTCACTGGAGTACCTCTTAAGACCAAAGTACGAGTACGCTGGTCTTCATAAATGTCTCCCATAATTTGCCCAAAGCATATGTAAGACTTGTTTTTTAAAACTAGAAAACCCCTTTAACCCTTTGCCTCCGCAGCCTGTTTTGGCCTTAATTCCCAGGGCCTATTTTTCCAATCTGACCAGTCTCTCCTTATGTAGTGATAACTCTGCGATGCTTTTAACTATCTTGGTTATTCTGAGATTGTTTTTTCGTGACATATTCCTCTTTATGTTTGTGGTATACTTCGATACTTTGGTTGCTACATTCAGTAGTTTTTTGTAAAAAAAAAAAAAAAACATTTGCGCAAAAAACGTGAAAAATTTACGTTTCTTTATATTCAAAATTCTCTTGTTCTAAGAAAAATAGTCATGTCCCATAAACTAATTATTACTGCAACATCTACAACATGTCTACTTTATGGTGACGTCATTTGGTGAACTTCCTTTTACATAATAGGATGTTGGAGGGCTTTGAATTTTTGCACGATTTTTCAAATTTTCAGGAAAATTTCAAATTCTGATTTTATTAGAGACCAGTTAAGTTCGGAGGTGGATTTGTGGGGCCTGTATGTTAGTTACCCCCATAAATCACTCCACTTTAAAAACTGCACCCCTCAAAGTATTCAAAGTAACATTTCATAAGTGTATTAACCCTTTAGGTGTTTTGTAGAAATTTAAGCAGGTTGGAGGAGAAATTTAAAATTTTAATTTTTTTTCCTCTAACACAGCAAAAATTGAGAAATGGAACTCAATATTTATTCCGCTTATTCCAATGTTTTTAGAAATCCCCCATATGTGGCCGCAGTGCGTCACCTGACTCAACCATAGGCCTTAGACTTGACAGAGAACTGGTGAATTTTGGGGCCTTTTTTAATTTCATTTTTTAGCAATTGTACCATGTCACAGAGGCCTTGCGGTGCCAAAATATTTGTGTAAGACAAGTTAATGTTTCCATCTGTGCTATTCTGGGGGACATGTGACACCCTGATGATTTTTTATTTAATTTTTTATAAGGTGGTATGAATAAAAAACACAATTTAGCAGCTGTTTTTTTTATAATTTTTTTATTCGCCATTTACTATACATTACATATGACATGTTATCGTTATCCGTCAGGTCAGTACGATTACAGTGATATCCATTTTATATAGCTTTTGTTATACTTTATGGCATTTATACTATAAATACTGTTTGTGTCTTGCATATTGTAAGAGCAGTAATATTTTTTATTTTTTCACCAATGGAGTTATGTGAGAGCTTTTTTTTGCGGCATAAGCTGACGCTTTTAGTGGTACACCTTTTGGGTACATGTGAAGTTTTGATAGCCTTTTTCAAGATTTTTTAGGGGGCGGAATTAACAAAAAAAATGTCATTTTGTTTGTTTTTTTCGGCGTTCATTGGGCAGGATAATTAATGTAACGGTTTAGTAGAGGGGGTCATTATAGACGCGGCGATACCAAATATGTGTATTTTATTTATAGGGGATAATTTATAAAGGGGGGTGGGGAATGTGTATATTTATTTATTTATGTATTTATGTGTATGTGTTTTTTTCACTTTAACTTTTGCAGGTGCATCTGTAATACATGATCTGTGATGTAATGTATTATAGAGCGAATGAGCTGTCAGTACACTGACAGCTCATTCACACGATCAGACCCTTGCAGGAGCCTGATCGTTATAATCCACAGCAGACCAGACGTATTAAGCAGCCTCTGGGTTGCTGTGGTAACCCCCAAAACCGTGCGATTACTCGGAGGGAGCGGATCTTACTTCGGATTCCCCATAGATACTAAGGTCCCATGGACCGCGGTGCCTATGGGGTTAACTGCCCGGGGGGAGAGCACAGCTCCCCTCTGAGAAGGGGCAGGAGGAGGCTGTGTGAGACAGCCTCCTCCTGCTACCCGATTGCTGCTAGGGACAGCAGGAGAAGGCAGGGAAAGCATGACGTTCCTGGAGCGTAATGTTGCGGCAAGGGGTTAAAACAAATACAGACCTGCATTACATTGTAAATAGATGTCCTAACCGAAAAAATACAGCAATACAGAATTCATATACAGTAGGTTAGGTAGCATTGAACCCCTTAGGATTTTCCAGGGTTGTAGATTTTTTATGGCCAGATTGAAATGATACCATAACCATAGATTCTACAAATACAAGACACATGGCCTGCAGAACATTTCTCCCTGAGTACCCATTAGAGTCAATGAATCTTCATATAAGCCAATAGTTACAGCAATTTACAAATCCGATAGCAGTTTACAAATGACTTTCAGTAAAACCAGAGCGGAATTTATATTCATAAAATGACATATTAGAAAAAAAAATAATGTAGTAATGTAGAAACTGACCATGATGTGATAAGAACAATATATGTTTACAAAAAATTTGAAAGGTATGTCTGTGAAGGTGCTTTTAACCAATACCTGGAGTGGTGAATATGTGGTGTGCCACCACGGGTATTCCTTGTACAGCACCTGTTGCAAAAGCCCTCCACTCAAAGTCAGGTGGTGATGAAGGTATTTATTGGTTTCTCCACCAGATGTCAGGATTTTGTATTTGAACTTGTATTTGTTGCACAGCTGTAGTGATCATAGGGTTACTGTTTTTCTGTATTGTGTGACCTTGTGGCCCAATGGGAGATGCTTTCTCTTCTACCTATCCCTACCCTACCCAGGATCCCTTTCCAGGACAGTCCAAGTCTGATCTAGTGTGAAGTGAGTCAACACCCACATGTATGGAGCAACCAGAGACACTCACTCTTCTTAGTCCATTTATCCAAGTAACTATGCAGTGTTAGATACTCTAAGGAGAACTAGTGAGGGATCATCCCAGCTCACACCTTGAACCTCTCTAAAAAGTGCAGGGCAGTATCCTAGGACAGGGGAACTGACCTGGGTAGAGTAAAGGTACCGTAACAAAGGTATAAGTACTCTATCTCGCAGCGCTGGTGACACCGGATAACTTCAGACACTTAGCTACACCCAAGTAACCAAGACTGGGGCTTGTGTCACCCTGATAGAACAGGTACCCCTGACACTGCAGGGCAGAAGGGGGTCAGCAACAGTGAAGTCAAAACACAGGCAAAAGTATCTCTCTCAAGTATCTCTCTCTCTCTCAAATATTCTTTGTAAAGTTCCGGCAGAGCACACTACTACCCTGGGTTGGGACCCTCACGACAAACTCCTCTCCTCTTCTCTCCACTGCTCAACACTAAGCTGCACAAGCACCGCTATATCTACAGCTAGTCTACCTCAGCACATAAAGTATCTCCCAGCACAGATCAGTGATTGCAAGTCTGTGCCAAAAAGAAGTTATCTATCGACAAGATATCCTGTATCCTAAGAGACTGTTTAGTAAAGCCATTCTATTTATTTTACTGGCATTTAGTCATCATTGCATCAGCACCTATACATATGGGCTATACACCTTGGGTCACTCTCCTCTTTCTGTGGGTGGCAGTACCGACAGTCGGGGTGGGTCATCTCCCCACTCCGGACCACCGTGACAGGAGACCAAGGGACCCATCACAGCCTGGCAGATCACCGACCATTTCAGGGGGATACAGCCAGCCACAACATAAAAGCATGTATACCACCACACCTGTGTGCTGAACTAGCACTGGCGTAACAACAGTGCCATCACTGGCTGAGCTGTATCACAACCACCAGGACAATATCATCCGGTGGTCCACCACAAATAGTTACACTCTGAGAAACTATCTTACAGGTTCCCATTAAAGGTTAATATTGGATCAATTCCATGTTTAACTATTTCGCGCTCTGTGCCATACTTGTATGGTGCAGCGGAAAGGAAGTTCATGCTCACTGCTGTATGTGTACAGCAATAAGGTTGTGTGTGCTCAGAGTCCATACGATCGGTGACAGGAGCAAGCTGTCAATCATAGCCACGTTCCCACCACAGCTGCCAAGACCAGTGAATTGTAAATATTGACCATATTAAATATTAACCCCTAACCACAGCAGGCCGTACATGTACGCCCTGCTGAGGGGCCATACTATGAAGCGAGCTCAAGAGCTGAGCTCACTTCATGATGAGTGAGGCCCTCACCTACAATGGCGGGCTGCTGCGATCGCATTGCAGTCTGCCATTAACCCCTTAAATGCCGCAATCGCCCCACGTTGTTTAAGTGTAAGTGACAGGAGCAGCTGTTATCGATCGGGACCCGGGCGGCTATATACTACTGGGAGCAGCACACAGGGGGTCTATATAACTGGAAGAGCGCACAGAGGGGCTATATACTACTGGGGGAGCGCACAGGGGGCTATGTACTACTGGGGGAGCACACAGAGGGGCTATACACTACTGGGGGAGCGCACAGAGGCTATATACTACTGGGGAAGCACACAGAATGGCGATATACTACTGGGGGAGCACAAAGGGGGGCTATATACTACTGGGGAAGCACACAGGGGGGCTTTATACTACTGGGGGAGTGTACAGGGGCTGTATGCTACTGGGGAGCACACAGGGGTCTATATATAAGTGAGGGAGTGCAAAAGGGGCTATATACTACTGGGAAAGCACACAGGGGGCTATATACTACTGGGGTTAGCGCACAGGGGGCTGTATACTAGTGGTAGTGCACACAGGGGGGCTATATAATACCGGATGAGCTCACAGGAGGTGAAATACTACTGGGGCAGCACACAGAGGAGCTATATGCTACTAGGGTAAGCACACAGAGGGGCTATATCCTACTGGAGGAGCGCCCAGGGGGCTATATACTACTGGGAGAGCACACAGGGGGGGCTATACACAGGGGGAGCACACAGAGGGGCTATATACTACTGGGGGGAGCGCACAGGGGGGCTATATACTACTGGGGGAGTGCACAGGGGGGTGATATACTAGTGGGGGAGAGCACAGGCGGGGCGATATACTACTGGGGGAGCACACAGAAGGGCTATATACTACTGAGGGAGCACACAGATGGGTTATATACTACTGAAGGAGCACACAGGTGGGCTACATACTACTGGGGTGCACAGAGGGGGGCTATAAACTACTGAGGGAGCAGACAAGAGGCTATATACTATTGAGGAAGCACAAAGGGGGGGCTGTATACAACTAAGGGAGTGCACAGGGGGGCTACATACTACTGGGAGAGCGCACAGGGGGGCCTATATACTACTGGGGGGCGCACAGGTGGCTACATACTACTGGGGGAGCACACAGGGGGGCTATATACTACTGGGGAGCGCACAGGGGGGCTATATACTACTGGGGGAGCACACGGGGGGCTATATACTACTGGGGGAGCACACAGGGGGCTATATACTACTGGGGGAGCAGACAGGGGAGCTGTATACTACTGGGGGAGCGCAAAGGGGGCTATATACTTCTGTGGGAGTGCAAAGGGGAGCGATATACTAAGGGAGCACACAGAGGGGCTATATACTACTCAGGTGCACACAGGGGGCTATATACTACTGGGGGAGCATAAAGGGGGCTATATACTACTGTGGGAGTGCACAGAGGGTCTATATACTACTGGGGGAGCGCACAGAGGGTCTATATACTACTGGGGGAGCACACAGAGGGCCTATACACTACTGGGGAAGCGCACAGGGAGGCTATATACTGCTGGGGGAGTGCACAGGGGGACTATATATCACTGGGGGAGCACACAGGGGAGCTTAATACTACTGGGGAACACACAGGGGTCTATATACTACTGGGGGAGCAACAGGGGGGCTATATGCTACTGGGACAGTCACCCCCTTTGTACCTAATTTCAAAGGGCTGGTGAGAGAGAAAAAATTCCAGTTTTCCCACTAATAAGCATCAATTCTGTATGTAAATAGTTCAACAACGTTCCTGAAAAGTTAACAAAACAACACGTTTACTACTGATTTTCAGCTTGGACCTTCACCTGACAATAGACCTTGGTAAGTGGACCGTCACTAAAAGTTGTTGAGTATCCCTGTGATAGAGTCTGCCACAGGCAGGCTCTATCACAAGATAGCAGGTTACACTGATCCCTGCTATGCTATGGCATAGCAGTGATCCGTGTGAGGAATCTAATGTACCTAAGTAATAGTACCCTGGAGGGACTAAAAAAAAAGAGTGTAAAAACATTAATAAATAAATGTTTTTAAAAATGCCCCAAAGCCCCTCCCCCAATAAAAGTCTAAATCACCCCCCCCCCTTTCCCCTTTTATAAATAAAACACATAAAAATACAATATTATTCCCACATGGTGAACGTCGTGAAAAAAAAACGGAAAAAAAACGCCAGTATTGCAGTTTTTTTTAAATTACATTTCATATATAAACAAATTAAATAATGATCAATACGTCCGATTTACACAGATGTGATACTAATAAAAAGTAGAGATCATGATGCAAAAAATGACATCAAATAAAGCCCCGTAGGTAAAAAAAAAATTAAAAGCGCTATGAGTCACAACAGTGCCATTTTAAATATATCTATTTGCAAAAAAAGTTTTACTGTTAATAAAAATAGTAAAACGTAAAAATATCCGCCCGTGCATAAAATAGTGTCTATGGCATGGGCGGAGATGTGCGCCGCCGCGTGCGGGTACAAGCGACGGAATCCGCCGCAGGTCATATGCGGGAATTCCGTAGTGTGCACGCACCCTTAGGCTATGTTCACACTACGTATTGCACATCGGCAACAACCGCCGTACTTTATGCGCCTGTGAACACTGCCTCTACTTCAATGGGATATATTACATAAGAGCAGGCTGAGCTGTCTTCTGCGAACTAGCTGGCGTTTAAAGAAACAGCACTTTTTTTGCAGCTATGATGTCATGTGAATCTGAGAGCACTAAGACCATGTAGAGTCAGCTGCAGCCCTGTGCACTGTCTATAACTGAATGCATGTGTCTTCCTCCTACTATCTGTGTGTCTGTATCACAGCAGCAGGTGGTGGTATACTGCTGCTGTAGCCCTATTCATAGGTAGCTCAGTCTATCCTCACCCAATGCAGAGGCACTTTCACACTAAAAGGGGAGTTTCAGCAAACTCTGGGATCTGCTACCTCTCAAGTGAATCCAGGAATTCATCAACCTTCTCCCCCCTATCCAATGAAACACAGAGCAAGGGAGCAAGTCAGATCATCATCCTCATCCCCCTGTCTGTCCTCTTCATCCCAGACTCCACAAGGAAGATCTCCCCACCACCAGCAGCAGCAGCATCCAGATCCTATGGGTTTCCCTCTTCTCCATCTCCAGGGACACAAAGCAGCCAAGTTTTTCTTAAGAATTTCTCCAGCATCCACTTCTATACATCAATCTTTTTAACTATTTAAGGAACCTATAGCATTTTTGGAGAACCAGTCCCCAATTTATTATTATTTTTTTTTTCATAGTATCTGTAAATAGAAGAAACTGGTAAAGAAGACAAAGAACCAGGACCATGAATAGTTTAATAAGAAGATGGGAATTATTTTATCCAGACTTTTAAGATGTTAGATATGCTTTTTTTATACCTTGGATTTTTATAAAATCTAAAAGCTCTTTACCACATGCAGTGAGGCACTTACCTGCATGATAATCTGGATTTCCAGGTGTCCTGCTCTCCTGCCTTCAAAGCACTTTGCGGAGATCCAGTAACTATGCTGGGACTATCTCATCCTGGAGAACCCTTAAGAATGGCGTCAGGTCCAGGATTAAAGCCTTGCCACAGGACGGTGGCTTCATCGGAGAATGTACAGACTAACTGCAGGATGTATGTTGCCTATCTACTAATACTGCTTATTCTCACCCCAAGAGTGGACTCTTCCTGGTGGTAAGTAGCCCCCGTCCATTATCACTCGGCCACATGGGAGCTGTCATTTGCTTAATGCATTTAAAGGGTTAAAAGGAAGGCAAGAAAATGAGCTCCATTCTCTTCTGCAGCGACTAGTCCAAATACCTGGAGGGGACGAGATTTAAAAGATTAGAGCCGATGCTTTTTGTCAACTTTTTTTTTTTTTCAGAATATTTTTTGGTGTGTTTAGTATTAAGTTTTATACCTGCAGTCCATCTCTTGACCACTTATGGTCCTTTTAAACGGAGCAA
This sequence comes from Dendropsophus ebraccatus, assembly GCF_027789765.1. Taxonomy (NCBI): domain Eukaryota; kingdom Metazoa; phylum Chordata; class Amphibia; order Anura; family Hylidae; genus Dendropsophus; species Dendropsophus ebraccatus. Next base: position 20,175,181 of record NC_091464.1, read on the forward strand.
TAATTCGCCCAATCGAACGATTAACGATTTCGAAGTAACGATGTGTTTTATTTTACAACGATCAGCATTTAGGCGGAACGATAAATCGTTTGAAAAAATCGTTATTGCGATCGTTTTAAGATCGCTTAAGCCCATCTCACACATTAGGGTGAATCGGCGAAGCGATCTGTGAATTTTCAGTGAACGACCAACGACGATTTGAGAAGATGTTGAAAGATCACGATGAACGATTTCTCGCTCGTCGCTTGATCGCTCGCTTTGTTTACAAGAGCCGATTATCGCTCAAATGCCATCGTTATCGATCAAATGCCATCGTTATTGTGAAAATTCAAACGATAATCGCCCCATGTAAACGCACCATAAGGTACCTATTAGACGAAGCGATTTTGAACAATAAACGACTAACGATGGCAAACGAGATTGTTTATCGTTAGCCTGAAATCGTTCACCATA